>NW_021604659.1:3517073-3533542 GCF_004785775.1 Grammomys surdaster
TTTTTTTTTTTTTTTTTTTTTGGTTTTTCGAGACAGGGTTTCTCTGTGTAGCCCTGGCTGTCCTGGAACTCACTCTGTAGACCAGGCTGGCCTCGAACTCAGAAATCCACCTGCCTCTGCCTCCCAAGTGCTGGGATTAAAGGCGTGCGCCACCACCGCCCGGCCCTAGAACCACTTCTTAAGGTATGGGATTCCAGTCCATTTTCATCCAGCTGTGAAGCACTGGACTTAATGTTTATCAGACTACCATTTATTCCTTTTGATCCTTCAACCTACTGAAGACAAGGACATTGGTGGGTTCAAAGACAAATGACTTTAAGTCAGTCTAAGAACAAGACACTGTGATAAAGACTGCGCCAGGCTGGGTTCTCTAACTGTGATCAATTTAGAGGGAAGGAAAAGTGTAGTATTGTACACCTCTAATCCCAGGAATTGGGAGACAGAGGCAAGTGAGTCTCTGTGAGTTCAAAGTTCTGTGTGTTCATCTACACAGAGTTCCATGAAAGCTGCTAGGACTACAAAGAAAGACCCTGTCTCAAAAACAAATGAACAAAATTTAGAGGGAGAGTTTGAAACAATACTGGCATTTCACAAAATGAAGACAAGCATAGGGTGCACACTTATAATTCCAGCACTTGGGAGACTGAGGTCACTGGGTGTTTTCAGCTCACTTACTAGAGCTAACAGAACCAAATTTAGTTATTGGGCAGGCCAGGAATGGGGTGTCATTTAGTACAAATGACCCCCTCCCTACCGTCTGTCCCACTGAGGGGAAGCCTTTTAGGAGGTAGCATTCATAGACAGGGAACCAACACATACATGGCTCATATGATATCTGGCCCAGGGATTTTGAAGAAGCTTGATTTGATGCCAGGATATTTAGTTTACACCACACGAACCAAAATAGCCATGGAAGCCTCATAGCCATAGTCATAATTTCTCTTCTCCTTGCTGTAACCAAATACCTAACAAGAGGCAAATTGATGGGAAAATCCGTTTGTCTGAGCTCACAGTGTGCGGGCACAGTCCATCGTGGTAGCAGGAGCCTGAGGCAGCTGTCACTGCTCAGGAAGTGACAGAGATAAAAACCAGGATGCAGAGAGAGATGAAAGCCGGTGCTCACCTTACTTTCTCCTTAGACTCTGTCTGAGTTCCCTGACCATGGGATGTTCTGACTCACCCCTCTTTTCCAGAATTTTGAATTGGTTGCTAGCCTGGTCTAGAGCAAGCACCCAATCAAGAGTGGATAGAGTTAATACCAATGATTACTATCAGGACCAATCAATATGTGTTCTGCTCAGCAATGTAACCCTCTATTGCTTAATAAGCTTTGATGTTTCCTCTAAGTTTTTAAGATAAAGACATTGATTCTTTAATTCCAGCATTCAGAATGAGAAGGGGGCAGGGGGACCATAAGCCCCAGACTAGCCTGTGCTACTACATAGGAAGCTCAACCCTGTATCAAAAACAAGTTGTTGTTTTTTAACCTACGGATTTCCACAAGACACACTTTTATTGTTTAAAGTGAAATATGTAAACATGTGGGTTTTTTTTTTTTTTTGCAGTTTAGAGGAAGGCAGGCAGGCTCTACTTTTGTTTTGATTAATATTTTTGTTCTTTTAAAAAATTCATATTTTGAAGCAGAGTCTTACATAGCTCAGCCCATGAGTAGCCTAGGGTGACTTTGGACTCCTGATCCTCTTGCTTCCACTTCCTAAGTGCTGGGATTACAGATGTGCACCATCAACTTACCTGGTACTGGGTAACGAACCAGAACTTCATACGTGCAAGGCAAGCTCTCTAACAGCTGAGCCAAGAACTAAGATCCCAGCCTAGGAAGGATACATTTTGAATTTATCTTTCACAAATCAAGTCTCCAAGATGGTTTTGCATTTTGTGGTTATTTATTGTTGTTTTTCAGTTTTATTTACTTACTTTATTATTATTATTATTATTATTATTATTATTATTATTATTATTCAGATGGTGTTTTCTCATGCAGCCTTGACTGACTGGGAACTTAATGGCCTCAAATTTACAACAGTCCGTCTGCCTCTGCCTCCCAAGGGTTAGAATTGTACCTGACCCTGGAGTGTTTTGTTTTAAAGCGGTACTTGTTTTTTTCTTGGCATTCCGAGTGCAATGCTCCAGTGAGGAGGTAAGCAACAGGGCTTAACTGTAAATGATAGCGATGGGGGTCTGGGGTCAGGTAAACAAAACGTTGATGATGCTGCTGTCAACAGCTTCCCTTTAAACTTTTTTTTGATTATTTATTTATTTATTTATTACAAGTACACTGTAGCTGTCTCCAGACACCCATATGAGGGCATCAGATCTCATTGCCCTCATTGCAGATGGTTGTGAGCCACCATGTGATTGCTGGGATTTGAACTCATGACCTCCAGAAGAGCAGTCAGTGCTCTTAACCGCTGAGCCATCTCACCAGGCCCAGCAGCTTCCTTTTTAAAATTCAGTGTCTTTATTTTTTCCCTCTTCATACAGTGGTTTGAGTTGGAAAAGCACATGGGGAATGCCATCTGAGTACCAAGTAGAGGAATGTATCCATGCCTGTCTCCATAGTCAGTGCCTCCCTTTGGCCTTCAGCTGTGTCTAATGAAGCTGTCTCTTTGGCATGTATGTCCTAACCTGTGGGCTGGCTCAAACAGAGAACTCCACTTGTACTTATTTCAGGAACATATGATTTTATCTTAGGGACCTGAATGCAGCTCATAGTATCACCCACACTCCCTCTGCATAAACTGCACATTCTTTCTCTCCGTTGTTAATCCTGCTCCCAGGGTGGGTGGCAGCTTCTCAAGGCTGTGCGGGAATTACAGGCCACTTTGTTTGGACAATCGCCTGAGAAGCCTGGCACCATTGATTTGCATCAGTGCCTCTGGAATAGCCTTTTGCCATCTCCTTAAAGATACTATCTAAGCTGTGAAATTCATTAAATAGCCCCAGAAATGGATCAGGTTATTTAACACAACATCCCTAATGGCGCAATATCTCAGCTGTCCACACTGATAGCGGACATTGTCTTGGATAGCGTTATCAGCCCAGGACACCCGCTATGAATATTGATCCTGGGCTTGTTACAGCCATCACTTGCCATCAGGACAGGTCAGAGTTGGAACCCACCTAGCATCAAAGCAATTTAAAGACAGCACTCAAATGGAATTTTAATGCCCAGGCTGGGGGAAGGGGAGAAAAGAAAGAAAGAAAGAAAAAAAAAAGACAACAACCAAATCAACTTCATGCACAGAGGGAAGATGGCTTGCCCGATGTGAACACACATATTGTAGAGAAATATCCAGGATAACACACGTGTCAGAACGTTAGTTAGTCAAGCACTTCCCCCCCCCCCCCCGCCCCCCAAGGGAGGTTTCATTGCCTTATGGTCCGTACAAAACAAGTAACCAAGAAAAAAAAAAAAAAGACTCCCTTAAGCTTCCTGCTTCCACTCCCCTATCAGCAGAAGGATGTGCCCTGGTCTTTGGGCGTCTGCCTGTGGGCTGAGTGAGTGAGGTAGTGTTGATGGAGACACATCGATGCTTCTCCCTTCTCATTTATTACCCAGAGCCAAGCACTAAGCAGGAATCCTGGAGGCTCACACTGTGGTGAACACACGTAAGAGAAATGGTGAGAAGATGAAGAGAGAATTTAAAATCAGCCACAAGAAGGCCTGCCTACAGATCTGCAGGCTACAGAACTTGGTCTCTCTGTTCTTCTCTCCAGTTGGTTACTGTCTCCTTTTTGTCCCTTTTCTGTGTTTAGCACCATAGACTTGAAAGGAAAGATGAATCCTAGGAGAGAAAACACTTTATATAATGTAAACAACAACAAAGAAATACAATGCAGGTGCAAAAAAATAATCCCGGTTCTGTGTCATCGTCGCTGGGGAGGAGGGTTCTGTTCCTCTGCTTTGGGATGTGGGTATCCCCTGGAACGCTACTCCCCATTCCTATGAAATGACTCAATGTGTCTTCCAGAGAAAAGGGTGAGACAAGGAACCATGGAAAAACACAACCTTTTATTGATTCCTGAATGAGTGACCCTAGGCAGATCTTTCCCAGGTATCCTAAAAACCTAATTGCGCGCGCGCGCGCGCGCGTGTGTGTGTGTGTGTAAAAAGGTAAAAAGGAATTGGGGTCAGTAAGGGAGGAGAGAGAAAGAAAACGGAAGACTTAAGAAAAATGTGGGAACTAGGTGAGAAACGGTTATCCAAACAGAAAACAAAGTATGTGCATTCCAGAAGGAGCTGTGATTTACAGGCATTGTCCCTTGGGCGGACCTCTGGGTTGTCTTTTCCCTGAGTTTCACCGGGCGCATATTCCTTTGGCGGGGTGGGGGGTGGGGCGCTTGGGAGGGGTTGTGGTGGGCTTAGTCTGGGCACTTCCTTCCCTTCGCTTTAAAAGCGCAATCCGTCTTTACTTTAGGACTGGAGCTGGTTTGAATTTCGGCTAGGCTTTAAAGTCGGCAGGGAATATGGTGGCCACCTCTAGGAGGGACTGAAAGGTTTGAATGAGAAAAGCTACAAGGAGCAAGCCCCCGAGGACACTTCTTTAATAACAGATTGGATTAGCAGCTCCCAGCACTTTAGTGAGGAAGGAGTCCCCTCCTCTTCCTACTTCTTACCTGCGCAGACAATATTAATTGTCAAGACATTGTCTGGGAACCGCATGGGGCAAAGAAGAAAGGAGCGGCGCGGTCCAAGGTGGCTTCGGGCAGAGGGGCTAACGCTTCAGAATTTGTCGCTGAAATGAATGCCTAAAACTGATAGCTGTGACAAAAAAATAAAAAGAAAGAAAGAAAGAAAGAAAGAAAGAAAGAAAGAAAGAAAGAAAGAAAGAAAGATTACCATGGATGTGGCTAGTGCAGGCTTTCCCTCACCGCTGATGCCAGCTGTCCTCCCTGGAGACTTGGGGGGCAGATGGGGCCGTTTTAATCGTCTCTCTTCTCTGATCTTAAATTCAAACCACTGGGCATCTTTTAACCTTTTCCTTCTTGCGTCTGGGAAAGGACAGGGGCCAGAAACCCAGAGAGTCAATTTCTGATGTTAATGGTGGAATCTGTGACTGTGAAGAAGTCCTGATGAGCAACGAAAACGGTACTCTGGGTCACTCAAAGGAGGGATATCCACCTTTAGCCAAATCACTTAGCCCTAAGTCTTCAGCCCTCTGGGCTGGTGTATTTCCTATAAAACCATTTTGACTTCTGGCCCTGCTGGTCTTCTGAGTGGAAAGACTCCCCAAGAAGAATTTTTTTTTAACCTATATATCTCTAGCCATCAGGGTGAATTGAAAAGCCCTGGCCCAGTCCAGACTCTTGTCATCCGCAATGCCACCGCTCATCTTTGAACCTCAGTTTTTCTTCTCTTTGAACCCCAGACTGTGGTTCCAGGCCACGCCCACCTCACGGTTGGGGGGGGGGATGCTTAGAAAATCAAAAGAGAGTGAGAAAGCCCCAGGGCTTTATAAACTGTAAATGCTCAGAGGCTTTAAAATTTCTAAGTAATTGTGCCCGAAGCCGTTACTGTGGTTCAGGGATGGGGCATGAGATGCACCACCATGCATCATTGCCAAGCGATCAGGCCTGGCCTTTGTGGCACCTCCAGGTCAAAGGCAGATAGCAAGTACCCCAAGAGAAATAAGTAAAGTTCAGTTAGGTGAATGTGTGTGCAGATGGGGTACAGAGGATGGAAGTCTCCCTCACGCCCTTCACAAGTCTCCGCAGCATGGGAGGACGTTCACGCAGCATGCTACCGTGACCCCACGAACCGGGAGCGCGCATTGGCGTGCCAGGGTCCCTCTAGTCCAGGCCAGCTGTCTTCCTCCCGCACTGGGGGGGGGGGGGGGGGGGGGCCCCCGCTGCCCAGGATACTCCCGTGGCGGCTACAAGCACTCCCTGCAAGTGGAAGGGGTCTGGCCAGCGCAAGTGCCAATCCTCAAGCAGCCCCCCGCTGCTCTCCTCCCGCCCCGCCTCCTTGCCCCCCTCTCCAGCTTCACTTGGCCGGGAAATTCCAGTTCGTGGCTGGAGAGCTGTAGCCTAACCACTGCTGAAGATAAGGCTGAGCGCATCCATCCGGGACCCCGCACGGCTGGCCTCCGGCCCGCGGGAGGCGGGCATGCTGGCATGGCAGGACGGCGGGGCCAAGGCGGCCCCATCTCACCACAAGATCTCCTTCTCCGTCCTGGACATCTTGGATCCGCAGAAATTCACGCGAGCTGCCCTCCCGCCGGTTCGTCTCGCTGCCCTGGAAGCCAAGAAAAGTTTAGAGGAGGTGGAAGCAGGAGAAGATGCCTGCTCGGGGAATCCAATCGGGTCACAGGAGACCCCTGGTAAGAATGTGAGGCTGTTTTAAGCCTAAGATGGTGTGTGTGTGTGTGTGTGTGTGTGTGTGTGTGTGTGTGTGTGTTAGTAGTAGTAGTAGTAGTGGCCAAGTAGCCTGGGAACTAGAGAAGGTGCACCCGCGCAGGTGCGAAATGAAATGAAGCATCCCTCCTTGGAAGAGGAAGAGGTATGTGCTTCTTTCCTAAACACTTGCTCAGCGGATGAGCGCCAGAACTCTGACTGGCTCACATAAAGTTCAGCTCAGGCTCACGGACCTAACGGAAATGTATTGTGCTCTCCACGTGCTAGAACCTGGGCGAGGAGCTGGGATAAAGGTTATGAAAACGCCTTCCAAGTATATAGTGTCATTAACACCACTCCCATTTTATGTATGGGGCAACCGAGGCTAGGGCTTTCCCCGGATTAGGTGCTTATTTTCAACCACTCTGAAACACCTTCAGAGCCCATGCCCTCTCCTTTCCCGGACCCAACAGGCGACTGGGGGGTCAATAGCAAGCTTTTGGTGCTCTCTTCTAGACCTTTCCCTCTTATCCCTGAAGTTGGTAGACACCAAAGGAAAGGTTCCAAAAAGTTTGTGGCTGGAAGAGCTTAAGACAGCAGGATTCACCTTGAGTGGGAAATGGGCATGGGGTTGATTATTTGGGGAGACGCCTAAGGTTTAGGGACTCAGGTCCCAGGGGAGGCTGTATGCAGCACAGTCCCCCTCCTCCTCCTTTCTAAGTTTGGAGGTGATTGTCTGGGGCCCCGGGAAGCCTCTGGTGGCCTGGCTTGGGTCCCGGCCGCGGGCCTGGATTAATTGTTTGAATGGTCTCTCTGTGGGGCCGCGCTCCCCACCCCCTAACTCCTTGATCGATATTCTATTACTGGCGCCTGCATATCTCCTGCCCGCAGCTTGCAGGTACTGACTTCAAACCCCCTTTCCCTGTCTGATCCTAATATTGTTCGATTAAAACTTACCTTTAATAGATGACATCTATCGATCAGGCCCCGGACAAATCTGAAACTCTATTAACACGACTGGAGAGAGAAGATGGGAAAGGGGGAATTTCTCTTTTTTGGGGGATGGGGGTTTAATAACTTCTTTTTTAATTGCTAGGAGTTGCACACCAACATAGGATTCTAGGGACTAGGGAGATTCAATAGTAAACGCACTTGGCATTCCCTATCTTAATGCACAGCAGACTTTGCTCTTCCCGGCTTGATAAAGTCACTAAACTTTCTTGATAAGGGGTGCCATCCAACATGTACTTCCTGTGTGCTTACTTAATGGCAGATTTGTGAAGGGCAAGAGGACACAGTACTCCTGAATCTGCTCTCTAGAGTTTGTGGTTTCATAACCGAAGTGGGCAAAGTGGGCAGAGGGGAGGAACTGGGAGTTGGACCAAAGGCAAATCTGAGTGCTCTGAGGGAGGACAAGGTTGGGGGGGGGGGTGCCGCTGGGTAGAGTTGTTCTAGTCACCATCTCCTTCTCTTTAAGATGCGGTGGGCCAAGGCACTGACCCCGCGTCTTCGGTGGAGGGCTCCGAGGCGGAAGAGGAGGAGGAAGCTGAGGATGCGGGACGCGCCCAGCGACCAGAGCGCTGGCAAGGTGTCCACGCGGGCTTACCAGAGGCTGGGGCAGTGGCGGTGGGAACGGAGGAGAGCAGCACGGACGGCCTCCCGGCGTCCCCCGGCTCTCCCGGTTCCCCGCGGCCCCGACGACGGCGAGCGGAGTCCAGCTGCGCCAAGCCACGGCGCGCGCGCACTGCCTTCACCTATGAGCAGTTGGTGGCCCTAGAGAACAAGTTTCGAGCCACGCGCTACCTGTCGGTGTGCGAGCGCCTGAACCTAGCGCTGTCGCTCAGCCTCACCGAGACGCAGGTCAAAATTTGGTTCCAAAACCGCAGGACCAAGTGGAAGAAGCAGAACCCAGGGGCCGACGGCGCCGTGCAGGCGGGAGGCAGTGCGCCTCAGCCTGGGACACCCGGCGCGGTGGCAGGGGGCAGTGGTGGTGCCACTGGGAGTAGCCCTGGCCCACCGGTTCCTAGCACTCTGCCCTTTCAGACTTTCCCCACCTATCCTGCGACCAACGTCCTCTTCCCTGCCGCCTCCTTCCCGCTGACGACCGCCGCCACCGGGAATCCCTTCACTCCTTTCCTTGGGCCCTCCTACTTGACCCCTTTCTATGCTCCACACCTATGAATCCGGTACTGCTGCTCAGTCAGAATTCACGAGTGATCAGTATGGTGACACGGGTCCCCGCTTCACAGAGGGGCGCTGACCGCCCCCTCCTGGTGTGCTGGTGTCTGTGTGCCCCTTCCCTCTAGCTGCTGGTGATGCCACCAGAGGGCGAGGAGAATCCACCTGCTGGACTACAACCACACAAGCCACTGAGAGGTCGAGAAGGTGTCCAGACCAGGCTGTTTTAAAAACTTCAGCTTCTGGACCTCATTCTTCGCTTTCATTTACTGCGAGGGCTCTGTTTTTAAAGTGTCTGGGTATTCAGTACCAGGCTAATAAGGGTTCCCAGGATGGAGACCGGAGGGAGCCAAGATGCCCTGGGCACCAGTTGCTAGCACCAAGGACTTAATCTTTAAAGGTTGCAGTACATACAAAGAGGAAGAAACTTCCTGGCGGTGGAAGTGGCTCAACACAGCACTCCCAAATCCTGAACAAAGCTGGCTCAAGAGGAACCCAAAGCAGATGCAGCTGTTGAGTGGACTGGTTTCAGCATTTCTAGATCCTCTTTTGAGAGTCAGACTTGAGCCAGTTACTGAAGTTAACTACGTAGCTTGTTCTTCAGAAAGCCACGACTTTTTTTTGGTGCAGACTCCATTTGTGCCCCGAAGTTGTTCAGCGCTGTACCTAGACTAACCCGGACTCAACTCTGTTGCCTCACAAGTTTTGAGAACAGCTTAGACAGACCACAGCAGTGCCCTAAATGCACAGAAAGGACAGTAAAGGGAGCGATGACCCAAAGGCTATCTTGAAGTCTGTGTGTGAGCCTCTGTAATGTGCAGTGCTGGTGCTCATCTGTCGGTCTTGCCACACCTTCACGGACTTTAAACTGACAAGCTATAGCAAAGCAAGTTCCAGCAGCAGGCATTGCACTCAGGCATTTGACAATGTTTCTGCAAGCACAAACACAATGTATTTAGATAACCTGAGATTCTGATTTGAAAACAATCTTGTTCTAAATAGATTTCTGCCCCCCCCCACCTTCGTGATGGGGAAGAAGTAAAAGTTGTAAGGGGCCTGGAAAGAAATACTTGCCAAGTGTAAGGAGTTATTGTGGAGGCCAAAACCTTGTTGGGAATGGGCTCAAGGGTACATGTGTTCTAACTGCTGCTTTTTCTGTTAAAACAAAGCAAAGGTACTCTGTAAAGTCTCCTCCCCGCCCTCTCCAGTTTATTTTGAAATACTCACCAGTTTTCTGTGTTATTTGGTCTTGTAGCCACACACCTCAGAGACCCAGATGACCCCATCTACCCTATTTTGTGTTTCATCCTTACTTTTTTAGTAGTTTGATGACAACCAATGCCAAAATGAATAATGTATTTCTTACTATTATTCCTCGACAGCCTGTACCATTAAAAATTAAACATGCCTGGCAATGGTGGTGGACACCTTTTATCCCAGCACTCGGGAGGCAGAGGCAGGTGGATCTTGTGAATTTGAGGCCAGCCTGGTCTACATAGCTGGTTTTAGGACATCAAGGGCTACACAAAAAAACTCTGTCTCAAAAAACAAACAAACAAAAAAACCAAACCAAACAAAAAATTAAACCTAATCATCAACATCTTGAAGTTAAACATATACATTGGAATTATGAACATTATAATCTTGAAATAATTCACTTTATTATGAGAAATGATAGGAAAGTATCTGTCCTCCACCTTAAATGAAGCTTTCATGTTCTGGGGCTGTAAGATTTCAGAGTATGAATTACATCATTATATAACCGATAATTAGATTCTTTTTCTTCTATTCTGAAGAATAATTTCTCCTAACATTGTATTGTAACTTCTCAAAGGACAGCTGGTGCCTCATGAGATTAGACATGCAGTCACTACAGGAGGAGCATAGTTAGATTCACTGTGCGTGATGCTGATAAACACTCTTTCTGTGACTACTTGTTCTTAACAGCAACATCCGTATCTGTGAACAGAGAACTTTAAATTTGCAAAGATCTGAACGAAGAGGTCAAAGGTCTGTACTAAGTGGGAAACAGTACCTTCTCGGGTACCAGAATCACGGGCTTCAGAGGAGGTGGAGGCCCAGCCTTGTGCTGTCATTACCGAGACACTTCCTCATTCCACAGGTTGTCAGTGACGTCAGAAATTGGTAACTTTGGACGTATTACACGACCCAGTTACATTCCCACCAACTCTTTAAGACTCGTTTCTACTGATGTGTTGGCCTAATAAATTCTTTCTGTAATAATTTTTGATTAATTATTCCTCATTATCACCAAAACTTTCTTTTTAACAGTTTTATAATCATCAGAGAATATGTGTGTGTGTGCACACACACACACACACTTCTACCAGCTAACACTCACAGCTAGTGATAATAATACTTCTTTACAGCTTCACACTAGATGTACATTTGTAAGTGATTTTTACAGAGACATTCATGGCTGTTCTAGCAAAAGTAATACATCTTTGAAAACTTTTAATTTCTGCTCTACTTTCTAAATCAATATCTGCCCATCAGGTTTCTAGGACATTAGTGTCCCAGCCTTACTCACAAACTCCTAATACTCCACTCCCAACCCAAGAGGCTGATAGATACCTTTTAAAAGTCTAACCATTCACTGGCCATAGATGTCTATGGGTAAAAGTGACAGTTTTTGATTCTTTCTAGAAGCCATGTAACCAGGGAGCCTTTTAAAAGAGAGCAAGTAAGGAACACTTCTCATGTTAAGAGAATCCCAGTCTCCTCCTTTTTTTTTTTCATTTTGTAGGAAGGGGATGAGACAGTCTCACTATGGGAGATTTGCTTGTCAAATAGCTCTCTGTAAACCAGGCTGGCCTAGGACTCAACAGTGATTCTCAATCTGTGTGTCTGAGGTATTTTTTTAGAAATATCATCATCCAGGCCTGGTAGCACACATCTATAATTCTAGCACTTGGGAGGCTGAAGTAGGAAGATTACCATGAGTTCAAATTTAGGCTGGGCTGTTTCAGGCCATCTTAGGCTACAGAGTTAGACCTATCCTCAAAACAAACAAGAAAAACCATCTCTTAACAGCCTAGTGTGTATTACTGTTGGGAGAGTAACATGAGAATTCCAGTAAGTGCCATATACACTTAAGAGGCCATTGAAAGTACCCAGTCTGTTATGCAGATTCAATGAGAAGCTCAGCTCCTCAGAACTGAGGAAAGCTTCTAGGTACCAAAGGTAGGCAGCTGTACTGACTGGTTTTGTGTCAACTTGACACAAGATGGAGTTATCACAGAGAAAGGAGCTTCTCTTGAGGAAGTGCCCCATGAGATTCAGCTGTAAGGCATTTTCTCAATTAGTGATCAAGGTAGGGGAGGGCCCCTTGTGCATGGTTCCATCCCTGGGCTGGTAGTCTTGGGTTCTATAAGGAAGCAAGCTAGTAAGTAACATCCCTCCTTGGCCTCTGCATCAGCTTCTGCTTCCTGACCTGCTTGAGTTCCAGTCCTGACTTTCTTTGGTGATCAACAGCAATGTGGGAAGTGTAAGTTGAATAAACCCTTTCCTTCCCAACTTGCTTCTTGGTCATGATGCTTGTGTAGGAATAGAAACCCTGACTAAGACAAATTGGTATCAGGAGTTGGGTATTCCTGTGACAGCCTGACCATGTTTTGGGGAGGACTGTAGAAGGACTTTGGAACTTTGAGCTAGAAGAGTCATTGGGATATTAAGAACTCTGTGTGATGTTCTGTAGGAGCTTGGAAAATAATGTTGAGAACAATGCAGAAGATGAAGGCCTGACTTGTGAAACTTCAGAGGGAAGATTAAAGACTCTTATCAGGGCCTTGCTGTTTTGATTGTGAAGAATTCTGTGGTTTTGGTTAGTTGGGGCTAAAGAATCAGCTGTGATTAACAAGATACCAGAACTACTAAAGTAAAACCTTTGCATTACTGGGACAATTGATGCTGGTCAGCTGGAGCTAAGAAATTAGTGGTGATTAAGAAGAGATCATCATCACTGAGGTGAAAACTTCTGGGAAGTGTTTTCTGAGAACACAAAGAGGCTGTATTCCAGAGATAGCCAAGGTTGTGCCTTGTGCTGCAGCTGGACTTGGTAATGTGTAAGAGTCACCCAGGTGGTACTGGTTTTGAAGACATGAAGGGGTCATGAAGAGCAGCTGAGACTCGGCACTGTGAGAGACCATGGAAGGCCATTGGTGAAGAAGGTGCAGCCACAGTTGAAATTGATGGCCCAGGACTGAAGGGGTCATGCAAAGGTGTTGAGGCTTGGCACCATGAAGACAGTCTATGAGAGGCTGTTGGTGAAGCCTAGTTGCAGCAGAAGGCAGCAGTGCTTTGGAGATGCCAGTACCATGAGATGATCACCAAGAACAGCAGCAGTAGTGGAGTACAGGCAGTTGGAGCCTAGAAGACAAGGTGTGTGCTACAAAGGTCAGGGCTGGAGAAGTGACCTAAGCCCTTGGAGTTGCCTAGAAGATTGTGTTGGATCCCAGACATTGGATGGTTGAAGTCTGATTTTGCTTTTGATTATGACTGTGCCCTGATACTTTTCCCTCTAGAAGAAAGTATTTTAGTGGAGCCCAAAGTTAACAGAATTTAATTGTAAAAAGACTTTTTAAAGGGATTGAAATTTTAATATGTAAGAATTTGCAAAGACTGGGACTTTTAAAGTTATTTAGATCTTGGGGGTGAATAAGAAAGTAAGGGTTGAGGCTTAATAGTGATGTGTTTGTGTGTCAAGTGAACAAGGGGTCAATTGTACTGGCTGGTTTTGTGTCAACTTGACACAAGATGGAGTTATCACAGAGAAAGGAGAAAGTTGAGGAAGTGCCCCATGAGATCCAGCTGTAAGGCATTTTCTCAATTAGTGATCAAGGTGGGGGAGGGCCCCTTGTGCATGGTTCCATCCCTGGGCTGGTAGTCTTGGGTTCTATAAGGAAGCAAGCTAGTAAGTAACATCCCTCCTTGGCCTCTGCATCAGCTTCTGCTTCCTGACCTGCTTGAGTTCCAGTCCAGACTTTCTTTGGTGATCAACAGCAATGTGGGAAGTGTAAGCTGAATAAACCCTTTCCTCCCCAACTTGCTTCCTGGTCATGATGCTTGTGTAGGAATAGAATCCTGACTAAGACAGCAACCAAGAAGACACAAGTTCCCTCAGGCTCAGGTAGGAAAGCATAATTTAAATCATGGCCTCTGACCCCTCAGGATTTAGGACAACCCAGTCCTCCATGGAAACATGACTTTGACAGATTAGTGTCTGTGCCTCTGTTTCCTCAGGATAATGTCTCTCACAGAAGGTGATCTTGGAAATTCATATAGGAAGTACTTAGTTTAGTACTTGGTAGAATGATGTCATTCTAGTTGAAACGGACTTAAAAATTTTGGACGTAGGGGAAGGGATGTGGCTCAGTGGTTAGAGAGGTTGCCTAGTATATATGAGGCTGAGAGTTCAGTCCCTAACACTGATATGCCTAATTCCCACCATTTGCTTGCAAAATATTTGCTTATTTACTTTGTTGTATAATGAACATCCAGGAAAAATGAATATAGAAGATGTGTATAAGAGTTGTTGAAAAAAAGATTTATTTTTATTTTATGTGTGCTAAAGGTTTGTCTGAATGAATGTCTATGAACCACATGTGACCAGTGTCCGTAGAGGCCAGAAAAGAGCATCAGGAACCCCAGAATTAGGGTTTAGACGGCTGTGAGCTGCCATGTTCTGGGAATCAAATCCAGTTCCTCTGAAAGAGCAGAAAGTACTCTTAACAGTTGAACCATCTCAATAGACCTCTTTATCATCTTCATCATCAGAGTCTCATGTAGCCTATGCTGGGCCTTGAACAAGCTATGTATGCAAGAATGCCTCTGAACTTCTTTTAATTATAAAGTGAGACTCACACAGTTACTATTCTATTTGAGTGTGTTTGATCTGGCTTCTATTTGCTCAACATTCTTAGTGTCCTCCATGTTGCTTTGGGTAGCTATAGACGTTTTATGTTTGTAACTGTTGGTGATTTTCATAGATTGAATGCTTCAATGTATCCATTCTACCATTACTAGGAAACCGCAAACTTTCCCATTTGAGGCTGTCGTGATAGACACAGTCCTGGACCTGTCCTTTGACACATGTGACATCATGTTCCCTGGGGTAATACATCTAAGGGTGGAGTCCCTGGGTATTATAGACACAGTCTAGATTTAGTAATAACTACTGATCTTCCTGTGTGGGTGAAACAAATTTCATTTCTTCCTGCAGTGACTGAGCACTTCTGTGTTCGTCAGCCACTCGTTGCTTTGTTTTGTTAGTGCTGGATATTGACCTAGAGTCTCATGCATGCTAGACAAGCAAGCACTCCACTGCTGAGCTATAGCTCCATGCCTGTCCTGAAAGGATGACAGAAACCCCATTTGTCTCCATTTAAGGACCAGGCCTGATTTCCAAAAGAAGGCCATTAAGGCACCAGCTCTAGTAACAGACCACAAGTCTCAGGAACTAGGCTATAAGGCAAGAGCTCCAGGCACAGACCATAAAATTCAAAACAAGGTCATAAAACCCCCTCCCAAAGAGCAGACAGTGGATAACCACAAGAATGGGGGAATATCTTATCTCAGTATGGGCCATCTGTGCTGGGCAGGCTTATCTCATCCTATGGTTAACCGTTCAGGCTCCCTATAAGAAGGCCTATGCCCCTTTGGGGTTGCCATTTCAAAGAATAGCTGACCCCCACATGCTGGTTGTTTCTGCAGAATAAACACTCTGTCTCTGCATACTATCTGACTCTGGGGTCTTCCTTCAGCAATTTTTGGACCCTTAAGCTCACTCCTAACACTCTGGATTGCCTTTTTTTTTTTTCATTCTACTGATTCTGCAAGGTACGGATAAGTGCCTTATTTGGTTTTAGTTTTCATTTCCTGGAGAGAAATAATTGCTGACACAAATGCCTTTGGGCCATTTGTGTATCTGCTTTGGTGATGTGCCTGATCAAGTCTTTAACTGGTTAGTCCCTCCCCCACCTATTAGTAAAATAAACTGAGTCTTTGACAGGAGGTGACTTGTCCAAAGTTGCATGGCTAGTAGAAAAAGATCAGAGGCGGGCCTGATGAGCCTAGGATGGTTTAAAGTATGTGTGGGCTGCCAATCATATAAAGTATCTGATTAAAGGGTTGGGGACAGAGCCCCATAGAGAGCCTGTCTAGCATGCATGGGAATCCTAGGTTCAATACCCAGTACAGGAAAACAAATCGTGGTTAAAATATTTGTAATAATTTGAGAGCTGTGTGCTATTTTGAAGCTAAGGTAAAGAAAGTGTCAGTATGGAATGAAAGCGTGCGACCTCGCTCTTTCCATGTCCTATGTGAAGGCCTGGGTTGTCTTTAGGAGGAGCCGACAAACTCAGCGCTCTGTACCATTTTCCACCATCAATGCATGGGTCTAATTCCTTCTCATGCAGGCAATGCTTGTTATTTTCTCTTTGACTTGTTGCTTCTCTCATCTTTCTAAATGGTATAATTTGGATCTTGAATGTCTCCCATTAAAGACTTAGTACCAGCTTGAGATGCTATTAGGAAAGGGAGGGTATTCATGGAGTAGGGGCCTGTGGGAGGAAGTTAGAGTTTATTATTATTAGTAGTAATATTAGTATTAGTATTATTACTATTATGCTTATTTTGTTTTTCTAGACAGAGTTTCACTTTTTAGGCCAGGCTGGCTTCAAACTCAGAGATCCCCCTGCCTTTGCCTCCCGAGTGCTGGGATTAAAGGCATGCACCACCTTACCTGGCTAGAAGTTAGGTTTTTAAGGCTTGTCCTGGTTCTTCTCTTCTTGCTCTTGTCTCCTATGAGGTAAATTGGCTTCCTTTGTTACATCTTCTTGCCATGATGTAGCCACAGGCCCATAGCAAAAAAACCAAACCAAACCAAACCAAACCAAACCAAACCAAACCAAACCAAA
>NW_021604659.1:3533552-3584937 GCF_004785775.1 Grammomys surdaster
AACCAAACCAAACCAAACCAAACCAAACCAAACCAAACCAAACCAAAACAAAACAAAACAAAAAAGTTAACTAACCAAGGATTGGGGTTACCACAATGCCCAGCTGCTTCCTTCCCTAAATCCCTTAGGTATTGTTAAGAGTAACCAGAAAGGAGGCTACTTGAATTGACAACTAAGGCTTCTAGACCTTTAAAAAAATTGTTATGTTCACTAAATATGATGTCCCAGGCCTTTAATCCCAGCTCTCAGGAGACAAAGGCAGATGAATTTCATTGTGAATCAGAGGCCAGCCTGATCTACATAGTGAATTTCAGGACAAACATAGCTCCGCAGAGAGACCCTGTTTCAAAAAAATAAACAAAAATTCTGTTCATTAATTTGTGTGTGACTTCCATGGCACACATGTGCTTGGAAAGAGGGGTGCATGTGTTATGGCATTCATATGGCAATCAGAAGATAACCTTTGGGAACTTCTTCCCACCACATAGGTCTAAAAGATTAAACTCAGGTCACCAGATGTGGCAAGCACCTTTACCCATGGAAAGTATCACATTGGCCCAACTTCAAGATCTTTTTAAGTTTGTGAGAGGCCAAATCTTTTAAGTTCAGACTCCATTTTAGAGAACCTGACCTAAGTTTGAACTCAGGTAAACTAACAGGTTGGTACCTAGCATTAGTTTCCAAGTTGCCCCCAACAAACTGGAGCCTAGCTCCAGCCTCTAGGCTAATCCCCAACAAGACCAGCATTTCCAGGTTACACCCTCAGCACACCAGTGTCTCCAGGTTATTCCCCCAACAAACCTGTACCCCCAGGTAAAAGTTCATGCCCTGCCTAACAACCACCAATGCAGAGAGGGGCAGAAATCAAGTTTATATGACTCCCAGCACCTGCCAATTACTTTAAAGGCCACAGTACCTTTCCAATTAGATGCTTGCACATCTATCCCCTGCTTGCTGCTTACTATAAAGCCTCGCCCCCCTAGACATTCGGGGGTCCCCCACCACCAAAACCATCCTGCGTGACAGTGGTGCATTGTGTGTGTGTGTGTGTGTCCTAGTTAGCTCAAATAGAATAAAGACCCTGATGTGAGTTGCACCAGATTGGCTCCTGTCTGTTTTTTGGGGGGACCACTAACATTTCTCTGGCACTATACTTGTTGGCCTTTTGTTGATCTTCTTTGGAGAAATGTTCAAAATCTTTAGTCATTTTTAAATTGGGTAGCCTGTTTTTTTGTTATCGAGGTGTTCGTCTGTCTGCTGCAGTCTTTGTTTTGTTTGTAGGTGTGGAATCAGGGCCTTGCCCATACTAGACAAATACTCTATCCCTACTAAACTGCATCCCCAGCCCTTGCTTTTTTAAATACAGAATCTTCAAGTTCAGGCTGGCCTTGGACTCCAGATTCTTCTGCCTCAGCTTGTGAGAGCTAGGATTAGAGGAATGTGCTATATCAGTCCCAGCTTGTTTTGAGTGTTCAGAACTCTTTTAAAATATTTATTCATTTTTATTTTATGCGTTTGACTGCATGCATCTGTGTATATCATGTACATGAAGTACCCTGGAGGCCAGAAGGGGGCAATAGACCTGCTGGGAACTAAATCCAGGTCCTCTGAAAGAGCAGTAGCAAGTGGTCTTAATGGCTGAGCCATTGCTTCAGCTCCTAGTTTAGGAACTCTTCTACCTCTCAAAGACTTTATTAAAAGTATCATACTGGATTAGAACCAGACAGAACAGCTAAAAGATGTCTTCTTTGTCCCTAGCTTCCTTCTTCCTTTCTTTTTCTCTCTTTTTCCTTTAAGATATCTTTCTATATCCAAACTCCTTGTATCCCAGATACCCCTCCTCCTTTCCTTTGTACGAATATTACCTGAGCACCTATTGCATGCCAGGTGCTTCCCTTAGCTCTGGGAATACAATGGAAAGACTCTGCCTTGGCAGTGTAGGAGATGAGGTATGGGAAGGTCACAGCCAGGTGAGTAGCTGTGCTAGAACATGTAGCAAAGGTCACAACTTCCGTGTCAGCTGTCTCTGTACAAAGAAGCAGTGTCTTTAGCATTGATGACATTTGGCTGCTAGGATAGAAACAATGCTATGAATTCCTCCTTTGCCGGGTTTGCTCTCTATATATCTGGCTTTCATGTGCAAAACCCATGCCAGGTATTTAAGACACCCAGAGCATAGCAAGAACAGCTCAAGCACGTGACGTTGTCAATCTGAGGTCCTCTGTTTTTGATTGAGTCATTTCTTCCTTTCTTCAAACCATCAGCTTCCGTTATGGATTTCTGGTTTTCTAAATTACGTTCAAGTAGAACGACATGCAGTGATTTAGATAAATCTCTGTCTTGGGCCAGTGACATGGCTCTGTAGGTAAAGGCACTTGCTGTACCCATGTGATGGAAGGAGAGAACTGATTCCTACAAGTTTTCCTCTGACCTTTCTACCTGCACACTGTGACACCTATTCTCCCTGACTGAATAAACAAACAAACAAACAAACAAACAGATAAATGTATAGAAATTTGTCTTATTGATAGTAAGAATCATAAATTCATGTAGTTGGAACCTGTGCTGATTTTGAAACTCTTTGGGTTTTTTTGTTTCTTTGGGTTATTTTGTTTTGTTTTTCTGCTATTTTTGCTTTGTTTAGCTTTTTTTTGTTTTTTTTTTTTGTTTTTTTTTTGTTTTTTTGTTTTTTTGTTTTTCCGAGACAGGGTTTTTCTGTATAGCTCGGGCTGTCCTGGAACTCACTCTGTAGACCAAGCTGGCCTCAATGTTTAGCTTTTTCAAGTGCTGGGATTAAAGGCATCACCACTGCCCAGCTTGAAAGTTTTTTTAAAAAAATGATTTATTTATTTTTATTTTATGTGTGTGAATATTCTGCCTATCTGTATTATGAACATTATGTACACACCTAGAGCCCATGGAGGCCAAAGGTATTATTTCCTCTGAACTGGAGTTATGGGTAGTCGTGAACTGCCATGTGAGTGCTGGAAACCAAACCTGGGTTCTCAGCAAGAATAGCATCTGTTCTTAACTGTTGATCTTCCCAGCTCCTGATTTTGAAACTCTTTTTACCTCCAAAAGATTTAAAAAAAAATTATTTTTAGTCTATGTGTATGTATTGTCTGTATGCATGCATGTGCACCATGTGTGTGCCTGTTGGATCTCCTGGAGCTGGAGTTACAGATGGTTGTGAGCTACCGTGTGGATGCTGGGAATTGAACCTAATCCTTTGCAAGGACAGCAGTGTGCTCTCAACAACTGAGCTATCTCTTGTTGCACGATATCTAATCATACAGACTGTTGTGGTGTGGCCCAGTCCTAGCTTAGGATATTTGCAGTATATGTGTTGCAGGATATTTGATCACACTGTGAGATTGTGTACTAGGAAAATCTGTTTCTAGATGTGGTGTGGCTCTGCCCTTTAATCTGAGAGCTTTCTGTTTATTGTAGACAGGATTAAATAAAGTCAACTATGGATCAAGAGGCAGAGCAAGCAATCAGTTGACAGGGAGTGAACATAGGAGAAAACCATAGAGTGTAAGAGGAAGTCAGGAGGATGGATAGAGAGATACACAGGAAGTAGAAAGGAGGGACAATCAGTTGGAAGGGTTTTTAAGATAGTGTGGAGAAGAACTGGCTTTCTCCTTTTGGGATGTCGCTTGAGGAGCAAGGTCAGCATGGTGCTTTCTCTGCCTCTCTGAGGTAGCAGGTTTTCACCCTCAGCATCTAGCTCCTGAGTCTTCATTTGGAAACATCAAAATTAGGATTTGATTTTTAAAAACAGCAATCTCTGCAGTCCCCAAAAGATTTTTAAAAATACCATTCTGGATTAGAATCTCATGACAGGACACCTCAGGGATGCTTTCTTTCTCTCCACTTTTCATTCCCAGAGTACTGGCAGCAAAGACATTTGTCACTACCATACCTGGAAAAAAAATTACTTCTTATGGTTGTACAAAGTCCATTAGAATTTCCTAGAAGAAAAAATTAAAAGGAATTAGAATCATTCATAAAAATATAAATACTTCCATTATCTGTAAACTCAGTGTTTAGGAAGCAAAGGTAGGAAGATCTGGAGTCAAAGGCAGGTGGGTGAGATCCAGAGTGAGATCCAGGACAGCCATGGCTACATAGAAAAACACCCGACTCAGACAAAAAACCAGAAGCACAAACAAAAAAGATCTTTCCTTCCTTTTCTGTCATCACATACTAAAATCAATAAAAATTAATTACTTAGGAACATGTTAATCATAACAATATTGATGGCTCTAAATTTTCTAAGTTCTAGCAGTTTCTGCCCCCACATCACTGAGCTGCCAGGCCCCAGTTCACAAACTGCTTATTGAATGGCTGTCTTTGTTCTCCTTCCAGCTCTGGATTGAAATGTTAAAGCCTTGAACTGGGACTGTAGGCGGGTTCTTTGACCCTGCAAACACACTTCTAGGATTTTATCTTGCAGATAACCTGCAGGCAATGTCAGAGACAAGGTTATCTCTTATGACACAGTTTGTCACAGCAAGACTGGAAACTATCCAAATGTCCAACAATCAAGGGCTAATAAACAAAAGAATGAAGGAGTTCTTTCCACACTGACCCAGAGAGAACTCTGGGCATATTAAAAGGCAAGGTGCAAGGACTGGAGTGTAGATCAGTAGTAAAGCACATGCGTAGCATGCGTGATATCCTGTGACTCGCTCACACCCTCAAACCTCAAACACCCATCCAAAGGAGATAAATTATAGAAGAGTACCTACAAAGGACACATGTCACCATCTATCTCGGTTGTTTCAAAGTGAGGAAAATAATGAATTGTGTTTCTTTCTATTTACATGAAGACAGACTCACTGGAAGAATCCCTATGAAATTTACACACAAAGTTGTCCAGTGAATGGCGAGTGTGTGTGTGTGTGTGTGTACTTTGCCTTGACTTGTAAATTAAGCAAATATGTTATCTACCAAACTAAAAAGAATGGCTGACTGGGAAGAGAAAAGTCCCATAGGAGAATTAAAAGACAAAACGTTAAATATGACAGATGAAGTCCAGCATGACAGCTCAGCGGTTAGGAGCGCATAGTCCTGCAAAGGACTGGAGTTTGGTTCTTTGCAATAGTATCAGGTAGCTCATAAGCATCTGTACTCCAGCTCCAGGAGGATCCAAGGATCCAAGGCTTCTGCATTCATATGCACATACCCTGCCCCCCACAGACTCATAATTAAAAATGTAAAATTAATCTTGTTTTTATCAAAAGACTCAGATTCTCCAATTTACAGAATTTAAAGGTTTCTAGTGCTTCTTCTGATGTCAGTCTTTAGACACTTGGGAAGAACTGAAACTATATTTTGGTGATCTTTCTGTCCAGTGAGACTCTGGACCATTTCCCTGGGTTGATCACAATTTTCCTTTGGAAAGATCCCAGGGGAGCACAGTTAGTGGCTTGAGGAAAGCCAGCTCAGTGAAGTTTGCAACAGGAACTCTGTAGACTGCCAGGAGCAGCAGAGAGAATGCTAGGGGTAAAGTGGTACAGCCTTCTCAGTAGAAAAAAGTTGCCTTTCTTCACATTATTCAAGCAGACAGATCTTTGTGGTATATTGGTGCCTTGGGAAGTAAGTACAGTTGTGGCTCTTGAGGTGTGTGGTTTATTTAGATTTCAATAGTAATCTCTGTAGAAGATGAAAGCTTCAGGGCTGGGTGATGCTTCTGAAAACATGGAAAATAGCCTTCCTCACTGCTAAAAAATTTCAGAACAGCATCACGCCTGGAAGCTGGTTTGGAAGGCGATAGTGTTTTCAAAGTGCTATGCCTACTGGTGATCTCAAAACAGCCCATTTAAAATTATTTGGTTTTTTTGTTTTTAAAGAATTATTTTCAATCCCCATCACAGATGGTTGTGAGCCACCATGTGGTTGCTGGGAATTGAACTCAGGACCTCTGGAAGAGCAGTCAGTGCTCTTAACCACTGAACCATCTCTCCAGCCCTGTTTGTTTATTTTTTGGGACAGGGTCTTACTATGTATCCTTGGCTGGTTTGGAACTTGCTATGCAAACCAGACTGGCTTTAAAGTCACAGAGATCCTCTTGCCTCTGCCTCCCAACTGCTGAGATTAAAGACATTAAAGATTAAAGTGTAAAATCTGGGTGTGGCACATGCCTATGATCCCTGCACTCAGGAGCACAAGGCAAGAGGATTGCTGTGAGTTCAAGGCCAAACTGGACCACATAGTAAGACTGGGTATGATGATTTATGTAATTTATATTGATGATTTATATATTATTTATATTGATGATTATATATGATTTATAGAGTCTGGAATCACCTTAGAGACAAACCTCTGGGCATGTCAATCAAGGAGTTTGTAGATCAGGTTATCTGAGGTGGGGTTAGTGCCTGAAATGTAAATGACATCATTGCTTGGTCTGGGATCCCAGACTGCATAGAAAGGAGAAAGCTCACTGAACAGTGCCACTCATCTCTCCTTGCTTCCTGACTGTGGGTGCAATATGACAGCTGCCTCATGCTCCTGTCACTGTGATGAACTGCACCCTCAAACTGTGAGCCAAAATAAGCCTTTCCTTCCTTAAGTTACTCTTTTCAGATGTTTTGCCATGGTAACCAGTAAGACAGTAACACACCATTTCTCAAAAGTTTTTTTTTTAAACTAAATTAAAACAATTTAAATTAAAGATGAGGTGACTAATGTTCTTGAATCCTCTGTTTCTAGAATTTGTTTAAATGGGTGCAGAGACCAGGAAGCAAAGGTAGAAGTCAAACAGTGTGGCAGGCAGGACGTAATTTCTCATCTCTAACACAAGCATTTGAGTTATGATTATTACTAAAATACTCTTAGGGACAATCAGTTCAAATGAAAGGAGAAGCATATGCTGCTACCAAAGCAAGGACAGCCACATTTGTGGGATTTCTCAGGAACTCAGCGTCAGAACTGGCATTGCTACCCATGAGGTGACTTTCCAAAATGGTACACCGCTTTCAGCAGAGTTAGAGCAAAAATAGTAACTGAGGATGGCAAGATGGTTGAGTGGGTAAAAGCAATTGCAGTGAAAGCCAGACATCCGTGTTCAAAAGCAGGATGTAGTGACGGCAATGTATAAGCACAGCCCTTCTACAGTGGGATGGGAGGCAGAGACATGAGGACCAGATAGATGGTAGGCTATCTAGGCTGGTGGCAAAGACAGGAGAGACCTCTGCCTCAACAGAGTGGAAAAAGAACAAGAACTAACTCTCGAAAGCTGTCCTCTGACCCCATACATGAACTACTGCTTGTGTGCACCTCATATACACACAGAAAATAAATAAATGTAGCAATGATAATAAATAAAAATAAATACAAATAACAATAATGTTAAGCCAGGCCAACATGATGGTACCTCTGGATAAAGTCAGAAGACCCAAGTTTGATTCCTGGAACCCACATGATGGAGGAAGAGAACTGATTCCCACAAGTTGTCTACACACACACAATAAATGGAAAAATAAATTAAAAAAAAAACCCACATGACCAACCAAGAACTGCATGCAGAGCACAGCAGAACAAGAATCTGAAAACTGATCACATGGTATCTGGCTTTAGCTTAGCTATGGTAATCCTTTTAACAATGCATATGTTTATCAAATATAAATTGCAGTTATAATTTATCAATTGTACTGTAATAATGCTAGGAAGAAGGAATCTAAAACTCTATTTATGTCAATAATGTCAAGGAAAAAATACTCAATACATCATGACTTTTTAAACTTGCTTTTGATAAGAGTTTCAGCTACAGAGAGACAGAGTTCAAGTCCTCAAAAGAAAAGCCATAAAGGTTATCCAGACTTCAACATTGAGAGCTAGCCTTTGTGAAATCCATAAAAAATTACTGCAAGATACGCTGAGCGTCTTAGTACTGAAATCGATAAGGGTGTAAATATTTAACTAGTATTTGAGGCTTATCTTCTTTAAAAACTCATGAACGTTGTAATATTTTCAAAGGTAGCACACTCTTAAAATTTTTCCAAACATTTCACTTTAAGCTCTTTTGTTCTTAGTCTAAATATTAATTACTCCCTTCCACTCCCCCCCACCCCCCATAAGACAGGTTCTCAGCAACTAGTCGGATAGTCTGCTATGTAGATTGAGATGGCCTTAAACTTGTAGATTCTTATCTCTGTCTCAAATTATGATAGTGTTCCAAGCATGGAATTTTATTTTGGGGCAGATTTTGTGTGTGTGTGTGTGTGTGTGTGTGTGTGTGTGTGTGTGTGTGTGTGTAGAACCCTGGATGTCCTAGAACTTGCTGTGTAGACCAGGCTGGCCTTGAACTCACACTTGTATCTATCTCTTGAGTGCTGGGATTAAAGGCATGGATCACCACTGCTTGGGTCCAAGCATGAAATCTTGAGTAGGATACTTGGCTTATTGGCTGTCAGCCTTTTTGTGTCTTTGGCTGGGTCCCTTTTGTAAGGTCAATGAGTCAGAGAAGGGAATGAGCATCTTGCCAACAGTGTGCACATTTATTTGAGTAAAAACCTTCAGGGACTCTAGGAAGTCGAGCCCACCAAATGCTTAAAAGCTAGTGGTAGTTACAAGGCAAAAGTTGCCAGTGCAGGGAAGGAGATTGAGAAGTCTGTTTATTTGGTCCACAGTTGGCCATGCTAGGGGTAACCAGTGTGTAGACTGTTAAAAAATTTTAGATGGTGGATACAAATATTTCTGAGCTGACCATTACTTGGGGTCCATAGGATAGGGAAGGTAAAAATCTAGAGAAACAAGTTACTTCAGTTCTGAAAACCAAATTACTGTACTTAGAGGAATTGTCACAATTCAGCCAAAATGCCAGAACTTTAAAACGTGGCCTGGACCTGGTTTTAACTCCTTTATCTCAGCAGTGTGAATTGTCCTGAACTAAAAGTGTTAACTGGGGATAGTTGTCCTGGAATGTACTCTGTAGACCAAGCTAGCCTCCAACTCAGAGATCTGTCTGTCTCTGCCTCCCGAAGTGCAGCCAGTATAACCAGTCAGCACATCAATTTTTTAACATGGAAAGCTATCTGATTTTCAAGGCTACAAGTTGAATCTCTTTATTTCTATTTCTATCTTATTTTTTACTATAGTTATTTGCTTATTTATTTATTTGTTGTTGTTTTATATAGGGTCTTCCTATATATGTAGCTCAGGATGTCCTCAAACTTGCAGTCTTCCCTTGGAGCCTCCCACTAGCTGTAATCACAGAAGTTTGCTCTCTTGTCTGGCTTCTGGGTCTCTAAGAGCTTGCTTTTGAACTGATTTAAATAGGTCATACTTTTTCTTTGGTGACCTGAATTGATTTGAGTCCCCTCTATCTCTTTTCTGTAAATTTCTCTTCTCTTGAGCTTTCCAGGCACACAGTGTCCGCTGTCTACAGACACCCAGCCCCTAATCCCTTTCAGGAGTTCCCATCCCAATCTCTGAGTCCAAGGGAAGAAATTGTCCCTTGCCTTCTCTCTTGCATACATTTTATAAACGTGTTCAGGGCAGTCTGGGGTTGTGGCTCTGTTGTGGAGTGTTAACATGTGCAAAGTCCTGCCTGATTTGACTCTCAGTGCTACACAAATCAGTTGTGGTAGTTCATGCCTATAATCCCAGAACTTGGGAGGGAGAGGCAGGAGGATGAGAACTCCAGGTTCATTCTTAGCTGTACAGAGTTAGATGGGATACATGAGACCTGACTCAAAAACATTTTTTTATTAGGCTCTTGTGGCATATCTTCAGCATATGACTGTTCTTTAGCAAAGCCAGCGTTGGGATGTGGGTAGGAAACACTTGGTGCACTTTTTCTTCAGTCCAGGTTTCTAGGACTTTGGTCTGAGTAGCTGTTACTTTTCTACACTGGGGAGATCTCTGGGCCCCAGGACCCACCCCTTTATAAATGGCCACCTGCTCTGCCCCTAGTTGCTGCCCAGGGCCATAAAGATGAGCAGTGATAAGGACTATTCTTAAGAAAAACAGCACGGAGCTGTGTGTGGTGGTGGCGACCTGTGATCCTCAAATTTGGGAGGCAGAGGGAAGAATTCAAAGCTGGCTCTGGCGAAGACGTGAGATGCCAAACAAAGTGTCTCCAAAAGAAATAAACAAACCAACAAACCCAAACAAAGTCGTCTATCTAAGATAAGACCTAGACAGTGAACTGGAGTCAAAGTCGGAGCATGATGGCAGTAAAACAAGCAGACAGGAAACACGGAGGAAAAGGAAGAGGAGGAGGAGACCCCCCTTCCCCCAAAGGCTGGGGAGTTGGGAAGGGTCTTCCAAGGGGAGGACGGGCATTGTAGGTAGACTTCTAGGTTCAGCTATGGGGCATAGAGATACTTCACACAGGCACATCCTCACGCCAAGACTGACATTTGAATTGCAAAACTTCTCAGTCTATACATAGAGCCTGGAATTGAGATTTAGGGTAAGGATACTTTTCTCCAGCTGTCCCTTTCAGCTCCCCCTGCTCCTGCTGGCTCTCTGGTGTAGTAGATTTGAGGATGTGCATTCACCTTTGCACATACACACCTTCCCCAACTCACTGCGTGTTTGCTTGTTTATATATATATATATATATATGTGTGTGTGTGTGTGTGTGTGTGTGTGTGCGCCAGACCAGAGAAAGGTGTTGGGTCTCCTGGAGCTGGAGTGACAAATATTTGGGAGCACCCTGATATGGGTGCTGAGGAAATCGAATCCTACAGCAGGTGCTCTTTAACTGCCTAGTCATCTCTCTAGTCAGCCCTGGGAAGACATCTTTTAGCAGGAATATAATTTGCCACAGTTTGTCGTTGTTGTTGTGTTTTTACTTTTTATTTTATTTTTTGCCACTAATATTTCCTAAAGTTTCTTCTCAGACTTTCTTCTTGGAACTAGTGTGGATTTTTCAAATGATTAAAAGTTTGAAGCCCAAATCTATGTAGCCTAGGCTAATAACAAGTAATAAGCTGAACAGTGAAGTATTGGGGAAAAAAAAAGCCTTCATAACCCATATTCTCTCACCTGTTTATTTTTTGTTTGTTTTTCAAAAAAATATTTATTTTTATTATTTTTTAAATTATGTGCATATATATGTAGGTGAGGGCCAGGGGCATCAGATCCCCTGGAGTCGCAGTTACAGGCAGTTGTGAGCTACCCGAAGAGGGTGCTGGGAACTGAACTCCAATCAGCACATGCTCTTAATCACTGGGCTGCATCTCAACTTTGCCTTTTTTTTTTTTTTTTTGAAACAGAATCTTTCTGTGTAACCCTGGCTGGCCTCACAGTTATGATGATCCTTCTGCCTCTGCTTCCCTAGTGCCAGGATTGCAGGAATGTGCCACCATGCTTGGCAACACACAGTTGGTTTTCTAGTCAATAAATATTGAGAATTGTCTACTTCAGGAACCGAAGTATTCATTCCCTTTCCATGTGAGATGAAATCAAAATTGCAAGATTTCAGTTCATAGTCATTGAAGGAATTCCCGATTGTCTGGGTCCCTTCCTTTTCACATGGGTTCACTTGATATAGAACTCCACACAGAGTCAGATGTTAATGGCACTTAAGGGACATTTGTCAAATTAACTTGTGGATTTGACTTGGTTATCTGCTCATAGGATTGCTTCTATTTATTTGGTTGGTTTGGTTTTCAATACATCCTGACTAGCTTACCCCCTCTTTTTCTCCCATTCCCCACCCTACTCCACTCTACCCCAGTTCCCTCTCCCCACCCACTCCTTTTCTATTTCCCTTTAGAAAAGAGCAGACCTCCCAGGAGTATCCACAGAACAGAACTAAGAAGATACAATAAGACCAGCCATAAGCCTTCATATCAAGGTTGGGTAAGGCAACCCAGTAGGAGGAAAAGGGTCTCAAGAGAAGACAGAAGAGTCAGAGACAGCCATCATTCCCACTGTTGGGAGACCCACAAGAACAACATGCAAACAGAAATAACATATATGGCAGAGGATTAATGCAGACTATGCAGGCTCTGTGATTGCCGCTTCAGTCTCTGTGAGCACAGGGTTGTTCTTTATTACAAGGTTTTACAGTTGCTGTAGAAGTTTTTGCTTGAATCTGTTGGTAGAGTTAAAGACTCAACAGTTCCAGCCATGTGAGCTTTGACCCTATGTGTTTTTAGATTGTGCAAATTCAATCAGAACAGCTCTGTTTCTCAGTGGGAAAAGGCTACTCCAAGGTGCAGGTTGTTCTTTCTTGGCTACAATTAGTGATGGGGAAAAAAACGGAGTAGGAGGGAAACCATAAATTTTATCATGTTCTTTGTACCCAGTGCCATTCTCTGATAAGTGAGAAGTGATAAAACTCAGACATTCCCAGAGGTTTCTTGCTTATGAAAACTTTTTTCTCAAAGAGCACCCTACCTGAGAGTCCAAAAGGATTGCCACATGTTTTGACGTTACACTTAGCTCTCCTGATGAGCTCAGCTGTTCTTCCCTTGCCAAGGCATAAGAAGATCCTGAGCCCTGGCTTTACCCATTTGTCCTGGTTTGCAGAGCAGAACCACAAAGAAACAGTTCTTTTCTGACCCCAGGGGAAGAAGGGTCAACCCCCCAGGAGGCTGATCGTGCTGAAGTAGGTGATGTGAAAGGAATATAAAAAAAAAAAGACAAAGTTACCCACTCACAATAATGAACCCTAGAGGGCAATGGTCATTATAGTAATGAAGTAATGATCTGGGCAAATGACCTTGGCCAAGGACAGGATGGGCACGGGAGGCTTACTCAGTGCTCCTGCAGATACTGGATTCGCAGCTCTGTCTCTGAGCCCACAGTATTTCCCTGACCATACGGACCAGGTCTGCTAAGATGTTCCCTGTTATGGCTGTTGAATATCTTCTATTTCTCTCTCTCTTCCTTAGTCTTCTTTTGTTTGTCTTTATGTGTGTCTGGTGTGTTTGTGTATACCAGTGTTTGCATGAGTGTGGGTGCACAAGGTCTGGTGTCTTCCATGATTGATCCCTCTGTGTATATTTAATTGAGCCTGGCTCTCTCATTTGAACCCAGAGCTCTAGGGAGTTTTCTGTCTCTACCTCCTTGAACACTGGGATTCCAGATGGGCCTCTGTGCCCACTCAGCATTTAAGTAGGCTCTGGGGATCTGAACTCTGGTCTTTTTATGCTTGCTCAAACAATGGTTTACCTACTGAACCATTTCCCCAGCCTTTTCCCATCCTGCTTTCTTTTCCTCCTCTTTCTAATCTTGCTCTGTGTCTAGGGAGGCTAGTCTGTGGGAACTGTCTTTTCTATTTTGGTTTCCCAAGTAAGGGTTTCTCTGTGTAATTCTGGCTGTCCTGGAACTCCCTCTGTAGACCAAGCTGGCCTAGAGCTCACAGAGAGCCGCCTGCCCCTGCCTCCAGAGTACTGGGATTAAAAGTGTGTACCACCACCACCACCACCACCACCTGTCTTAACAGACTCCTTAGGCTTTTGGCCTCTTAGTGGCTTCAGTCCATGAGGAGCATAGAGGGAGCTCCAAGGCTTAGAGGGACTAAGATCTAAAAACACATAGGGTCAAAGCCCACATGGCAGGGACTGTTGAGTCTTTAACTCTACTAACAGATTCAAGCAAATAGTTCTACAGCAACTGTAAAACCTTGTAATAAAGAACAACCCTGTGCTCACAGAGACTGAAGCGGCAATCACAGAGCCTGCATAGTCTGCATTAATCCTCTGCCATATATGTTATTTCTGTTTGCGTGGTGTTCTTGTGGGGCTCCCAACAGTGGGAACGACAGGCTTACCCAGCTCGCTCCGAGTAGTCTCTCTTCAAACTCCTCTCTCTTTGGGGTTCTAGAAACCCCACATCTAGCCCTGGGTACTTAGACTGACAGTGGCTCTCCCTGATGTGTCTGTCCCTCCATCCTTGTGCTTTCTCAGCCACACATGTTCATTCATTCCAAACTGGAGTGTAAAATCTTTTTGGCTGTCCCTGAAGCATCAGTGTAGGAGAGTGAATCACTGGTCCTCTGTGGTCTGCAGCTTTTTGGCACAGGATTGGATAACTCTTCTATTCTCCGCATGTTTTCTGATTTATAATGACTGTTATAGACAAAATGATACCTAAGCATCTTCTGATTCTGTTTATCCTGCAATATCCTTTTTGAATTTTTAGTTTTAATCACGGGTAGTGGAGGGAGTGCAGGCAAGTCTGTACTGTGTAGCTGTCATTTCCAACCACTAATAACAACGGTCACTAACATCTGGGCAGCGTTTTACAGCTGCAGAGATGATACTAGAAGCATCAGTAAGCTGTTTTGCATTTTGGTACCTGAGGGTTCAAGGTCATGTGGTTTCAGCATTTAAGATAAGATGATGCTCCCAAGAGACTCTTTTAGGGAAGACTTTAGGGGGTCCCTCGGCGAGAGAAACTCAGTGAGAGGCCTCCTTTCCTTCGGGCCTCCATTTCCCTTTCTGTAAAAGAAAGCAGACTGTTCCAAGTTCAGTGCAGAGCTCAAGAACGGTAGGCACAAAAACAGACTACGCACTTGAGGAAGGAAGGCAGCAGAGCTTGGCGCCCCGAGGCTCAAGGCCGAGTGGGTGGGGCGAGGGTGGACCTCTTGTGATTGGTGTGCCGCCCTCTGCCCTAGCCAATGAATTGAGAGAATGGGTGGGGGCGGGACAGACACGTTGTCTTAAACGGCCTGACGCGCTGGACTGCCACATCGGTCTTCGTGGCTGAACTACACGGTCTGTGTCGCGTAGCGGACGCTGTCAGGTACGACGTGCATGCCGGGGCTGGGCCAGAGCGACTCGGGCCCGCTCGGTGTTCCGGAGTCTCAGCCGGGACAACGTCGGGATCTCTGGGTCTAGGGCAATGTGCAGGCCAGGGGTGGGGCGGGCTCCGCGTGAGGACGGGCGGGGGACGAGAGGCCGGAGATGTGGCACTGCCGCCTGCCAGGAACGGCTTGGGCTCACCATCCACGGGGGACTCTACTAGGGGGATAGGGTCTTAGAGGTTTCGGCTTTGAAAAGGCGGCATTGAGGACGCGGAACACCTCGAGCAGTTTGGCTGTGGGGGATCCGATCTCTGGGGACCCGATCCTGGGGATAGAGCTGCGAACTTGTGATCTCCTCACCAGGAGAGGGCGCTGACACGGACCAAGTCCGAGTTCCTTGGGCAGCTTCTACATCGCTTGGCAGATCATACCCATCCCTCCTCAATCCCCACTTCTCTCCAGTCCTAAACCGAGTAAGAAGATTGAGGAAGTGACGTGCACATTACGATGAGATGGTGGCTAGGGATTGGCCCACAGGGCTCTCTGCACGAAGACCCCCTCCTTAGGCCTTTGGCAAGCTATGCTGAACCTCAGTAAATTCCAACCTAATTGTGGGGAGCTCTTGCTGCCAGCAAATCTTGCCCCAGGCCTACAGCATGCTTGGGAGTACATATACCTTGTAGATGTGTCAAGATATATTAAGGGAGAAGGAGTGATTTTGGAATAAAGTGGCTTTGCTGATTGAATAACCTCCCATTTCTCCACCCTAAATTTTTTTCTCAATCAGACTTGTGAGTGTCTGTAGGTAAATTAATTTTATGTAACTGTACTTTGATTGTGTGTGTGTGTGAGATTGTGAATGAAGGTGCCATCTGATATCAGAAGGATACAGTACCCCTGGAGCAGTTCTTGATAGCTGTGCCATGTAATGTGGGTGTTGGGAACCAAACTCTGCTCTTCTGCAAGCATAGTAGGTGATCTTAACTGCTGAGCCATCTTTCCAGCCCCTAAAACTTTAATTAGTACATATTTTTAAAGGCATGTTTTTCTTGTCTCATGTATTTACCTTCCATAGTCTACTTTTATTGTGGTTATTTGGATATGTATTTTTATGCTCTTTGCTGAGTTCTTGAGGATGAGCCAAACTCTATACTTTTAAAAATAGCAATGAATGGACAGTGATTTGGAGGTGTGCGGAGGGTGAGGTGTAGTTGGTCCAATCCTTTTCCAGTTGTGTTGCTTTAGCTGTTTGCCTGTGACGCACTTGAGGTGAATTTTAGCCAGAATATTGGTTACATAAAACAAAGCTTATGTTGACAGAACTTCAAAAAAGGGCTGTATTTGTGAATGGTTACTTCAGAAAAGTAAATATTTAACAATAGCCAAACCAAATTTACTTCTCAAACTGAATATTTTCAATGGCTTTTGGATGACTTTACACTGACGATTCTTTTAGAGTAATTTAAGAAAGTGTTATTTAATAAGGCAGACTAAACAAATTCTTCCAAATTCAACCCTTAGTGGAAATGTACTGTGGAAATATTCCTGTGGGCTGATAGGGAAGGGAACAATGGTGGCCTGAAGTTAAACATTATGTGTTTAAAGTGCTTGGCCTGGCCTGTCATTAGTTTTTATTTTTAGGCCCTTATATCTGCTAAATATAAATAGTAGATAAATAGTATATATAAATAATAAATAATGCATTTGACAACACATCATTTTCTATCTATCCATCCATCCATCCATCCATCTATCTATCTATCTTTGGTTTCTTAAGACAGGGTTTCTCTGGGTAGCTCTGGCTGTCCCAGACTCACTTTGTAGACCAAGCTGGCCTCAACTTTGAACCCTTGATGAGAGGATGAGCTTCCACAGGAGGAGAGAGAGGCAGCCTCTCAGAGCTGAGTTACTTTGATGCAGGATGGGTGGTCTCTTTACCTGGCTTGTCTGGTTGCTACCTTGCCTCCTTCAGGAGTTATGTGTTCAGTAAGGATCCCCTTCACTAGCCAGATGAGAGAATGCGAGCAGAAGGCGGGTACCCAGGGGAGGTGATTTTTGAGACATGGTTGACTACTTCTTTTGTACAAGCTTAAGTTCACAGTGGGGATTGTTTGAAAACAAGTGCCTGAAGTGTTAGGATTTGTGATAAAAATCTGCAGTGTTCTGAAAGTGTTTATGAGGTACTTGCATGGTAAATTCAAAGGGAGAAGGTAGAAAAAAAATGATTATCTGCATAGTACTTATGCACAGAAGAAAATCAGTAGTTAATGGTAATCTCTTAAGTAGGTAATTTTCTTGTCTGACTACTGTTTATTTTATTCTAATATTCAGGCAAGGTCTCACTTTATAGTCCTGGCTGAGCTAGAACTCAATATGTAGACCAAGTTGGCCTCAGACTCCTAGAGATCCATCTGACTCTGCCTCCAGAGTGCTGGGATTAAAGGCATATACCAGCATGCTTGACCACCTCTAACTTCCTGTATATCCAAGGGTGTTCTTGAACTTCTGATCCTCCCACCTCTGCTTCTCTAATTTATTTGGTGCTGGAGATGGAGTCCAGGGCTTCATATATTTTAGGTAAGAACTTACCAACTGATCCTTAGTCCCCGAGAATTTAATTTTTATTGTTTTAGTGAAAAATAATGCAGTTTGGAGAAGAACCCTGCCAGTGTTTCTTTAAGCTGTAGAACTTGGCTAGTGTTCCAATGAACTTAGAGCAGGAGAGAGTGTAATGAATAGCTCCTTTGTGTTAAACCCGGGGCTGTAACATGGACTCCTCAAGATACCGTGAATGGCTCCAACTTCATCGAAGTTCAGAAAGAGTGACACATTCATGCAGAGCAGAGCCGCAGACTGAATTTAAATCCGGATTGTGAAACACTGGATTTTCTACTATCCTTCTAGCATTTTCCGAGCCCCTGGGAAAGAGAAGATGGTTGGTGGCTATTGAAAGCCCTCAGCCCTCTTTCATTTTGTTCTAATATTTCTCATACGGTACCAAGCTTGGTAACTTGAAGACAGAGACTCTTTAATAGAAATGTGTGTACCAGGTTCTGGTATGTCATGGTCTGTGCAACTTGTGGCCTTTCCCAGTTAACTTAAAAATAATCCAGAGAACTTGAGAATATTAGTCATGTTTTGGATGCTTCTGTTATGCTACTGATTATCATCATTCTATATGAAATTGAGGGCACCCAGCAGATGAATAGATTCTAGCTGAGGAGGTAGTGCTGTGTAAATTGAGATAAGTTGAGTTTAGGTCATCTTTTTTAGATTCTTTCCCCCTGCAGTCTTTATTTTCTTTTGAGTCAGCTGAATGTAGCCTTGGACTAGGAACCCTCCTGTCACAGCCCAGCCCTTTACCCCCAATGCTGGGATTACAGCCCCCCACCCACGTCTGCAGTCACTTGCCGTCTTATTGCAACCTGTAAAATACACCGTTAAAAGCATTTTAAAGATTTTTTTTCAATAGCCAGATTTTTGGTGTCTTCTTGCCCATAGGACACTTTTCAATAGAAAACCACAGATGTAGACTTTGGTGGTGAAAGTATAAGAGTAGTTTTTATTTTAAAGTGTGAGCCTTTCCTTAAAACAGGTGACCTGGTGGACCCAAGGCTGCAGATCCTGGGAGCACTGACGGCACTTTTCTCTACACCACACTGTTTTCTCAAAGCTTACCAGATCCTTTCTTTTTATTTGACTTTGCTTGTTGTCTGGACTCTGTCAAACAACTCAGACCCATGGCTAAGTTCATTTTCAGTGTTTCTCACCATATATACAATTTGTGGTCATTGTAGAAAGTAGAGAATAGTTAAATACAGCCACAGTGACTTTTTTGTTTTCTTTCTTTAACAGTTTTCCCTAATACTCTTTTGTTTTCTTAATTAGACATGTCCTAAAACGCCTTGCTATGTCCATACTCATTTTAAAGATTTGTTTATTTATTTATTGTTTTTGTGAATGACTCTTTTGCTTGTGTGTATCCAAGTGCATCTGCTAAGGAGTATCTGAGAAAGCACATTTTATGCATATTTGCTAAGCAGAAAGTAATACCATTTTAAGTTTTCAGTAGTTCAAATAGGATCTCCTGTGTAGATTGTAAAGAGCCTAGAAAGAAATGATACATTGGTATCTTAGACTCCGTGGTGGTGATGGGGACTGGTTCTTTGTAGTACAGTTAAGCGTTTTTGTTAGCTGCCATTTCCAGTCTAGTGATTCTTACTTTGTTTTTGTTAGTTCGAGGGAAAATACTGTGGAAATAACAGATCTTTTCCTTAGGGAAGTATATAATTGTGTATTTTATTTTAGAAATCATTTAGACCCCACAAGACAGTCTCTAGATCTTGAGTTTTAAATCTGTACTCTGGTCAGAACCGTGGGAAGGGAGAATAGTGGCAAGTTTTTGGCAAACAAGACAAGAGTTCTGGGATCTGATTGGTGATTGTTAATTCCTGACCCTCACTGGATGTTTAGTGTGGAGTGAGAGCCAAGTTGAAAGAGAAGTTAGCCAAGTCCCACGATTGGCTGATTTGGCAGCGCAATCAAGAGTGCTAAGATCATGCATGGTTTGACTTGTTGGAAAATTCTGTTGAAACTTGAATTAGCTATTTGTGTATATAGACACCCCAAGTGTGCCTGGCTTTGGTAACTTCCCTCTAGTCTAGAATGTACCTAAAATGTGTTCCTTCTCTGCTTCCAGACACGGTATCTATACATGCTCTTACTTGCTGCAGGGTTTTACTGGGATCTCAATGGTGAGCTGTGCACACAGAAGTTGAGGAAGCACTGTTAGGGACTGGTTTTAGGACTGGCACTGAAAGAGTAGCCTGATCCTGAAAGTGTAAATAAATAATGCTTGTGAACACGGTGTGCTTGGGATTGCGGTTGTCCTGCTTAGCTGTTCATACTTCGGTATTCTCTTGGTCCTGATTGTTTGTTTTCCTTTAAACAGTTGACTTTCTTTTTTGGATACTTTTTGAATGTGTGTGTGGCAGGGGAGGTGGCTGGGCTATAGAAACAGCCACCCTACCAAAACAGATTCCTTGAGTCATTTGTTATATATTTGTGTTTGTTACTGTAAGATCTCAAGACTCTTAACAAAGTGCAAAATAAGTCTTTTTCTCTTTGTTTATGCTGGGTTTGACTTACGTTTTAGATATCCGTGCTAAATGACAGATTTTACCTTGTGTAGTTTGGGTGCTAAACTCTTTCCAGTTTCCAAAAGCTACTTTTTCTTGTTTCTATATATATTTTTAAAGATGTATTTTTATTTTTTGTGTACTACATTTTTGCCTGAATGTATATATGTGCACCATGTGGGTGTCTGGTTCCTGTAGAGGTCAGAAGAGGGTGCCAGATCCCCTGAAGTTACAGTTGTGAGCCATTGTGTGGGTGCTGACATATCATGAACTGCAAAAGTAGCAAATCCTTTTAACCGCTGAGCCATCTCTCTACCCCCCCTCCCCCTACTGCCTTCTTTCTGTTTTTGAGACAGAGGATATTTGTAGCCCAGGCTGGTCTGTAACTTATTATTATGTAGGCCAGGCTAGCCTGGAACTTGATCATCTTTCCTCTGACTCCTAAATGCTGGGATTACCACTTCTAGGTTAAAATGGCATTTGGTTTTGTTTCACTACCTACATACCATGACGATTAAAAATGCAAAATAAAGACTAGAGGTGGGGATCCCGAGGGCCTGGAGCGGGGCTAAGAGAGGATGGTTCTACTTGTGGTCCTAGCTCCACAGGGTCACTTGAACCCAGAGTTAAAAGAATACCCTGGACTTTAAAAATGGTTCAGAATGGTTCATAGCCCCTGCTTTCCACCACCTGACTCATGACCAACCAGCAGGCAGCTGTGGCGGCTGACTTGGCACCCTGCCTCTGATATCTGCCCTGAACCCTGCACGTCTGGTAGGATAAAGCTGGATGCTGACTGTGGAAGCTTGGCGGTTACTCAGGGAGCAGACACGAGTTGACTCTGGAAAAGTTGTCACTTTCAGCACCTTCTCCTTCCTTGGGACAGGTCTCTCTGCACTTCCACTCCTGAAGGACTCACCATGCTTTCTAAACTAGCAAGTCTGCAGACCGTCGCTGCTCTGCGTCGAGGAGTCCACACCTCAGTCGCCTCTGCCACGTCCGTTGCTACTAAGAAGACAGTGCAAGGCCCACCATCCTCTGAGTACATTTTTGAACGGGAATCTAAATATGGTGCACACAATTACCATCCCTTACCTGTAGCCCTGGAGAGAGGAAAAGGTATGTTTTTGGATTAATCCACCCCCACATTTGCTTGAAATGTGTTATCAGGATTAGTTGTCTTGTATTTCTCATGTCCAAGCCTCATTGAATGTCCATTGCAGATAGGGCTCTTTTGACCTTTTCTAAGTGACTAAGGCACCTTAGGAATGTGACATCACTGACAATCTTTTAAAATTAGTTTTTATTTTGATATAACTCTAATAATAAAAAAGTTATGATGATATTAAAATGTGTCTTTCCTCTTACCCCAGATAGCTGAGGCTTTCCTTTGTTGTGCTCTTTTCGTCCCTCCTGGCCCCATGTACACCCTGTTCTCTAGCTCTTGACTCCTAGATACTCTGTGTGTCTTCTCTTAGAGCCCACAGGAACTTTATCTTTTATATACACAGGTAATTATCAGAACCAGGAAGTTAGGAATCTAGCTTTCTTTTGTCCTTAGTTACAAATGAACCTTAGACCAGGTCTCTCTTTCTTGTTGGTTCAGTTGTCTGTCTGTTTATCAGTAGGAGCAGTAGGCCTTTTCTTCCCCTCCCCCTTTCTCTTCTTCCTCTCCTCTTCCTTCCTCCTCCTTTTTCTCATCCCCTGTCTTCTTCCTCCTTCTCCTTCTCTTTCTCTTGTTCCTCCTTCTCTTTCTCCCACCTCTTCTCTTTCTTCTCCTTCTTCTCCTCTTCTTCCTCTTGTTTTTCCTCCTCCTTCCCCAAGCCAGTATTTTTCTCTTTTAATTGGGCCATTTTTTTTTTTATTGTAACATTCTTCCCAGCTGAAGTATTTCAGCCCTGTAAGCCAGAGTTTCTTAAAATTTGGCACTGCCTGAATTGATCTCTGGAGTGGAATTGCTGGGTCATGTGGTAACTCTGATTAGATTGTTAGAGGAACTGCCAACCTTTAAAACAAAACAAAAAAACCTCTCTCTCTCTCTCTCTCTCTCTCTCTCTCTCTCTCTCTCTCTCTCTGTGTGTGTGTGTGTGTGTGTGTGTATTGCCTGTGCCTGAGCAGAAGCACAAGAAGAAGTCAGGTGTCTCACTTTATCAGGTTCTGCTTTATACCTTTGAGACCCTGTTTCTTGTAAACATGAAGCACACCATTTTGGCTAGGCTGGCTGGACAGTGAACTCCTGGTATCTATCTGCCTGTTTCTGCACGTAACGCTAGGGTAATAGGAATGTGTGGCCATGCCCAGCTTTTTTAAAATGTGGGATATGGGGACTCAAACTCAGCTCCTCATGCCATGTCTACAAATTAAGAGCTCTTACCCACTGAGCCATCGCCCCAGCCAGGCTTACTAAGGTTTTCTGGATCAGCTGTACTGTTTTTGTTTGATTCTTGGTATTGGTAGAGAGACAGACTCTTACTGTGTAAGTCAGGCTGTTCTTAACCTTGCATTCATCCAACACAAGCTGCCAAGTGCAGGGATTGCCGGTGTTCACACCCAGCCGCACCATTTTGCATGTCCACTAGTGATGCATGCGAGTTCCAGATGGTTTATCTTTGCCCCATTGATTTTTCTTTTAAAACTTATAAGTATGCTAGTATGAAATAGTAGCTCCTTGTTTTGATTTGTTTGATTTGATTTGTTTTGATTTGCACGCTTCTAATGGCTGGTGATGGGTTGTACATCTTTACATGTTCATATTAGCATCTGTGTGTCTCTGAAGAAAATGCTAGTAAGTTATTTGCCCATTTTTAAAAACAGAGACTTGCTTAACCCAAGCTGCCTTTGAGCTCCTGATCCTCCTGCCTCTGTCCCCTCAGTGGTGGGATTACAGGTGTGTGCCACCATGTCTAGTGGCTTTTATTGTTGTTTATCATTGTGTTCTGGATACTGAGTCCTGATCAGGTATATGGTTTATAAATGCTCCTGTTCTATGTTTGGTTGTAGATACTATACAAGAGTTTTGTCTGTTTTGTAATTTCTTTGTAAATTCAAAGTTTTGGCTCCTGAGACTAAAATTGGTAAAGAGATTACAACCTACTTCTCTCTCTCTCTCTCTCTCTCTCTCTCTCTCTCTCTCTCTCTCTCTCTTTCTCTCTCTCTCTTTCTCTCCCTCTCCCTTTCTCTCTTTCTTTTTAAATAAACTTAGTATAGAAAACTAAATAAAAATAACATCACACACTGAAAATAGCCAGAACTGAAGCTTATGTTTTTCAGTAAACGTCTTCCTGTTAGACCAGCTGCTTGGGATGGAAGCTGTGGAGCTTCGTGGTGGATTTGCACTTTCACTATTGAGAATATGTCTATGTGCTTATTCACCACTAACCGCCCCCTCCCCCAAATTTATGACACAATTACGGTCTTTTTATACTGTTCTGTTAAATGTACATGTAAGAGTTAGTCAGATAAAATATAGCTTTAATATTTCTAAATCAAAGTCAGCAGGCTTGCACTAAACTGTTTTAAGCATAGGGATAAGCTGAGTATCATGTATCAGTGTTTAGAGGGCTGAAGAAGTCAGTCTTCATTTTGGGGTCTTGTGGCATACAGAAACTCTCAGTCTTTTCTTTCCCTCTATTTTAGGCATTTATATGTGGGATGTGGAAGGCAGGCAGTACTTTGACTTCCTGAGTGCTTATGGTGCTGTCAGCCAAGGACACTGCCACCCAAAGATCATAGATGCCATGAAGAGTCAGGTGGACAAGCTGACTTTGACATCTCGGGCTTTCTATAACAATGTCCTTGGTGAATATGAGGAGTACATTACCAAGCTTTTCAACTACAACAAAGTTCTTCCTATGAATACAGGTAACGCATTCCCGTTTTTGTTAAGTTCCCAACAATCAGTCATTTGTTTTTTTATTTGTATTTATTGAGCGTCTGTTACCATTTCACCCAGGCTGGCCCTGAATTTACACTCTTCCCACCTTAGTGCGTCAAATAACTGGGATTAAGTTCTGTATCACATGCTAAGCTTATTTTTTTTGGTAATTTACATTAGTCAAACCTGAGTATTTTCCTTACAATAGGAGTGGAGGCTGGAGAGACTGCATGTAAGCTTGCTCGTCGTTGGGGCTACACCGTGAAAGGCATCCAGAAGTACAAAGCAAAGATAGTTTTTGCTGGTATGTGAATTTAATTGTTACAGTATAAGCGGTATCATTTACATGAGACATTATTTACGGAATGTTTTATAAAGGCTAATGTAGTGGGATATCTTCCCACTATATATAAAGCTCGGTGACTGGTGACTGGGCTATATGACAGGCAGGTGGAGTGAGGAGTCGGGAGGAGAAAGACGAGGAGGAGCTGGGAGGAAGGGGAGAAGCGGAGGAGAGGATAGTGGCAGATGTGTGCGTGTCTCCAGCAGTCTAAGGTACTTGTAAAATCTAGGTTTGGTATTGGGTAAAGCCTCTATTGTGTGGGCAAATTGTTAATTGAGCATTTCTGAATGTATAAAGCCTTTGGATAATAATTAAGCATTAGAGTCTCATTTCTACCGGGTACCGCGTGGATGGCGGGATGGTCTGGGCTCAGCCAAGCATTTTAAAGACATCGAGGTAGATTGGCAGAGCCATCTCCCATGCTGGCGTCTCATGGGTGGCAGGGCCTGGCTCATGGCCTCAGGCCTTGCCTAGTTGCGAAAATGGCGGCCACTTAAGTACAAGCCAGACTAGGTGTTGCCGTTATTAAATTTTAACCGTAACAGGCTAATGAGGGACTTCCTTTTAGATGTCTAAGTTATTTTTTCATGAACGAGAGTTTCCTTTTGTGATGCTGTGGAATGAATCTAAGTCTGATGGATGCCAGTATAGTACACTCTAGCCATATCCCTAGCTTGACATTTTTCTTTCTTGACTCCTTAACTCTCCCTTCTTAAAGTAAGTGGCTATTTGATTTAATTTCACATTTTACCAGATTTTCTTCATATCTGTTTTCTCATTACATTTTTGTTTGCTTTGTTTTATTTAACTATTTTTTTGTGCTAAGTTTTGAAGGCTTTATGTTTCCTATATAAGCATTCTATCATTGAATATTTGTGGCCAACATTTTTTGTTGCTTTTTGAGACAGGGTTTTATTGTGTAGCCTTGGCTTTCCAGGAACTCACTATGCAGAGCAGACTGGCCTCAAACTCACAGAGATCTGCCTGCTACCGCCTCTCCAGTGCTGGGACTAAAGGTCTGTGCCACCATGCTTGGCTTGTGGCCAGGGTTTTAGTCCTGATATTGAATGTGCCCTTGCACTGTGTTCTTAGAAGCTGCCAGGAACAGGAAGCCTGAAGCTGCCCTCGTTATACTTCTGAAAATGGTTGAGAAGGAATACTTTTGAGTTCTTGTTAAGGAGCTGTATAGTTTATTAGGATGATGTAATCTGACTTTGAGAATTTTTGTGGGGTATTCAAATGGTAGGGTCTGATTTTAAAGTTTTGATTTTAGTTAAAAATAGTATGTATTGGTTTTGTGGTCAGAATCCATTCTTGTTTTGTCTGGTGAATACATATAGTTAAATTATAAATCCTATAGCATAATAAAGTTATGGTTAGAAGCAATTGGTACTTGAGGCGACAGATTATGATCTGAAGAAATGCTGATATGATTCTGTAACTTACCATTTTGCTTTTAAAGCTCAAGGACGTAGGGTAGACAAGCTGTAAATCCTGCAACTGCCCAGAGGAGGACATAGAAGAACACAGGAAACCTTGTTGTTTGTGTTGAGCTGGCATGAGATCAGCCACATGTTCAGTGGACACCTGTAGAGCAGACAGGAGGGCTGGACCGAACGTGAGAAAGCCTAACATATCAGGGGAAGTATAGTTAGGCTCTTGCCAGCATCAGAGACAGAAAAGGAGAATCGGGAAAGGTTCCACTTCTCTGAAACATTTAGAAAAGGGTGCGGCTTAACCCAGCAGCAAAGCTTGGCTTTATTAGGAGTCACTGTATGTTACTGTAAGTTACTACCTATAAGCTACCATTTTAAAATCTTATATTTTAGTTGTGGATATCCTGGCTGGATATTATAAACAAAACATGATTTCTGTTATAGATTGTTCAGTCTCTTTTATATTAGCGAAGGGTGTAAAGATATTTTTACATCCTATTGACAGAGGCTGAAAGATAGTGAAAGACTATATTCTTGCAGGGTGAGCTGCAGGATGGGATCCCCGAGGCTAGAGAGAGTGGAACAGCTTGGCTCCTGGTCTCATGAGTGCCTGTTACCTTAAAGAATATGCTCTTGCATGTGGATGAAAACAGGATGGGTTGACTCATGAGTCTAACTCGATGACAGGGGCTTCTGCAAGAGTAATTGAGTTGCTGCTGACGTAGGTGGTGTTGACATCCTTAGTGTGATGAGTTCCTGTTTTCTCTACTATAGTGTTGATGGCTGAGTTTAACCCTATCTGCAGTGATGTAGTTGTTTGTTTTGCAGGCTGATGTTAGGATGTTTGCTTTCTATTAGAGTTGAAGCTCTGAGGACACAGCTCACAGGCTAATTACCTGTCTACCTCTTGTCCTGGAGTACTTCTTGACCTCCTGTGACTCCTGGCCACATTTATTAATAGAAAAAAATGTGATCCTGGGGAAAGGCAGTTGTCTTTCATTTAGTGTTGTAGAGGATTATAATGTCAAGGGAGGCAACATGGAAAGTATTTGGATTGTCTGAGCATCTTATCTGTAAGTGAATTTGGAAATGTATTCTGTTGAGTAGGTAGCTTGCAGTATTGGGTTATCAGAAGGGAACTGCTAATCTCTATGCTGGATACTTTTTCTCACTTTCCTATTGTAAGTGTACCTTCGCTGTCTAGGAATCTTGCTTTGAATGCTTCAGTTGTAGGGTTTCAGTTGGAATGGGTCTGAGGAAAGTACTGTGGAGATTTGTCTTTTTAGTTAGGCTTCCCAAGATGTTTGTAGGGTATTACTTGTGGGTTTCTTTGGGATAATCATTGTTTGTCTTTCCTTTTAGTTGGAAACTTTTGGGGTCGAACATTGTCTGCAATCTCCAGTTCCACAGATCCGACCAGTTATGATGGTTTTGGACCCTTCATGCCAGGCTTTGAAACCATCCCATATAATGATCTACCTGCACTGGAGGTACATCAGGGTGGTTATGGCACTTGGCTCATAGCAACTGGAAATGATTTTGAATTAATTATTACCTGTTGAATATTGAATTAAAAATACATTAATGAGGGGATTGGAGAGATATCTCAGTGGGTAAAATCACATACTGCTATTGCAGAGAACTCTGTTCAGTTCCTTGCACCTATGTGGCAGCTTACAACTTTCTGTAATGTCAGTTTAGTGGACCTAACACTGGCCACTTGGGCAACAGACATGCTTGTGGTGCATATACATGCTGACATAGTAGACAGACACTCAGGCACAGTAAACAAACAAACAGACCCCAAACCAAACCAGCCAGCCAGCCAAAAAACCAAACCAAACCAAACCAGAAATACAGAGACCATTGCTCAGTGGTAGAACAGCATGTAAGAGGTCCTGGGCTTGACCTTAACACTTCAAAATGAACAAAATTATATGAGTCTGTGAACATTCTTAAGTTAGGCTGAAGTCAGTTGTATTCTCAGCACTGGGAGGTTAGTTTACAACACAGGGAAATGTGCTTTTGTCACCTAGTACTTAGGCTAGCTCACTAGTTTAGATTATAACTACTGGAGTATTACCCACTAATTACTAGATAATCTCTCTCTCTCTCTCTCTCTCTCTCTCTCTCTCTCTCTCTCTCTCTCTCCCTCTTCCCCCCTTCTCTATTTCTCTGTCTTTTGAGATAGTATATTTTCTCTATCTTTTCCTTCCTTCCTTCCTTCCTTCCTTCCTTCCTTCCTTCCTTCCTTCCTTTTTCCTGCCTTTCTGCCTTCCTGCCTTCCTGCCTTCCTGCTTTCCTGCCTTTTCTTTTTTTCTTCTCACTTTGAAGCCTTGACTGGCCTGAAACACAACATGTATACCGGGCTAGCCTTGAACTCATAGAGATCTGCCTGGCTCTGCCTCCCAAGTGTTGCGATTAAAGATATGTACCGTCACTCCTGGCCGAGATAAACAGGTTTTTAGACTTGTAAATTGTAGTACTTTTATTTGTGGTGCTAGGGAAAGAACCCAAGGCCTTGTAGATTCTAGGCAATTGCTTTACCTCTGAGGTAGATCCCGTCTCCAAGCTGAGTATTTTTGTACAAACAAAAAAGTTATAGGTTGGCTTTAACAGGCCACTTTTTGTTTGTTTGTTTGTTTGTTTTAATGGTATGAGTGTTTGCTTGCATGTAGATGTGCCATGTGCATGTAGTGGTGACAGAGGCCAGAAAGGGCACTGGATCCTCTGGAACTGCACTTAATAGCAATTGTGAACCCTAGTGTGGGTGCTGAGAATGGGACCTGGGACCTCTGCAAGAGCAGCCAGTGCCCTTAGCTGCTGAGCTGTCTCTCACTCCTGACTTAGATTTTACTTATAATAATTGTATGTGCCTGTAAACTCAGCGTGCTAGAGTCGATGCCTGGCTTCATCTTCATCATCCCCCTCGCCCCCCGCCCCAGTTGTTTTTTAAGATTTATTTGTTTACTTTGAGTGTTTTGCCTGCATGTGCATCATATAGGTCCTGGGAGTCAAACCCAGATCCTCCAGAAAAGCACCAAGTATTCCAAATGCTAAGCCATCTCTCATAATTAATTCTTAACAGGAAGTATTTGCTTTCAGTTGCCAAACAAAGTAGAACAGACTCCCTTCTGTTTCTTTTGTAGCGTGCTCTTCAAGATCCAAATGTTGCTGCTTTCATGGTGGAGCCCATCCAGGGTGAAGCAGGTGTCGTTGTTCCAGATCCAGGATACCTGACGGGAGTTCGGGAGCTTTGCACCAGGCACCAGGTTGTCCCACTCACTGTGCAGTGAGGCCAGACTCCTCTGCACTTGTTTGGACTCTGCTCACAGGCTAAATGATGAGTTCCAAGACTTGAGGAATACTGACGCTTAGCACCCTCTGTGGAAGCTAACTTTTCAGTGTCTAGAACACTAGAGAGATTCTGTCCCATGGGCTGCTGAGGTTGCAGCCCTCAGGCTCTTCCTGTGATTCCCTCCTCTCCTCCAGGAGCCTGTCACTCTTTTGATCCCTCTCAAGCCTGTCTTGTGTCCCTTTGCTCTAGACCTTACAGCTCTTCTCCTCTCTTTTCCACCAAAGCTGACAGTACATTTTGCTCACTATTGAGAAGTCCAGAAACTATTTGATTATTGTATAAGTGTTAATTATGTGAATTTGTTCTTAGCGTGTAATTAAAAAAAAAAGCTATTGAAGCTCTGCAGACTCTTTATGTTTGAAAACATGCCATTCTGCCATGCAGAACAGTGCCACATGGGCCCCTTGGAGGAGCTGGCCTGATACAGGAACAGTTTCACAGGATACCGTTGAATTGTGCTGGTACTGAAAACATTTTCCTAGATCTCAGGGTGTGTCAGAATGACTCTTAGTGGGAAGACTGAAATAATAACGGTCTTTGTTTCATCGATACGTGAGGATGACAGCTGTGCTGCTACGTGTTGTCTCTCCCAGGTCCTCTTCATTGCTGATGAAATACAAACAGGGTTGGCCAGAACTGGTAGATGGCTAGCTGTGGATCATGAGAATGTCAGACCTGACATAGTTCTTCTTGGGAAGGCTCTTTCTGGCGGCTTATATCCCGTAAGTTCAATACCCCTGTATTTCTGTTTCCTCCTCTGCTGACTGTGACTGGGATGCCTTTTAGGTGGTTTGATTAGGCCATGTGTGATGTAAGCCACCTGGAACACTTTAGATAGCCCTTGGGTGATCCACTGGGTTAGTGTTGGTCAAGTGGAGCCTTGGGATCCACTGCGGCATTTGATTTAGACAGAAACATTTCTCCTCAGAAATTCCTACTCCCACTTTTCAGAAGCTAGCATCACACGTTGTTCAAAACCTTGTACAAGGAACATAAAGATGGGGACATTTTGTTCTTTTTGGGGGGTTTGCATCCAGAGCTAGTCATTGATGTGGGATAAAGGGGCTTTGAAGAAAGCCCTCTTCTTGCAGGCAATGGCCAAGTTTGTTTTCTAAGCAGAGTGTTTTGGAAAGGACTGAAATCTCATTGCAGAACAGCTTTGCTTGGGCTGGAGAGATGGCTAACTGGTTAAGAGCACTGGCTGCTCTTCCAGAGAACCTGGGCTCAGTTTCCAGCTCTCACATAGCAGCTCACAGCCATCTGTACCTCCAGTTCCAGGAAATCCAACACCTTTTTCTGGCTTGCATAGGCACTGCAAACAAGTGGTGCATAGACATACATGCACACAGAACACCTCATGCACACAAAGTAATAATGAAAACATTTTTTTCTTATAGTTCTAAATGTGTGTACTGTGTTGTTTTGTGCCACTGAAGTGTGTTTACTGCATTCGTAATGCTTTGTCTTGGGTTACGATTGAGAGTCAGGAGACAGATGTAACCTTCGGGTTGTAGCCTTACAGAGATTTAATATCAGCATTATAGAAGTATCTGGGTCCCTGGTGTGCTGAGAATATGAGGAGCAACACGATGGCCTCTGTCTTTCAGGTGTCTGCAGTGCTGTGTGATGATGAGATAATGCTGACCATTAAACCAGGCGAGCATGGCTCCACGTACGGCGGAAACCCACTAGGCTGCCGAATAGCCATTGCAGCTCTTGAGGTGAAAACGGATATGGCTGAATGATAGCTACTTTAAGTAGTGTTGAAGTTATTTTTAATTTAAGTCCTGGCATAATAAGTTTAATAAGTTTGCCAAGTGCTAGAGAACATGAAGTACAGGAGGTTTTCGGGGCGAGGCATTCTCAACTAGTAAGGTAACTTTTGCCCAGTAGACTGGACTCCTGGGCTTCTTGAGTTCGTAGTCTGTCACCAGGCTGCTGACTACTTACTATGCCCCTTTGGTTTAACGACAAGATTTGGTTTTTTTCCATGTTTGTCTGCTTGTTATATCTGAGTCAAGGTTTCATTATAGTTCATACTGGCCTAGAATTTACCATGTAGCCCAAGCTAGACAGCTGCAAATCCTCCTGCCTTAGCTGCCCAAGTGTTAGGAGTACAAGTGGCCACAAACTCTTCTTCTCTGTTGTTTTTTCAGATGGTGGATCTGAGGGTTGGTGGGCTTGGTTCAGAGAAAGAGTAAGGCTCTGGGTTTGATTCCTGAGAACTGCATAGATAGAAATGACATCAGGAATGGTGGTACATACCTGTAATCCCAGCACTAGGGAAGCTGAAAAGCAGACAATCACAAGTTTGAAACCAGTCCAGGAAGTAGATGTAAGGTACTGTAATATGTTAGGGGGAGGAAAAAGGCAATTCAGTTACAGCTTAAAGCTAAATTATACTCAGTCCATTCAGGTAATAACAGTGTATTATAAGTTGCATTAAGCGAATTTTAATCTTTATTTTGCCATGAAGACTGACTGACAGTGGATTTGTGACTAAAGCAAGCTCTGAGGTTGTATCTGTTTAGTTAGAAATTAATACAGGCCCTGAAAATGAGAAGCACGTGCAGATGACATCACTCGGGTCTCTGTCTCATCACACAGGCATTTTGTGTGCAACCTTACATGGGTAAGGTTGGATACTCACTGGTATAATTTTTTTTTTTAAAAAAAAAAAACAGGTTTTAGAAGAAGAAAATCTTGCTGAAAACGCAGACAAGATGGGCACCATCTTGAGAAAGGAGCTCATGAAGCTGCCTTCTGACGTCGTGACTGCAGTGAGAGGGAAAGGGCTGCTAAATGCCATCGTCATCAGAGAAACCAAAGGTACCGTCCACGGCACATTGTGTGGAGAGCCCTTTCAAAGACTGGTTAGGGCGGTCCTCTAACACTTGATTAGATAGTTGGCTAAGCCATTGAGGCCAAGTCTGACCTGATTGTATTAATGTTATCTTAAGTATAGATCTTTCCAGCAGGAAGGCAGGTTTAACTCATCTGACCAAGTGTTTATTCTTTGCAGACACTTTTATTTTCTGCCTCTGTTAGTTAGGCAGCTCTTTGCACTTTCTGGCTATTTTCGGTTAATCTTTTCCCCTCACTTGAAGACTTTGTACATCCTGCAGAGGTCGTAAAAGCAGCAGTAGGGATAAAAGGAATGACTTTGATGTTGATAATAAGGAATGGAGGCTTGAGGCTTCATTGTGTGCCTGACATCACTCATCACCCTCCTGGGCACCCTGCTGGGTTTTCTTGGGTTAGCCCTTCCTTTTAAAGCAGTGATTAGAACAGAGGAACTTTGAGAAAGGAACCACAGGTATCTGACTGACTGGTTGGACTCAGGCAGTACTCCCTGGTTGAGAACTGCTGCTGGGTGGTTGTTTTAGCCAGGGTTTCTATTCCTGCACAAATATGACTAAGAAGCAAGTTGAGGAGGAAAGGGTTTATTCAGCTTACACTTCCACATTACTGTTGATCACCAAAGGAAGTCAGGACTGGAACTCATGCAGGTCAGGAAGCAGGAGCTGATGCAGAGGCCAAGGAGGGATGTTACTTACTGGCTTGCTTCCTTATAGAACCCAAGACTACCAGCCCAGGGATGGCACCACCCACAATGGGCTGGGCCCTCTCCCCATGGTCACTAATTGAGAAAATGCCTTACAGCTGGATCTCATGGAGGCATTTTCTCAACTGAAGCTCCTTTCTCTGTGGTAACTCCAACGTGTGTCAAGTTGACACACAAACCAGCCAGTAAGGTAGTGATGCTTTAGTGTTGTGCAAGCTCAGGAGGCGTGTCCATCTCAGTAGCGTGCAGGGTTCATGTTGTGTCTCCTACCCAAGTTCTTTCACATCAGTTCCCCACAGTTTTGTGCTAGGCATCCCTAATCTGAGAAGTAGAAGCATTCCCAAACCTGAAAGGTTTTAACTTACACCCTCACACCAGAGGAAAATCCCTTTGTTGGCCCCAGGGGTCAGGCCATAACCAAAATGTAGATGCTCTAAGATTCTTGTGTGAGATTACCTTTGGGCTGTCCCAGTGTGAAATACCAATGAGTTTCATGTTTACATAGGCCCCTTTTCTGAAATACATCCTTTCCTTCTGTATATGCCAACATTCTTGTGTCTCGAAGGAGCCTCTCTGGACCCAAGCCCTGCAGACAAGAATATTCTACCTGTAACAGTCTAAACATGTCATTCAGACCTAGTGAATGCGCTTACAAAGAAGTCAGTAAGGCAGCCTCTTGAGTACAGCAGTGACTTAGAGCTTCTTTCCCTGACACTGGGGGCACTCCCTGGTGAGGCTGCACTGTCTGTGTTTATACGTTAGTCTCTGGGTGTACATTGTGACCATTTTCCTTGTAGATTGTGATGCTTGGAAGGTGTGCCTGCGACTTCGAGATAACGGGCTTCTGGCCAAGCCAACCCACGGCGATATCATCAGGCTTGCCCCTCCCCTTGTGATCAAGGAGGATGAGATCCGGGAGTCAGTGGAGATCATCAATAAGACCATCTTGTCCTTCTGAGAGTAGGAACTCCGGGGAGCCAGCTTCAGACAAGGCTCATGGGAAACTCCGCTTGCAATGGGCAGATTTGGCTTCTCTGACTCCTAAAAGACATTTTTTGAATATATATTATATATTGCCGTTGATGCATAGTAGAGTGACACCTAGGAACCTGCAGGTGGCTGTGTGACAGAAGAGTGAGAGGGAGAGGCATCTCTTTGTTGAGGTTTGACTGTGTGGGAACTTTCTAAGGAGAAACAGATCCACCTGCGTACAGCCTGCAACTTGAGTCCTGCAGTCATTTATGTGCGTTTTTACAATTTTCGTGCTGGTGTGAATGTTTTGTATTTGAAAGTTATTTCTAAGATACTACATAAGAAACTAGCTTAACCTTGTGGAGTGGAATCGTTATAATCAATGAGTGTTAAGATGACTGAAGGTTAAGCATATGTAAAATACTAGTTTAAAGTAAACTTTGCATTGGCCAACACCAGAAGGTATTATATAGAGTCTGAGAATTCTTTACTAAATTATACTTGCTTAAATTGCTTGATTGCAATTTGTAAAACATTTATTTTCAGAATTTCTTTGAATAAAGCTTAATTTTTTTTTATTCCAACAGAGTATTTTGTATTTCCATTTTGGTAATAATCAGTGTATTATTTCACCCTTATGACTGGTGTTTCATATTGAGATCACGGAGTGTGTTTCAGGCTTTTTATTCCAAATAAAGCTATGACCAGTTCCTATCTGTACAATGATGTGAGATTGTTTACTTATTTATTTATATTTAAATTTTGTTTCATTTTTCTCTAGTGTGTTTTGTGTAGTAACTTCGTATAAGGTGCTTGTTTTTCAAAGAGGATGAACTTTCTGACCTGGATCAATTCACCCCTCCTTAGGCCACCTGGGAGACCCTATTCCTGAGGAGGTCACCATATAGATGCTGAACTTATTGTGGTCACCTGATTAACATAGAGTACTACAGCCCAGAACTCCTGGACTCAAGCAATCCTCCTGTTTCAGTCTCAGCTTCCCAAGTAGCTGGGACATCAGGCATGTGCCACCTTGCCTCTGCAAAGGGGATGCACTTTTAAGTTCAGTAGTGGCTGCGGCTGGAGAGATGACTTAGTGGTTAAGAGAGCTTGCTGCTCTTCCAAAAGGACCCAAGTTCAAATCCCAGCACCTGCACTGGGTGGTTTATAACCACTTATTTCTCCAGCTCCAGGGGGATCTGATGCTCTCCAGCTTTTCTCAGCGCCTGCACACATGACACACACATTTAAAAAAAAGCTAAGTTCAATAGTACCTGACAGAACCCTATGTGTGAGTGTGTGATTCTGCATTTCCTGCAGCTGCTCTCTGAGATGCTGTGATCATGCAGTAAGAGATTCTTCAGAAGAGTCCTGAAGACTAGGTGGACTTGGCAAGTGAATCTCCTGGCCAAATTTCCTGGAAGGCCATCATTGTCTTGAGATAGAAGAGAAGAAAGCATGGTTGTATGTAGGAGGCTCGGGAAAGTGGAAAGCTTTGGATTCCAGGCAAACCAGGCCTTGGTCTGATGGGCCCTGGCATTGTTGAAAAGGAAGCAGGCCATAGAAAACGTGCTGGGCTGAGTCCTGGAGAAGTCAGTCAGCCATCATGCTTAAATTACTGTTGCCACCAGTATGTCCTGGGCAGCCAGTTCTGCAGTGGTGAGCAAGCTACTACCGAGTCCTAAGGAAGGAAGTTGCTTAGTGGTTTGGCCCATCAAAACTTAAAGCCTAATGTTTCTCATGAGGAGAATGAGTGGGACCTACCTTTTGGGAGAGTGATAAATAAAGGCTAGATGACATGTGCCACTGTGGAAGAGGTTACACACACTTTTATAGTCCAAACAAAGTAAAAAACATGCTCATAAAATATACAGACAGGACATCAGGTAGGGTGCTTGGGATTGCTTACGGAGTTCAGATATGACATTCCTAGCCTTAGCCTTAGTGGAGACTAGAGGGCTGTCAGACTTAACAATCCATATCATAAGCTGCATCTAGTTGTCAAGGGGATGCTGGGTAGATGCAGGCATTGGAGCAAGAGGGCTGCTACAGAGACCAAAGGCAGCTTCAGTTTTTTGTCTTTAACATCCAGATCTCTCGTTATCACAGCAGCCAAGGCTAGTCAGTGGATCTTCACAGATGCGGCCTCAAAACTGCACTTCCCACAGTCTGGAGAGAGTTGTAGTTGGTGAGTCACTAGATTCCCCTCTCCTGTAATTGCAGGAAATGATAGAAAATCCAGATAATGCAAAGGTAACTCAGATAAGGGAGAGATGTGGGGGAGGGATAGGGCTGGCTGCACTGTGAAGGGGAGGGGTGGTCCAGGCCTTACAACCAGGCTGGCAGATCATTCCTGGTCCTGTGATTTGTGTTGAAAGAATTTGGAGGAGACACAAAAGCTTAGTGTAGAAGATAGTTTAGTATAGAGGAAAGAAGTCTTAAGAGTGAGTGGGCAAGGTTGGGAAAAATCCATTGTAATGATCTATATTTTAAAAATTTATTAGATAAAACAGTCTCATGTAGCCCAGGTTGGCTTCAGACTTGCTGTGTACACGAGAATGATCTTGGGCATCTGACCCTTCTGTCTCTACCTCTGAATGCAGTTCTGGGGACTGAGGCCCAGGCTTTTGTGCATATTACATAAATAGTACTGACTGACCTTCCAATCTGCATAGGTAGGCTGCATACTATGTCTAAAGTCTGCAGGGGAGACAGCTTTTCCTGAGGGCCCATTTTCCTGTCTAGGTGATTGGCAGGAGCATTTAGAGCTTTCTTAGGAAAGGGAAACGGTATGTCCTGTTCTTTACCAGACAGTCTCTGGTCACACAGAAATCTTATGACCTTCTTGGTAGTTCAGAATGTTGTGTCTCCACTCACAAGTTGATATAATTCAGATCTTTTGAGTTTTAACCAGAATCCTTCAGTTTCATCACCTTTTGGTCTTACAAAGCTGCTGACTATGGAAGGGTCCATTCCCAATAACCCTCAAGCCTGCTAACATCTAGTTAGCTAGGTTGGATATTCCTTAGACCCCATTACCTCTTTACCCCCTCACTGAGGACTAAGTAGCTACCTGTAGCTATGATAAAAAACCATGACCAAGAACCAAGAAAGTTTATTTTGGCTTACAGTTCCAAAAGAAATAAGAGCCATCATTAGAGAAGAGAAGCAGCCTGGCAGCCAGAGCAGGGAGCCGAGAGAGCACAGCTTTCTGTTTGTTATTGTTGTTTTATGACATTGGGTCTGGAACTTACTCTGTACATCAGGCTGGCCTCCAACTCCTGCCTCTGTCTCCTGTGTGCTGGGATTAAAGACATGTGTATGCCACCACATCTTTAACCTGAAGCATGAAGCAGGGAGTAAAATGAAGTGAGCTGATGTTCTCAAATCCTGTCCCCAGCAACATACTTCCTCCAGCAGGGATGTGCCTTCCCATAACCTTCCCAAACATTCCTACCAATTGGAGACCTAGTGTTCAAATGCCTGAATCTATGGGGGGTGTCATTTCTCATTTGAATTACAAGTAGAGAAGAAATGTCCACCTAGAAGGTAGGGGCATCCACTTACCACATCACTCCCTTCACTCTGTCACTGAGGACTTGTGGTGATTCTCACCTCCCAGAGTACCTCATCAAAATGACTTATATGACACAATTGAGGTTGGATGAGGACCTCTGGGTTTCCTAGAATAATGTGCCGGATGAAACCAGCATTGGTGTCAAGGGTCTTGGAGCATCCCCAGTGTGTGGGCATACACTTCCTACACGAACACCAACTTCCTGGTCCTCGATACACAATGTTGCACGTGTCAATGCTGGCAGTATATTAGTCACTGGGCCTCTCATCCCATCTGTCTGTTACACTGTAATCTCTAGAGCTGGGACCTCTGAATCAGGATAGCATATATTCCCAGGGGATTGTAAGAATTAAACCTTTTGAGGTGGGTGTTTAAGTATAAAATTCAAGGTCTCATCCATTCAGCCATGCCAGGCTCTGAGCTGCTATTAAGGAGGCACTGGTGAGTGAGGCTCACCCTGACCTTATGGGGCTTTTTAGAAGGCATATTTATTGGACAAAATGTTTATTAAGTTCTGCTTGGCTGGTCCCGAGGACTGGCACTGGTACAGAGAAATGACATTCATCAAGCAGTATGTGCCAGGCACTATTCCAAATATGTTAATTTTGTCACAGGTGCGGTTACCTCCAATTACAGATGGGGAAACGAAGGTTTAGGAAAGCATATTTGCCTAACTCACTGAAATAGGTAGTAGTAATGCCTGGAGCAAGCAGGACTAGACTCTGAGGAGGTGAGGGTGTTCTAGGTGTCTCTGGGGTTGGAGGTTGGCACTATCACTCCTTTGTCTCCGGAGCATGGCTGAGATGCCCCTAGTGTGTGTGTAAAAGCATTTCAATTCATTTCTAGTTTGGGGAAGAGATTCTTTAAAACGCCAGTGGGAGCCATTGTGGTGAATAATAAATACACACTAGTAGCTTATTCCTGCAAGGAAAAACTCATATACATGCTAGGACTTCTTCCATGGTTCCATGCGTGTAGAATAGCTTGCTTCAGAGTTTTATTAGTTTCCCATCCCAACCTTTATTTTTATTAACTCGCAAATGATTCTCACCCCTTTATGTCAGCCTATTCCTTTTAACTGTTCATGAAACATCTGGTCTTTATAATTTGCATCAGGGTAGGTAAGGATAAGTCCTTGGGTGGAGGGCAACATAGGGGAAAGGGTTTACCCAGAAGAAACCAAGAAAGATTAAGAGAAAGCAGGTGTGTAAAAGAGGTCACAGCGTGTGTGTGTGTGTGTGTGTGTGTGCATGCCTCTGTATGCACATGCATGTGCACACTTGCATGCAGGAGCTTCCAGGCCATGATTCTGTCCCAGCCTTCTTGCATCGTTCATGCATAAACATTCACATCTTTTTTTTCTGTAGAGGAGGGGAGAGGGAAGGATGGAGACATTTTTGTGGGATTTTATGACCGTGATGGTAATGGAGGGCTCTCTGAAGAAAATTAGCTTGTAAAAAGATCCACTTAGGGATGTGAAGGGACAGGGAGCCTGCAATAGAAGTCCAATAGAATAACTGTGTCATGTTCCTCTGGTGTCTTTCATGGGAGGAGTTATGAGCTCGTGGATGGGGATGCGGACACCTTTTTATGGTCTACTCTTAACGCTGGTAAGGGGTTTTCAACCTCCCTGTGCTTGGGTGGACACCAGCCATGCTTACTCTAAGAAAAGTTATTTTTATTTTGTGTGTATGCCTGAGTGTATGTTTGTGTCCCACATGCATGCAGGTACCTCAGGAGGAGATAGAGGGTTTTGGCTCTTCCCGGAGTTACAGGAGGTTGTGAGTTGCTGTATGTGTGTTCTGAGAACTGAACCCAGGTCTTCTGCAGAGTTGCAAGCGGTTTTATTTTTAGCATGTCCTAAGTGCTGTATTTTTGGGGTGTCATTATCTGAACTGTAAGAGCAGAACTTGACTGCTTCTGCCCCAGGTATGATTTCTCGGAGTGTACAGGCTCAGACAGAACTCATGAGCTTGAGGGCACACAGCTGTGGTAGGAGCCTGGCCAGGTGCCCTGAAGACTATGAGGATCGAGGACAGCTTCAGTTTTGTTTTGAGCTGGGCAGACCTCAGGCCAGTTCATGCTTGCCTATTTTTTTACGAAAAGGAGGCGAATTAGGCCCACTTTCCCCCACCCACGCTGCCCAGTATTTTTTAAAGTGAGGTCTTCCCTGAGGGTCTCTGATGGTGGAGTCGGGTGCCCTGTGACTCTGAGTTCCTAGTTCATAAGGTCCCTACACACCTTATGAACCTACAAAGGAGCCAGACTGAAACCCTGGTAGGTTTCTTGGAGGAACCTGCCAGAAAGCATCCACCATCTCCAGTGACATTTCTACTTCCCATCTTGGGTTTTAAGATTCCCTTGATGACTTAGTTTCCTTTGAAGTCAGTTTTCCTGGAAAAAAATGGTCCGTTTCTGCGGAGAGGGAGCTCTGGGTTCTAGAGAGTTAGAGATGTGGATTCAGCGATAGCTGTCTTGAGTCAGACTTAGAGCTAATCACTGGTCCGGGAGTCTGAAGACGCATTTGGACGGCAGGGGGCACTGCCGGCACAGTATTGGTCAGGTTTCATCTGCGACGCGCGTGCGCGCAGGCCTAAGGCGCTGAGACCAGGAGCGTCCGGAGCCAATGGGTGCAGAAGATGGGGGCGGGACTTTTCAGGGATGGTGTTAAACTGTTTTCTTCCAGAGCTCGCTGTCCGTAGACTGCGCATCTACTTGGCTGCAGACTGCCGTAGTTTTATAAAACTTGGTTATTAGGGTGCAGACTGAACGCACTCTTTGAAAAACAGTTGAAAAAAACCCGCAGAAACAATTCCCTCTGCGGCGCTGTGACCGTTCAGGTCTGGGTTCTCCCTTGTCTCGCTTGTTATGTGCTCTGGGGCTCCCGTCTTTTGACTTGTTAAGGGGTGTGAATCATGTTCACCCACTTGTCGCCCAGTGCACCTGATCGGTGCCCATCCTCTTGCCCGGTACAGAAGAGCTGGTACCCTAGCCGGGGCAACTGCCCTGGGGCGACTATCACCTGGGCCGCTCGCTAGGAGGGAATAGAGGGCGCCCTAACCCTATGCAACGGGCTAATAGTGGTGGTGGTAGGAAGGTGTCCTCTGGTTGCACTTGGCTTTGTTGCATTTTGTCTCTCCCCTCTGGCTGTTACCTGCTTTTGTATATGGCTCTGTCGACAACTGTCTATCTACCATTAGATGGTGATGACCTAGACATCAAGGGTTGGGAGGCCCTGGGTGTGTGAGCCCTCCAGGAGAAAAGAAATACCTTTTCTTTTGCACCCTGAGGTCATGGCTGAGGCCTTTGCAACAAAATGGATTAACAAAGAGAAAAGCATACACATTTATCTAACAGAAATTTTATAAAGCCTGGAAGCCTGTAAAGGAAATGAGCGGAAGAAACCTGTGCATTTTTAAAGCTGTGGTTTTACCCTGTGGGAACAAAACGGAGCGTGGCTGGATAAAGTATATGATCTAATGTTGATAAACTGGGGGCCTTATGAGGTCTGCTTGTCCAGAGTCTTTTGTGTCCCCGATGTCAGTGTCAGGGACTTTATTTCTCATTAGAGGACACTCCTGACAAGTTCTCATGGATTCCTGCACTTGGAGAAGAGTCCTGGAGGGAGTTCTGAGGAGGGGCTGTATCCCTTCCTAGGAGGAGCAAGATGCTACCCCACCTCCAGGGAGCAGAGGGTTGCTTCTGAGGTAGGAGACTGGTCATCAGCTTTGGACAAGCCAGGCAAACTCTGCAGCTTTAAACTCTTCCTTTAAAAACAAAACAAAACCAAACCAACCCCCTCCCCCAAAACAGGACAGCAGGCTGGGCAGTCCCAGGGAATCGAGGATACATCAAGGAGTGTGACTTCAGTTGCATCTGCTGGAGGCTTGGGTCCTAATTCCAGGTGCCCTGCTCAGGGCTGCTGCTCCTCCCCTGGTCTCCTTCTGATGAGGGTTGAGTGGCAGAGTATGTTACTTCTCAATGAGGGTCAGATCACATCATTTCTGCAGCAGCCCCAAAAGCCAGTCGGGGGTGGGGGTGGGGGTAGCCAGGCCCTGGAGAGCAGTCAACTCTGACCAGAGGAGCTGAGGCCTGATTTCCATGGAGCTGGTACTCAGACTGCATCTGTGCTGTGGAATCCAGCTCCTATGCCCCAGGCTCATGATCCAGCCCCCCCCCCATCTCCATTCCTAGTGGCCCTGTCTGATTTGGTGAGTGTGGCTGAGTGGTGGGGCTGGGCTGGCATGGTCCATCACCCTCACCTGTTTGAATCCTGGCTCACTCCAAGAGACTCTTCTTTGACATAGTAATGATTCTATCCCAGGTGGAGAGAGGTCCTGCCTCCCTTTTTGGAGGAAAGTTAACCTCAGTGGGTATAGAAGAGATGGGGGTAGGTGTAGAAGTTAGGTCCAGTTCTTCCCCCCAGCTCCATGCTCCCAGAAACACAACTTAGACTCAAAATATATTTACAAATACTTTGGCCATATAGCTAGGCTCTTCTTTGACTAGAATCATAACTTAAGATAACCCATTTATTCTAACCTACATTCTGCCACTTGTCTAGTTACCTGAACTCAGGTACCATGCATCCATCTCCTCACATCTTTCTGGGCGGATCATCCTGTGCATGGCTCTATCCCAGAATTCTTTCTCCTCCCAGATGTTCCACCTTCTATTTTCTGCCTTGCTGGAGTCCAGCCCAACATGAAAGGATCCCAAGGAAAGGCAGCGATGGTGTATAAAGCTAGCAGCAAGGCCAAGTTTATTTATCTTTGGCAATCTTCTGTCTACAACTCTTTGCTTTTCTAAGGCCAAAAGCCATTGGCTTCTGGTTATAAACTCTTTCTGTTAGCATCAGGGAATTAGAAAAAAAAAGAAAGCTTAATTGTCAGGGATTTCTTCTCTCTGGCTCAAAGACCTCTTGCTGGCCAGGCCAGAGGCTTGGTCTTGTTACCTTTTCATAAACCAGAAAAAAACAAAAGAGAAGAAGAGAAAGAAGATATTTTACATAGGCAATATGCACAGGCACACATACACTCACACACACATTCTGGTCAGGCCAGGACACTTATCTCATCAACTCCACACGTGTTCTTGCATATTTATATACATACACATATATTTACACATGTATGTATAGACAAACAGACATATACACATGTACATTTGATGGATGGGGCAGAGCCCCAGATGCCACCACCTCATTCCTTTCTCTGGTCTTGTTATAGATACTTAGACAAGAGTTCTTTAGAAAGTTACTTCATAGATGAAATGTTACACAGAAGGAGAGTTACAGAAAGATGTTGATACTAAGTTCAAAGCAGTGTTTCAAACTATAAGCTCATTATAAGTTCAAAGCAACAGTTTCACATGGCCTCCCTTTATCATGGTGCGCACCAGTGGCCTCATCCTCAGATCTGACCTAGAATGAATGTTTTTCTTTGATCACAAATGTGTCCCAGCTTATCTCTGTTTTTGGTGTAATTTATGAAAGCTCATTGGATTCCTTATTGTGTAGCTGTTACTCACTATTCTATGAGGAGTGGGCGCATTCCAGTCTTGATTCTAACTTTATAACATCTTTCAGGCAAAACAACTTAAAACCATCTCTTAAAACTTTCGACCTAAAATTATTTCAATCAAATCAGGAATTCTATAAAATCATTAATTCATCTAAACAGCATTAATTCAGGAAAGTTCATCTTTATCTTGATCTGGAGGAAATCTGCCCAATAGGATGGGCTAAAGCCCAGGAATCATTAGACTATGTAATAGTGATAAGAAAAGACCTATCAGTTTCAAGAAGCAATCCTGAGATGAAGTCTCTTGGGACCTTGCCTCTCAGAGCTTGCCCATTGTAAGCCATGCAAAATCAGTGGGCCACCTCTGGAAAATCACCTGCTAGCCTTAGCCTCTCCTAGATGGCTCCTGACATTGCCTAAGCCATAGACCATAGGCTTTTTAATGGACAGGTGATGCATTCATACAACACACAAGATATTCTCTCTACAAGTAGGTCTGCATTTCAGAGGGGAGGAGGTCCTGGCTCATTGTGGAGCATCTGAGCTGTGCCTTCCCCCATTTGCCAGCAACAGAATTCCCCTCATTTTGTCCAGTACTGACTGGACACCCCTACCCACACACCCCTAAAACCAGCCACTCTGACAGGCCTGCTTTGTGGCTAGAGTCCTACCTGGGGCCCCACCCACAGCTTTGCCTGTGCTTTGAAGGTGGCAGCCAGGAGGAAAAGTCGAACTTGCACCCAGAGTAAACAGCTGAGGACTCAGTTTGGGCTGCCAGAGGACTACAAAGGGACACTGTCTGGGATGCGCCTGGAGCAGAAGGACCCATTCAGTTCTCTTGTGATGGGATCGGCTTGCCAATTAGTCAGGGGACCCCAGTGGTGTGACTGAGGGCTGTAGGAAGGAACAGGAGGCGATGCCTGCTACATCCCACAAGCTGGAACTGGATGTCTATTGGCTCTGCAGAGCAGTCACTCTGGAAACCTTGTGTGTGTGGGCTGTGGGGAGAGCCCCTTAACCTCATTAATGCACCAGCCTAATCTGAACTCCCTGAGGAGACAACACCTGGGGAGGGGTGACTCATATACCACCTTCCTTTGGGTATTCTGCAGGCAAGCAGTTTTCCCCACCTGTCCCACTGCATTCTGCCGCCTGGTATTGGAGGAGTCCCTGGTTTTATGGGTGGAGGTGTTTCTGCCTTGTGTTCACTGTGCTGTGTGGATATGTCCATGCCTTCATGCTTTCTCTGGGCCTTCCCTGGGGTGACAAACATTTTGAAACATCAGCAGCTCTTCACTATGACTATCCCCACTTGCACAAGCTCCATGAAATTAACTGACTTGGCCAAGTTCACACCATGATGGGGCTGGGCCTTTGGCCATAGGTCTACCTCTTGCAGGTGGACGGGCCCTTACACAAGGCAAAGTGAGAAGTTTTTGTGCCAGTGTTGCTCCTCAGCTTAGACACCTGTTTGTTACCATCCATGTGGCCTCTCTTCGCTGAGGTGTACCTGGCCCTGGGTGGGAAGTGGGGGAGAGCCTCATCTACTGCAAGATGAGATGCGTGGCAGTGTGAAGCCAGGCTCTGTGAGACACTGGGAAAGTGACACGCTTTATACTGGTTTACACAGGCAAGCTTGTAACCAGATGATCCCATGTGGCAGGGATGGCAGTGAAGAGTCAATTCTACAGTCAGTATCAACTTGTTAAAAAATGGGCTGGATGAATCCTTATGACACCTGTCGGGCTCTTGATAGATCACTGGAGTTTGTGCCCTCTGCTCTTGGCCTGGCATAGAGGCTGACACTCAGCTGCATTTGTCTAGGCTTATTTAGTAAATGGATCTAAGGGGCAGGGAAAAGGGGGTGGCCAGTGACTTGTTGCTGGAGTTAGGGTCCCATGGTTGGGCAATGCTTCTGAGGCCTACATAGGACAGAGAAAGGGTGACTGGAGAAGGTATAAGAGGGGTTTCTGAGCAAGTGGTCCTGGGCCACTTCCTCCCAAGGATTTAGGATCTGCAGTGCTGGTATCTTGAGTATCAGCTGTACAGCAGTTCATGTCTGGAGTTCACTGCGGGCGTCACCTTGTTCTCATTGCTCTCTGCAGGGGGATAGCTGGTCCTCAACCTCCACTGCAGTACACCAACTTGGGGAGGAATAAGCCTCTTACTGCCACGTGGCTGACTGGAATCAGGCAGGTGATTTGAGGAGATAGGCCCTGCACAGAGGTCCCATCCACGTAGTGGATTCCCATGGATAGTGTCTGAGGACCAGACAAAGGTGAATGGATTCCCATTGTCTTTTGTCATGGTCTCAGAAGAACTTGGGGCAGGTATGGGCAGGTATAGAATGGAAGAGATTGAATTGGATCCACAAGCAGATTATCCCTAAGTAATTCGAAATTGGAATGGAAAAAGTAAATTGTTGTTCACAGAATGGCCCTTGAGATCCAGTCAGTGGAGGTCTGGTGGTGCTCTTCTGTTTGGCTCAAGCTGGAGAAAAGTTTTAGCTGGGGCCCTGTAAGCCTTTGGCTGAGCCTATGACGTCACCAGGAGTTCTTGTGTCTGGGGACATCCTCAGCTGTCCCAGTCTGGTGCTGAAGGCTAGGGGGATTCCTGGAGAGAGGCTAGTCTTCAGTCTGTGTGAGAAGGCTGAAGACGCTGGCGTGAAGGATGGCAGCAGCAGGCACAGGATACCTCTGCTTTCCCTCAGGCTCCATTCTGTTGGCGCCACCTTGGGAAAAGTATCACCAGTTTTGGGGGAAAACTCTTGGTTAATCCTTCCTGGAAACATCCTCATAGCCTTAACCAGAGGTGTGCCCCTGGTTTGTTTCCAGAGCCAATCAAGTTGCCAGTCAAGATTAATCATCACACTAGGCTCTGGGGATGAGGTTTGGGAAAGCAGTTAAGGCGTCCCTTTCCCATCTCAGGATCTCAAGGAGTCCGGCTGGACTGGCTTGGCTGCCTGCATGAAAGACCTGTGTCTTGGGATCATGGTGTCTCCCCACCAGCTCTCCATGGACTTTTTCCAAATAAGAATGGTGATGTTTCAGACAGATCTGTCCTGGAGTAAGAGTACCAGGTGAGGGTTATCAGGGGCCTCAGCTAGGTTTAATTTTATTTAGAAAAATAATTGAATGATCAGGTTCCTTAAATCTGAGTGTCATCGAACAAATCCATGCTTGTTTCACAAATAAAAGTAGGGGATGGAGGACTGGAGAGATGGCTCAGTGGTTAAGAGCACTGGCTGCTCTTCCAGAGGTCCTGAGTTCAATTCCCAGTAACTACATGATGGCTCATAACCATCTATACTGAGATCTATACTGAGATCAGGAACTTTGTCCCTGGTTCCAAGATAATGGTAAATTAAATAATTATTATATATTATATATATGACAAATAAAATAAATAAACATATGTATATATATAATAAATATGTACTATCTATAAAGATATAATAAATATCTATAAATACATTGTATTTATTACATATATGATAAATATAATAAAAATACTCTTCTGGTGTGTAGGCATATATGCCGGCAGAACATTGTATACACAATAAATAAATCTTTAAAAAAATAGGGTCTCATGTATTCTTAGATGACCTTGAAGCTGATATATAGCTGAAGATGACCTTGGACTTCTAATCCTCCTGCCTCCACCTCCATAGGTCTGGGATTTTGAGTGTGAGCTGACACATCCTGCTATATGGTGCTGGGAATTCAGCCCAGGGCTTTGTGCATGTGAAGAAACCTCTCTGCTAAGGGAGCTGCAACAGCAGGCCCTAGTAGCTGCTTTGTATGGTCTGCGGAACGAATCCTTGGGCCTGAATGGGCCATCGTGGTCATTGAGTATACAGGATTGTATTGCATATAGTTTATAAAAGTTGAGGTACTGGCAAGGGGGTTATGGTGCACACCTTTAATCCCAGCACTCAGGAGGCAGAAGCAAGTGGATCTCTAGTTTGAGGCCAGCCTGGTCTACGGAGTGAGTCATAGGCAGCCAGAGCTACACAGAGAAACCTTATCTCGAAAAACAAAAACAGAAACAGAAACATGCTGAGATTTTTCTCAGTACCAATTTCCTTGATGTTCAGGTAGAGCTGGCACAGTGACCCACTCTTCTGCCCTTCTACAGGTCTGGTGATCCTCAGTCTCTGTTTGGGACATGCCAGTGGCCTGTGGGTGCTCATCCTGCCTTCACATGTCCTCTGAGGTAGAAATGATTCTCGGGTACTTGAGAGGCACAGCAGGGTTACAGACCCGTGGAGCAGAGCTTTGATGATGGAGCAGGTTTAGTCTGTGAGAGAATGAATACAGCCCCAGCCACTGCATTGAGTAACTCCTGGTTTTACTAAAGAGCTGTCGCTGATCAATTCCTATTCCTGGGATAGAATCAGAGCATGTAGTTGTGGATGTGTGTTTAATGCTGGCATACTCCAACCGAAGGAGTTCAGAGTCCTCTGTTCAGCCAACTTTATGGATTTCACACTGTAGCTAGGCGTGGGTGGTGGTGACTAGATCCCGCAGAGAGTACCCCTGAGGCTGGCTTGATCTGGCACTGAGCTGTGCATTGCTATACTTTGCCCTCAGATTTGTGTACTGGAAACTTGGCCCCAAGTATGGTAGCAGCAATGAGTGGGGCCCTGTGGGTGGTGGTTAGGTCATTGGGAGGGGTTGATATCATTCTTGTGATGCCATGATTAGTTCCCGAGAGAGCTGAATATGGTATTATAAAATGAGTGAGACCAGCCTATGATCCCATTTGCCTAGCTGGGTTCTCGTCTGCATAGCTCTTGCAATTGCTGTGTTATCTTATATGAGGCTCCCACTAGAGGCTAAACAGATGACATCACATGATATTTGATGGTAGCTTCTAAAACTGTGAGCTATGTAAATCGATTTTCTTTGTAAGATGTCTAGCCTCAGCTATTTTGATATAGCAATGGAAAACAAGAATCGTGGAGCAGGAGGGACGGTTTGGCAGTTAAGAGCACCTGCTGCTCCTTTTGAGGACCTGAGTTTGGTTTCCAGAATCCACTGGTGGCTCCAAACCATTCATAACTCTAGTTCCAGGGAATCAGAACCCTCTTCTAGCCTCTATAGGGATTGCATATGGTGCACTTTCATGCATGCAGGCAAAACACTCGCACACATAAAAATAAATCTTAAAAATCTTAAAGAAAAGAAAACAGTCATACTCAGAGGTGGAAAAGCCTGAGCAGAGTGGGGTTTTGCTGTCTGGATAGGGCTTGTGGCTGGGTGGTCTGGGCACTAACGAGTCTCCACACCCCACCTTGGCCTTTCCTTGGTCCTTGCCAGGCTGCATTGATCAGTCTATGCCCCCCGTGAATACATCAATTAAATAGGATCCTTCCCAGGAAGGGCTTTGATTTCCTTCCTCTGCTCTGACAGGCAGCATTATTGATGTCACTGCTTCCTTCTGATAGTGCTGGCAAAAGCCATTTCATCTCCACTGTGCGGGGTGCCTCTTGTTTGCAGTGATTTATTGCACTTCCAACAGGAAGAACTGCATATTTATTCAAGTGCAGAAGTTCGTTCACCCAAACTACATGTGTGAAGGAAAAGCAAGGGAGTGGGTGTGAGGAAGGTCTCCATGGAAGGTGAGGGAAGAGGGCTGCCTCGATTTCCTTGGCACGTCTGCCTCTGCTCATGTAGGCATCTTGAGTTAATTTATAGACAACTGTCATGAAAGGTAGAGGCGGGTTAGTTTTAGAAATTGATGAGCAATTTAGAATTCAACTGGCATTTATAGGATGCTAATGGCGCCAGAACCATGCCAGGGCCAGAGGGTGAAGGCTAAGGAAAGACAGGTGGTACCTTTGTGTCAGAGAGAGAGAGAGAGAGAGAGAGAGAGAGAGAGAGAGAGAAACACTACCTAGTCTCCACACCCCACCTGAGTGAGGGAAACTCAGAGGTGGGGCCTGAAGGGAGCTGGGGCAGAGCTGGGGACAAGCACATAGGAGCCAGAGGTCAGAGGTGACTTTTAAGTGGTGTCTTGGAGCCATCTTAGGATTATGATTAGCTAAGGGATTGGTCAGAGGCATGAGTTGAGACACGCTTCTGTTCGTCATCAGAGTGGGTGGAGCAGGTTGAAGAACAGCTGTGGATTTGGGGAAGCTGCTCCAGCCCTGCCCATGCTCTTGTGCAGGGGTGGGGTGAGATACCCAGTCTTCTGGTGTGGTACCCCTTGGCTGCTGCCTGGCTGAAAAAAAAAAGATCACAGGCAATAAATGGTTAACTTTGCACATATATGAATTACAGGTATCGGTTTTTTCCCTGCCATCACCAAATCAATTTGAATCAATACATTAACTGCTAATCAGAGGGGACCAGATCACCAGCCTTGGTGGGGACTCCATACTTCTCAGCTGTTGGAGTCTGTCCTGAGCTAAGGGACCTGGTTTGGTCACTCAAACAGAAACTCCTCGCTTGCTGTTCAACCCACATTCCAGAGCAAGGTGGTCGAGCAGGGCCTCTAAAGCTTGTGGTATAGGACTGAACAGCTTGGAAGAGTGTTGGATCCATCCTTGTGTTCTCCTGGTACCCATGGGCATGCCTCTATAAAGCTTTCTTAGTAACCCCTCTTCCTCTGAAAGTCTGTCTGCTGTAAGGCTTCTCAATATCCTGGAATAGGCTGGGGACTGTGCACACAGTACCTGTGAGTCTTGGTGCCAAATGGGGGTAGCCCTGCCCCCTCACTGTTCTGGTCAAATTGTCCTGAATAAAGGATGCTTACTGCCAACTCCCCACCCTGGAATACGCTGACAGTCAGCGTTCTGGAGGACAGAGATTGATGACTGCACCTTTTGTAGCTTCATACCCCAGCAAGGTTCAGAGAAGAGGCTTCATGGCTTGGCTATGGGATGACGGGCCTCAGCTTGGTCAGGGTTTTCTCTGTCACACCCTCACTCCTCAAAGCAGATCCTCTGTTAGTACACAAGGGAATGAATGAAAGCCAGGCTGGATTGTAAATAGTTTCCCCCTAATCACAAAGGTAATATCTGTTCATTGTAAAACACGGAACAGAGGAAAATAGGAAGACGGAAAATCAGCCTTTTCTCCCAGACAGAATTCCTGATGATGTCAGCACAATTCCTCTGGGCTGGCTGTCTTTACCCTCTTAGCTGCTTCTGAAACTGGGCCTGTTAGCTGCACAGGGTGTGGCCAAAGGCAGCATGCCTTTAGCATGAACCTGGATTCATGTGGTCACCAGAGGTGGCTTAGGAGGCCAGGGCCATTGGGAGAGGGGTGCACACCTAGATCCCGGCTGTCAAGGGTTACATGTTCAAGAGAACTGCTGAAGTGACCCAAGGTGACCCCAATTTGGTTCTGGGACTAAAATACTATCTTCAAAACTGGAGGAAAAGGACTGTCCAGTGGATCAAGGCACCTGCTGCCTGCCAATGTGTGTTTGTACCGTGAGACCCACATGATAGGAGAGAACTGGCTTTTATCAGTTGTTTTCTGATTTCCACACAAATGTGTGCAACACACACACATACACACACACACGTGATTGAAACTGGAGGAAAAGAAGCCTCTGGTGGAGAGTGACAGCCTACCACAGGTTGACTATCCATGGGCTCAAGTCACCTTAATCTACCAGCCAATGTGGCAGTGTCCCAGATGGCCTAAGGCTTCCCAGGGTGATGGTGTCTATGAGCAGTGGGTACATTTTGCAGAATCCCCTCCCTCTCTTAATTCCAGAATGCCATGGGCCAATGAAAGAGAGAGAGAGAGAGAGACAGTGGTCTGGCTAGGAGAGACATTTTACATGCAATTTTGAAAGCAGAGGGCATTTAGTAGGAGAATTCTTTTCTGTGTGGGAGGGTGTGAAAGACCCATGGCTCTGAGGCAGCTTGTATACATGGCCTGAAGTTCTATCCATCTGGGGACATCTCAACACTGTCTATAAAAGGGTGACAAGACAGGGTCTGGGCCTTCCAGGAAACTACCCTCCTGTGAGGCCATTTTCTTCTACTCTTGTGGGCTGTCTCATCACTTGGAGAAGAAATGTGATAGTGAAGAGGTGTGGCCACCATCTTCTCCATATCCTCAACCTTAAGTCCTCAGGCAGCTGTGGACCTCCAGGGAGCAAAGGAACATTTTCTTGACTCAGGAGAAGAGTTGAGGAAGAAAAGGGGTTGGTGGCTAAAGACTGAGGTATCAACCCATGCATGTGCTGTGATAGAGAGGGGCTGAGCCTCCACTTTCCAAAGCCTTTCTAGGAAGTTTGCATGCATGAGAGAAATTTTAGGCTGGCTTCTGGGGGCTAGGAATGCCACCCCTCTGCCCAAGGAGCTATGCCTAGGGGTTGGGTAAATACTCACCAGCTCTTTGAAGCAGACTTTTAGAAAAGTTCTTTTATATTCAAGTTCAAGACTGTAATATCACAGGAGATAAGGGGCAGAGGGTGGAGGGCGGAGAGAGAAACCCCAGTCCTTCACATTCAACATGGTTTTGTCTTACACTGACACGAGGGGATGGAGATTTACAATGCACTTTGACTTCAGTCCCTTTGATTGCAGAAAGTAGTCTGGTTGGTAGCAAGTAATCTTATGTCCCAAATCCCAAAGCAATAACTGCTGGGAAATGGCAAACTTTCTGAAAATCCTTAACTCCATCCTTACCTCACTGTCAGACTTGCATGTTGTAGTTTGGGAGGAAATGATATGATGATTTTGTTAATATTGTCTTCAGGAGAAGACAAGAGTCAAGAAGGGTAAGATGAACTCTGGAAACCTAGTGTCTCTAACGGACCAGAAGGGAAAGGGCCCTAGATCACACTGTCACCATGATCACACTGTCCTCATAATCACACTGCCATCACGATCACATTGTCATGATCACACTCTCATCAT
>NW_021604659.1:3584947-3597411 GCF_004785775.1 Grammomys surdaster
CCATCACGATCACATTGTCATGATCACACTCTCATCATGATCACACTGTCATCATGATCACACTGTCATCATAACCAGATAAGACAGGGGATTCCATTTGTTAAAGATCACTGGACCATGCTACTTGGCTCTTTCTCCTACCTCTGAGACTCACTAGAATCCACACCACTGGTTTTGGGCATGCCTGGACTACTGTCCAGTTGTTTACCGGCTAAGTGTTAGACATCAGTAGGGTGGGGAAAGAGGCTCTGGCAGATTGATGCCTGAAGGCAGCTGGAGAGTAGACCTGGGTCATCAGTGCATAATACGTGGTTAAAATGTACATATGGGAGATGACTTAAGATCTGCTCAGGGATGACAGAAGTAGAGTTTCTATATGCTAAGACATAGAACAGTAAGCCATGTCCCCTAAATCCCCAGACCCCGCCCCTGTGACTGTAGAACCAATGTCTTGATCTGAGGTTTGTGTGTTGGTCCCATTCCTATAGTTACCAAATACCCAGTGGCGCCTTTTCCATCTCCTGCAGTCCTGAGGTTGGGCTTAGTGACTGTCCTGCTTAGTGCCTCCTCTTTCCTTGACCTCACTGAGGAGCAGACCCAACATGGCCTCTGGAGGTAACAGTAAGTCAGTACCTAGTGACAACTTAGTGCCCCATGCTGTGCTCATGGGGCTTCTTGCTCTGCATGAGACCTGTCCTCAACAGGAAACTGCACATTGCTTAGAAAGGATCCTAGATGAAACAATCCCTGATGTTTATAAGATATACCTTTATGATCTATACCTCAAATAACAGTGTTTCCAGTATGATATCTGAAGGTGTCACAAAGGATGTATCCAGGCATTGACTGGGGGAATTATTTGAGGTAGGATACCCAGTAAGAGACAATTGCTCTTTTTTGTTTTTAAAATTAAAAATATTTAAAATTACATTTATTTATTTTATTGGGGGGATGTTCATGTGAAAGTCATGGGACAGCTTGTTGGAGTCAGTTCTCCCCATTATGTGAATCCTTAAAACCAAATTCAGGTCATTAGTTTCGACAGAAAGTGTCTTTATCTGTGCAGCCATGTGGGTAGCTCCTTTCTTCTTCTTAAAGGACACTTCTCTCTCTCTCTCTCTCTCTCTCTCTCTCTCTCTCTCTCTCTCTCTCTGTGTGTATGTGTGTGTGTGCAGACATGTGTATGCATGATGCATGAGCAGATGTCAGAGGACATCTCTCAAGATTCTCCTGGCACTTTATGGGATGGGGGGAAGGGGCTCAAACTTTAGTCATCAGGCTTGTGCACTTACCTCTGGAGTCAACTTGCTGGCCCATGATTCCTCTTTCCTGATGGGTTTCATGCAGAATAGTAGAAGGTACCATCAGGCAGCTCTAAGCACATCTCACCTCAGGCTTTTTACCCTTGTTGCTTTTCGCAAGTCGCAAACCTAATTTGAGGTCATTTCTTCATCTCCAAAGTTGGGGAATAATCTCACCTGTGTGATTGGTTGTTATAACCATGAAAGGCACATAGGACGCTTACCACAGCTCTCGGCCCACAGCACTGAATTAATGGTGGCAGAGGGAGAATTTCTGCCCACAAGAGTCTCTTAACAGAGGAATGGGGGCGGCAAAAGGGCATACCAGTCGAAAGCTGAACATTTCAACAGGTTTCAGAGCTCCAAATGTCCGCAGTCAGCCATTCCACAAGTAGAAACTCATCCCAGGCAAACAATCTGTGGTGCAGTCAGGGGCTTGGGTGAAAACACGCTTTTCTGGTCTAACTTACAAAGTGGAAAATGGAAAATAATTTTTATGTCAAATGATCAGAGGATGGCAATTTTTAAAATGGAAAAGCCTCATTTTGGATTTATTACACATTACAAATCAGGCTTTTAAAGACTATTGATGACATGGGAAAATTTCCACAACAGAATGTTAAGCAGAATAAAAAATTGTGTGTGGTCAGCGCTCCAAACCAAACCCAAGCTTCTAAGGCTGGGATTTAGTCCTGACAGGCTTCTGGGTATCCTTAAGTATCCTGAAAAAGATGATTCTGCAGACTGTCTTGAGATCCATGCTCAGCATATTCTCTAAGCTTTCTCATTTAATCCCACCCAGGGACGTCATCGAGATGAAAAACTCTAATTTCAACCAGCTTCAGATGAAGAGAAGACTGACTGGCTCCTATAACAGAAAAGATCAGCAGTAGGTTACGTTTCAGACCCAGAGGGATCTATGAGCTAAATACTGTTGTCTGAATCCCCATTTCCTAGCTGACATTTGGAGACTAAGACCCATGTCCTTTGTCCTTCTCTTCATCATCCCAAGAAGCATTCCCCTCATGCCATGGTCAACACGGATGCCTACATTGGGATGCACTTCAGCCTTGCTAGCAAAACCAGTTTGAATAGGCACTCTTAACAATTAAAAAAAAAAAAGAAAAAATATCCTCAAGTCTAAGTGGATCAAAGACCTCAACATAAAACACTAAACCTACTAGAAGAGAGAATGGCCTTGAACACATTGGCACAGGACATAACTTACTGAACAGAACACGAATGTAGGCACTAAGGTCAACAATTAATAAATGGGACCTCATGAAACTGAAAATCTTCTGTAAGGACAAGGACACCATCAAAAGGACAAAACACTAGCCTACAGAATGGGAAAAGATCTTCAGCAACCCCACATCCAAAATATATACAAAGATATATCTATATCAATATCAATGTCACCTATATCTATCTATCTCTAAATCATCTACATCTGTGTCTATATCTATATGTCTATATGTAGCTATATAGCTATGTCTATCTATAGATCTATCTATCTATCTATCTATCTATCTATCTATCTATCTATCTATCTATCTATCCATCCATCCATCCATCCATCTATCTATCTATCTATCTATCTATCTATCTATCTATCTATCTATCTATCTATCTATCGACACACACACACACACACACACACACATCCAAAATATATAAAGGACCCAAGATACTAGACATCAACAAACCAAATAATCTAATTAAAAAATGGGTACAGATCCAAACAGAATTCTCAACAGAGGAATCCCTAATGGTGGAGAAGTAGTTAAAGAAATGTTCAACATCTTTAGCCATCAGGAATATACAAATCAAAATTACTCTAATATTCTATCTTACATCTGTCAGGATGGCTAAGATCAAAAACTCAAACAACAGTGTGTGTGTGTGTGTGTGTGTGTGCGTGTGTAAAAGTCAGAGGTTAACTTTGAAGACTTTATTTTTTCTTCCACCAAGTGGGTCCTGGGATCAAACTCAGGTTGTCAGGCTTGGAGGCAAGTGTCTTTACCTTCTGAGCCATCTCACCAGCCCTTAATAGTTCTTTCTATCTAGAAAGAACCTGGAAAAACTCTGCTGAGCTCCATGGAGACCTGTACCCATCTCTCAACAAGTCGCAAGTGAACTTGGCCCAAGAAAGATATGCTGTGTCACCATGGGTGATTTATAGATAAAGTTCAGAGAGGCGAAGTGTGATGGTTAATATTGTCAACTGGACAGAATCTGGAATCCTGTAGAGGGAAACCTTTGAGCATAACTGTGAGGGGTTTTATAAATTAGGTTAATTAAGTAGGGAAACCCATTTTTTTAAAAAAGCTTTATTTATGTATATGAGTGCTCTATGTCTTGTATGACATCCTTCTATGTCATGAATTCTGTTGTAGTAATGAGAAGAGTAACTCGTATGCTCCACTGAAGTAACTCACTCAAGAGCAGAGCTGTAGAGAGCAGCCAGCATCCTGAGCCAGGTGTGACCACCCAAACCTACATTTCAAACCACTGTTCAATTCTGCCCCTGGACAGCAGAGTCCATACTTGCCTGGAATAGGGAAAGCGCAGGTATGTTCAGAACCTACTCTAAAGTCTCCTAACAGAATTCTAGGGCCAGAGGGGCTGCAAGCAAAATATAAAGTACTGTGTGCTCAGGATTGCATGATATCCAGGAGCTTAGCAAAACAGAACTGTGTTAGAGGAAACTGACCAGTTCCCAGGATCCCAAAATGGATTTGATAGCTAGCTTTGAACGTTCTGCAGCAAGGTTGTTCAAAGTTGCTGCAGGACCTGGAGAGACACACTGGGGCCTCCGGTGGGTACTGGAACCTCATGGGTGGTATTGGCTCTACTTGGTATTAGACACTGCTGCTGCACTCAGCCCCAGAAGATTCTCAAACTGACATATTGATAGTTTGCTCTTCCTAGTCTTCCCTACCTGGCCTTCACACAGGCCTAGACTCTGTCACAGGCCCCTGCATGCATCATACTGGCAGATCCTTTATCAAATATCAGTTTCCCTGGCTGAAGGAAAGGCAGAGGGGCATCTTCAGCCTCTAATGGGACAGGACCTTGGCCTTTCCCAAGACACGTGATAGTTTGAATGAGAAATGCCCCCATAGTCTTGGTCATTTAAACACTGCTCCCCAGTTGGTGGCTCTGTTTGGCAAGATTTAGGTAGTTTAGCCTTTCTAGAGGAAGTTTGTCACTGAGGGGTGGGCTTTGAGATTAAAAGTCTCACACCACCTGCAGTGCACTCTCTCAGCTTTGTGTTCATGGCTCAGATGTGAACTCTCAACATCCAGTTCCTGCCGCCTTGCCTGCTGCTTTTTTGCCATGGTTCCCTTATGCCTCTGTAACCATAAGCCAAAATAATTCTTCTTTAAGTTACCTTGGTCATTTTGTTTTATCACAGCAACAGAAAGGTAGATAACACAGCTTATGCAGATGCTGTATGGCCTAAGAGATGACACTTGTCATTTAAATTCCAGTCAGAGAAATAGGCCACTAGGATAGATATGTGTACATGTATATACACACACTCAAAGGAAGATTATGCATTTATTATTTTAAATATTATATGTAATGTATCTATAATCATATTAGACTATAAAATATATAATACAAATATAGTATGTAATAAATATATAAATTCTATACATTATTTTTATGTACAAATCATAACAACATAATAATATATAGTTATTGTAATAAATATATGGCATATATAACAGATATAATACATAACATATAATACAATAATATGTAATATACAATGATATGTAATATAATAACATATCATATACATACTACAATATATAGCATATAACAAACAAGCAAACAAATAAATAAAGATATATGGGGTTCAGAGCAACAAAGACTTATTTTCTCACAGTTCTGATCAATGTGTGGGGAGGGCCATGCTCTCACTCTTGGCTTCTGTTGGCTTCCTGCGGTTGGTGGGAAGTGCAATGTCCCTTGATTTATAGCTGTACCAATCTGTCAGACCTTTTCCCTCTCTTTACATCTCCTCTCTGTGTGTCTGTGCCTTTATGTGGTAGACTGTCACTGTTTCTTAGATGGACACCAGGTATAGTGGCCCATACTCCTAGGAGCTAGGGAGGCACAGTCAAGGGGATTACTTGAGACCGGGAATTTGAGACCAATCGGGATAACATAGAGGAATCTGCAGTCTAGTTGTGTCATATAAGGACTATCTTTAATCACAGGGCACTAACGTAAAAGTTAATTACAGGAAAAGATCTTCACCTTCTCTCCTGTAGAAGCCCTGTTTCTAACCTGTGATATTCCCAGGTCACGTTGATGAGGGCAGGAGATGATATTTCCTTTTGTGGATTCTAATTTATCTCACATCTCCGTTCTGCTCTCTCCATCTCTTCCCCTGATGTCATCTTCCAGATAAGTGCCCCCTGCACCCAAGATCTTATCTCTGGGCTGTCTTTAGGGGAACCCAAACTAAGTGTAAGAAGGATCCTGATGGGAGAAGAGAGCAGAGAGAAGCTCAAGGGCCGGCGGATGAACTAGCTTCCTTTGCTCAGTTGTTGAGAAAAATGAACTCGAGTCGGGGAGCTGGCAAGTGCTCTGACTTGAGCTGAGCCCCATCTGGGGGTGTTCTGGCAGGAATCTGTCCTAAGGAGAGACACCTGTGCCCTCTCTTCAGCTGTTAGACTACTGAAACGATAAACCCCAAGGAATTGGACGTTTCCTAGGAATTTCATAGTGAGAGAAAGAAAGGACAGAAGCTTGGAGCCAGCCAGAGGGGACCTTGTCCCCTATGTAGTAAGAGATTGCACACAGTTCTTATAACTGTCAGGTCACCTTTCAGGAGAGACTAGAGCCAAGATAAAGATGGGTAACTGATAAGTAAGGCCCCATCTTGTTCAAGACTGCTTAGTTTTGCACACCTCTTGCCCTCTACTTAAACCTATGCCTCAGGTCAGTACCCCAAAGAAGGACTTGGTGGGTATTGGACGGCTCTATTTGTTCCCCTTCACTGTATCTTGTGTCTTTAATTGGCCCACGGAGGACAGGTGGGTGAGCCTAGCTGGGTAAGGCTTCCAGGGCCTACCCTACCAACTCCAGTAATAGGAGATGAGAAGAGACAGCAGAGCTGGACACGGAGCCAGAGCTGAGACTGTACACTGGATCACAGAGTACAGACCTTCTGGCTGGGTCCCCCAGGTTAGCTGTTTTTGGCTGTGGCTTGGGGAATGGAAGTCCAAAGATGGGCTATGACTCCTTGACTCATAGCAGAGAAGAGAACTGTGCTTTTCAACTTCCTGTTTTGGGTTTCACTGGACTGAAAGGGTTTCACTGTAGGAGTGTGATAGGCTCTGGGTGTTGGGTCTGTAGAGGCTTGTCTTGTCAGATTGTCTGCTCCAATCAGAGCTGAAGATGCCACAGTCTACCACCAATGCCCTTCTCCAGTGAGGGATTATTAACACAGTCCCATCTCTGGGAGTGAGGCAGTTCGACCAGGTTCATCTCTGTTGTGTCTTCTCTCCTGCCCTGGACTTTTTTTTTTTTACACAGGGCTTATTAATAAAACATGACCACAACCTTATGCACAAAGTCAATTTGTTGTGTTTACAGCTTTTGGGAAGCTCCCTGCTCCAAAACCTTAAGCACCCAACCCTGTCAAAGCCTGAAGCCTTTGGTCATTCTGCTTGGCTATAAGGCTCCTTCAGTGGTGCCCAGGATGGCTCTGACAGGCTGTAGGAAACCAGGGCAGGCTGGTGGTCAGACTGCTGGCTGCTTTTGTTAGAGCATGCCCTTAAGTTCCTCTCTGGGAAGAGTCTGCCGCTGCTTAATTGCATATTTTCAAGTCATCTGCTTGTTCTTTAGAGCCTTCCTCGGAAGTAAAATGAAGTTTTCTGAAACTTGTTTGCTACATGCAAAGTGAAAAATTCAGCATCATCTTGCTTTAGTGAAAGGAAGTGCTTCTTTAAGATCTGCAGAGTTGGGAGATTTTGCTGGGATGGCTCCCAACTAAGCCAGACGATGGAATGGATGTTTTCTGTGGTCACAGCGACAAGTTGGTGAGCTACCCAACCCTAGTTACTGTCTTACAGCCCTGAAGGTTAAAATTCCAAAATCAGCGTAATAGGTGAGCATCAAGGTGTCAGCAGACTGTCCCCTCCCACTGAGGGTTCTCTTTTCCTGGAGGCTTCAGAAAAACCTGCCCTTTCCACCCCAGAGTCTGCATATCCCTTGGTCCATGGTCCCTCTTTCTTCTTCACGGCATCTTACTCTTCCCTCTGCCTTTGTCCTCTGGTCTCCTTCTCTGACATTGCCACCCTCCTACAGTACCTAAGCTGTCCCCTCAAGTCCATGGGATCATGCAGGATTTGTCCCTCACCCTCATAATTCATGATCCTCACCTTCCTCACATCTGCAAAGATAAAGACCATGTCACTCAAGAGAACACAGTCACAGCTCTGGGCATCAGGAGGGGATATGTTGGACCATGATTCAGTTCCCTGAGCTCAGTAATGTGGTCTCTTGGCAAGGCCCCTTCAATTCTGCTTCTGCAATGAGGAAGAGGAAAAGGGGCTTGGGAACCTGCCTCCCAGGGATTTCCACAGGGGCAGTCACTTGCTCCATGTGGTCAAGGTGGTTGTGTGAGCTGGGAAGGGAGCTACATGTTCCATTTGAAATCCACAGCTGTCTCTGAGGTCTCAAGCAAGCTCATCTGTCCACAGGCTTCTGCACAAGATTATTGGTGGAAAAAGGAAACTATTCTTTATCCCTATTCTATCTGCAGCCTCAGATAAGACTGTTGAAAGATTCCTAACCAGCCTGGAGCTCAGATTTCTGGACACAACTGTGTGGGAGAGATTTGTGAGATTTGGGTTGTGTTACTATTTCTATTGACTCCAAAGATGTGATCGTAACCTTGGCACTCTGGTCCCTCCTGCCACGCTCTGTCCTCTGCCGTGTGTTCTCTGTTTTCTTTCCTCCCCTTGTTTAGCCAAACCCCACCCATTGTCCTAGGTCTGATTCACATTGCTGCCTCGAAGATGAGCTTTTTGATGGTGCCAGGTGTCATGAGTTGAGAGGTGGGGCGAGGCTGCCGGGGTGGACGCGTGGAGGTGAGAGGAGTCTGACAGTTCCCTTTACCCAGCTGCAATCCTTTGCGTTCCATCTGTGACCTTAATGCTATCCTGAGCTTGTTTCTTTGGCTGTGCTGTGGGATTGGTGATAAGGCATTAAGCTGTAAACTGTTCCCCTCACCCCACACTGGGAAGGCCCAGTTGCAGCTATTGAAGTGTGTGTCTCTTACCACGGGGTCTTATTTGTGTTAGTCCTCAATATCACTATACACAAGGAAAAACATGGGAATTTCACAATCCCCTCAGAGAGATGAATCGGCACATCGGTGACTCTTCTTTGGCTGGATTGAGTTAACATAAGGCCTCATCTCAGCCACACTGTCCTCAGGCCATGTTGATGGCGGAAAAAGGCACGCAAATGACTTTGTATGTGGTGAAGGGTGTGGGCTAATAGGAGAGGAGAGTGGGGTTGTCCGGGAGCCAAAGATGTTCCGTGGTTCTTGGTGGTAACTGGAAGAAAGCAGTGCAGAGTCTCTGTCCCAAAGGTTTTACATCTTTGTTTTAAAAATTGGTGGTGAGTTCAGGCACGTGTGCAGTCCCAGCTACTTGGGAGAGAGCAGAAAATTGCTATAACCCGGGAGCTGCTAGCCATGCTGGACAGCACAGGAAGATCCTGCACTGAACAACAAACATCAAAGAAGCAGTTGGTGCTGGTGCGGATGGTGAGCATCCTGGGAATAGGTATCTGGTGGAGATGCCCCCACCCCCATGAAGGTGAAGGGTCCCTTAAGGGTGGGCCTGTCTGGCTGTGGTTAGTAGGGCAGGGGAGGGGTGTCCCTGTGTAGTGTGTTGTTGGGTAAATGGCTCCTTAGTTCTGCCTGTCTTAACAGCCTTTATCACTGGGCCTTTGTGCTGGCCCAGCTCTTTGCCCCCATTGTCTGAGCAGCCAGCCCCATAAGCCCAGTGTTGTCTCCCGCCCATAAATACCTTGTTAAAGTCACAGGGGAACAAGAACACTTTATGTTGGTGGCGACTATGACCCAGGCTATTAAGTCTATCCCATATAGGCTAGAGCCTAATATGGCTCAACTTACAGACTTCCTGTGACCCAGGGTAAGCATTTAGCAAGCTCCTCATGAGGACTCTGTATTCTGGCCTGTATGAGGATGTACCCTGGCCTGGGCTAGCTCGGCTTGGAGTCTTATCTGTCTGTCTGTCTGTCTGTCTGTCTGTCTGTCTGTCTCTGTCTCTCTGTCTCTCTGTCTGTCTGTATATCTGCCTATCTACCTATCTGCCTATATCTGCCTAAATCTGCCTATATCTGCCTATATCTGCCTATCTGCCTATCTGCCTATTTGCCTGTCTGCCTGTCTGTCTGTCTGTCTGTCTGTCTCTAGGGTGGGCCAAAACTTCTGATTGATAATGTCTAATATCGTTAACCCCCCTTCTCCACTAGTCTCTTTCATGCCCCTGTGTCTGTTGGTAACATCTTTAGATTCTCCCACCAGGATCTTGCTTTTCCTGTTACTGTCTTCCTTGTGGCATCCTTAGATTCTGGCTCTGATTCCTAGGGAGGAGGGACTTTGATAAAGGCAGGGCCTGGGAAGCTGGGGTTGAGTTGGACTTCTGATGCTCCCAGCCTGGAGGATGGCTGTGCTGGAGACCTGGTGGGGTGGGGGTGGTCTGGCACTCAGCCCTTGTCTTGGAGTTAGACCATAGTGCTGAGGAGAAGGTGATATGCATCTTGCAAAGAGCATACACTCTGTTAACTGAGGTTTGGATGATTATCTTTGTGACTTGGGGCACCTTGCCTCTATCTGAGACTATTTCCTTACTGCAATGAATTGCAGTGTTCACCTCTGGGGCTGTTGTGAGAACCAGTGAGAATTGATTTGGGGCTCACATGGGTTTTAGGGACTCAGCTGTCTCTCTGTAGCAAGACTGTTCAGAGGTTCTCTGGGACCCAATGACTGGGTGCCTGGCAGCAGGCCAGAACCCAGCCTTGTGCAGAGGCTGGGAACAGTGGGCCAGTCTGGGGACAGCTTATGGAGGCCAGAGCTAAGAGAAGGAGAAAGAGTTTTAGAGTAGAGGAGGCCCTCACGGAGCCATGCTCCACGATCACAGAATGACCCTTCGAGAAACAGCGAGGGTTCCACTTGGTATCCTGTAGAATTAAACCAAAGTGGGACCAAAATGGCTAAAAACCAAACTAAACCAAACAAAACCAAAAACAGCAAAACCCCCAAGACTCATATTTTAAAAAGATAAGCTTTATTTGCCTGAAAGATTGGTTGATGTGCTTAACTCCATATTTTCATGAAGCTTATGTCATGGCCATGACCAGACCAGCACAAGGAACTCAGTGCCCTGTGAAGGGGCTTCTCTTCTCCTTTGCTTGATTGGCATGCCCCAGACTAGGGTCATCTGACTGCCTGGCTGATGGCCCTTCTTTTCTTCCCTCTCTCCCTCGCTCTTTCTTCTCCCTTTCCTTCCCTCCATGGATTCACAAACCTGGCCTCAGCTTCGAAACACACCGTCATTCCCTGTGGGCCTTCACTGTACAGACTGTCACTGTGGAGAAAGTAAACAAATGCCATCCCTGTTAATGTCCCTCTCCTCGAGGTCCTGAAGCACTTAGTTTCCTGGCATACGGCTTTAGCAGGAAGGGAGGATAGTTGTTCACTCATCCCTATTAAATTCCCTGTGGAGTCCCTGACCTAGAAGGTCATCCCATTCCTTTTTCTGGCCAGTGATGATCAGGATGGACAGCTAACTAACAAGGAATAATGCTTGGTAGCACACAGCACACAGCAACTGAGATGGAGGCTGCCGCCTGGGCCACACGCAGGACACCTTTCCAGATCCTTGACTTTGAGGCCTCTGAGGTCCACCTTCAGTGTGTGCCAGGCCCTTTCAAGAGCTTTACTGAGAAGTGGCTTGGGCAGGGTAAGGTGGGCCATGAACACGTAGTTTAGACCTCACCACCATTCCACTCTCTGTGTTATCTCCTTATCTGGGCTTCTGCCACCCGGTCTGGGAGGAGGACTTCTCTGTTCAGGGTAGAGGGTAAGAGTGAGGGCGGGGAGCTGGGCTGAGGGCATGGGATTCAGGGGCAGTGTGTGAATGTAGGTGGGCAGGGGTGAGTTGCTGAAGCCTGTGGGTGCCTGGTTGGACAGGAGGACGGGAGGACAGGAGTCTATGGTGTTCTTACCTGGGCTTCAGATGAAACTGAGACTTCTTTTACTCACAGAACCCAGTTTTCCATGGTGTGAAGTGGCCTCCAGTTGGGCGTGGGCATGGGTGGTGCAGACCTACCATATGTGAGGCCCGTTCAGGTCTTTAGCAGAGTCAGCAGCCCAGGTGAGGACTTGTTCACTTTTGGGCATCTGTCCTGGATAATATTTTATTCTCGTTTCTTATTTTCCCTTCCTCCTTTCCTTCTAGTTTCCCTCTCCTAAATAACATGACATCTTGCACATTAATCTTTGTTCTTCCAATCTTCTTTCAATGCATCATACATTTATATTAAAGTAAGTGGCTCCTTGAAAAACGTCTAGTGTTGTTTTGTATGTGCTTAAAATCTACACAACTAGCACCAGCCTGTATTCCTTTATTCCCCTTGAACAATATTATTTTACAATTTTTTAAAGACAGTGTCTCCTGTACCCCAGGCTGGCTTTGAATTTGATGTGTAGCTAAGGATGACCTTGTAGTTCTGATTTTGCCACACCCCACGGCACCCCCCCTTGCTGGAATTACAGGCACACACTACCATGGCTAACTTATGTGGTGCTGGGAATCAAACCCAGGGCTTCCTCTGTGTGAGGTAAGCACTCTCTCAACCAAGATACATCTCCAGCCCTGACATGTTTTTAAGATTGTCTTTGCAGATGTAAGCAAATCTGCTCTAATTTCTAGTATGTGAATATACTGAAGAGGAATAAGAATAAGAAGAAGAAGAAGAAGAAGAAGAAGAAGAAGAAGAAGAAGAAGAAGAAGAAAAAGAAGAAGAAGAGGAGGAGGAGAAAGAGGAGGAGGAAGAGGAGGAGGAGGAGGAGGAGGAGGAGGAGGAGGAAGAAGAAGAAGA
>NW_021604659.1:3597511-3598991 GCF_004785775.1 Grammomys surdaster
GAAGAAGAAGAAGAAGAAGAAGAAGAAGAAGAAGAAGCCACTAAACTTTCTAAATCTCTGAGCCATGGCTTGCATTTCCTGCTGCTCTTTGTCTTAAGCAGGGGTGGTTGAATTCCCTTCTCATGGCCCCCTATTAATTTATGCACAGGAGGAGTGTGTGAAATCCTCTCATACGGGTACATATGCAGCTGTGACATCAAGCACCCTCAACTTACACACATTCAATAGAGTATACCTGGAGACTCTGAAAAACTTGCACTAGTTTGTCCCCTACTGCAGTGTCTGCAAACCATGACACCTGGTTCCCCTCAGTCGGAAGGCTGAGGCAGGCACTTCCTTGTTTCTGGTTCCCAGAAAGGGAGAGCCTGCTCATTTGCTCCGTGGACAACAGGGCCCCTGAGCTATGACATGTCTACTCCTGACTGTCCCCCTGGGGTTGACTGTGTACACTTGCTGACCTGTAAGGGTTACTTATATAATTTGGATAATGATTCCCTACCAGTTTCAGACATTGGAAAACCACTCTCCTGTGACTTGCTCATGCTTTCTTGTCTGGGGTGTTCTTTTTCAAATAGAAACCTTTAACTTGATGAAATTGAGATCTGTTATTTTCCTTCTTACGGTATGTTCTTTTGGTGACTTTTAAGAGCAATTCTTTCTGAGAACCTAGTGCGTTTTTTCTTTGCTTTTATTAGTTTTACAATTTAACTTCCACATGAAGTCCTTGAGCTATTTGGAATCTGTGTTGCATATAATATATTCTGATATGAGCCACATAGTAATTCAATATATATATTTCACTTTTTGTATTCCTGTCTTGCTTACACTTGCAGTCTCTCCAAATGCTACAGATATTGTATCTGTTTAGTTCTTTCTGAAATCCCAACTGTCCCTGTTTCTAAAGGAAACGATGACTTAGACACAGATGTGCCTCTTGTTTCCTTAGTTTGTCTCCTCCTGGGCTGTTTTATTGGGGGGAGGGTGGGAGGCAATGGTTATCTGGTAGCATATCGTACGCTTTAACTTACTTTTGTCTCATATACATGTGTGGGCGCACATGTGTACGGGTGTATGTGTGCATATATACATGTGTGCAGGTGCACATGTGTGCAGGTGTATATGGATGTGGATGCATGTGTATGAGTATATGTTTATGAATGCATGTGTGCAGGTGTATGTTGTGTGGGTACATGTGTGCAGGCGCATGTTGTGTGGGTGCAAGTGTGCAGGTGCATGTGTGCAGGTGCATGTTGTATGGGTGCATATGTGTAGGTATACATGTGTGCAGGTGCATGTTGTGTGGGTGCATGTGTGCAGGTGCATGTTGTGTGCAGGTGCATGTTGTGTGGGTGCATATGTGCAGGTATACATGTGTGCAGGTGCATGTTGTATGGGTGCATGTTTGCAAGTACATGTTGTGTGCAGGCATACATGTGTGCAGTGCATGTGTGCAGGCATACATGTGTGCAGGTGCATGTGT
>NW_021604659.1:3599001-3626965 GCF_004785775.1 Grammomys surdaster
GTGTGCAGTGCATGTGTGCAGGCATACATGTGTGCAGGTGCATGTGTACAGGTATACATGTGTGCAGGTTCATGTGTGTGCTGGCCAGAAGACTACCTCAGCTGTTTTTTGGGCACTGCCCATCTTTTAAAAGAGAGTATTTATTTATTTGGTCTCTCACTGGCCTGGAACTTGCCGAGGAGGCGAGGCCGTTGGTCAGTGAGCTCCAGGGATCCGCTTGTTTTTACACTTCCAGTTTTGGGCTTTCACTATGCCTGTGTTTTTAATGTGGGTTCTGGAGACTGCTTAGATCTGTATGCCTACACAGCAAGCACATTACCCACTGAACCATCTTCCCAACATTTCTCTTTATTTTTAAAATGAACTTTTTGTTTGCTTATTGAAACAAGGTTTCACTATGTAGCTGAGGTGGATCTGAAACTCCTTATGCATCTCAGGCTGGTCTGAAACTTGTCAAACCCCCACCCCCTAACCTTCAGCCAGAGTGCTGGGATTACAGACCTGCACTGTGATACCCAGCTGCCTATATGTTTTAAAGGCTAAGTATTTCAGTTACTTATCTTGCTTTTGAGATAGCCTGACTAATTAGATGCTTAAATTCAATGTAAGGACTTCAAGAGTCTGCTGATATTTAGAACTTGCTTCTGCCAGCCACTCTCCCATACAGAAAACATTTGAATTTCATACGTGCTAATATGTGTGAAACATTGGAAAAATCATGACTATAAGTTGAAATCAAGGGACATACTATACAATACCCAGATAGTGATGGTCAGACATACAGATAGATGGTTGAGGCCTTGGGGATGTGGATTACAGATAAAGTGCTAGACTACTGTACATAAACCCTGGGTTTAATCCCCAGCACTTCATAAAACCAGACATGGCACATGCCTGTAATCCTAGCACTCAGGAGGTAGGGGTAGGAAGATCAGATGTATATATGTATGGTATATATGTATATATGCATATTTGGCAATATATCAAGCTTGAGGGGAGCATGGTTTATCCAAGGCCCTGTCTCAAAACAAAAGGAAATAGTCCGGTGTTTAGATGGTGACGCTGTGTCTAGAATCTGTTGGCGCCATCTGCACTGTGGTCTCTGTGTGATAGGGGCTTGAACTCTAGGGTCACTCAGTCATTCATCTCTGGTGCCCTCCTCTCAGTGCTGTTTCCATCATGGGAGCTGACTCTGAATCTTAATTGCTTTTTGATTTTTTTCATGTGTTTTTGTGTTACTGTCACCCCTTAGATGCTTTAAAAAAAAAGATTTATTTTATGTAGGTGAATACACTGCCACTGTGTTCAGACACACCAGCAGAGGGCAACAGATCTCATTACAGATGGCTGTGGGCCACCATGTGGGAATTGAACTCAGAATCTCTGAAAGGAGAGTCAGTGTTCTTAACCACTGAGCCAACTCTCCAGCCTGCCCTTTAGATGCTTGTTAAAAAGGTTATTTTAGCTATTCATTCTGTTGTATGTGCATGTGGATAGGAGATTTCAACATTGGGTGTCTTCCTCTATCACTCTCCACCTTATTGTTTGTTTGTTTGTTTATTTATTTAGATAAGGTCTCACTTTGTATCCCTGGTTGGCCTGGAACTCACTTTGTAGACCAAGTTATTGTTCACTTATGGAGATCTGCCTGCTTCTGCCTCCTGAGTGCTGGGATTAAAGGTATATGCCATCAAACCTAGCCTCTACCTTATTTTGGAATAGAATCTCTCACTGAATTTGGAGCCTGTATATTTAGCCCATAGGGTCTGCATGTCCCCCAGTGCTGAGGTTACATAAGTTCACTGATGGGCCCACCGTTTATGTGGGTGCTTGGACTCATCCCTCATACCTATACAGTAAGTACTTTAGCTACCGAGTCACTCCCCAGCCCTGAATCTTTATTTTTCATAGGGATATTCAAATCTATTTGTAAAGTCCCTGGAAAATGTTTCTGTGCTTTTCATTGTACTTAATTGGCTTTTAATTTATAGATTAGCTTGATGAAAATTGCCCAAGACAGTGTGTTTACTATTTATGAATAGGACCTGACTCACTTAAAAAAATGTTTTTAGGATGGGGCTGGAGAGGCTGGGGATGCTGGAGAGGCTAGAGAGGCTGGAGAGATGGCTCAGATCTTAAGAGCATTGACTGCTTTCACAGAGGACTTAGGTTTGATTCCCAGCATCCACATTTTCTGAGCTGATGCCCAGCTCACACTTGTTTATAATTCTAGTTTCAGGGACATCTGAAATCCTCTTCTGGCTTCTGCAGGCACTAGGCATGCAAGTGATACACAGATATATGTGTAGGCAAAGCACCCATAAACATTAAAATAAAATAGTTCTTAAGAAGACTTGAGTCACTATGGTGTTTTGACTAGATATGGCACCCACAGACTCCTGTGTTTCAGTGATTGGCTCAGGAAGAGGCACTATTAGGAGGTGTGGACTTGTTGGAGTAGCTGTGGCCTCGTTAGAGGAAGTCTGTCACTGTTTAATTTCAAACTAAACCTCTGAAACTGTAAGTAAACCTCAATTAAATGTTTTCCTTATAAGAGTTGTGGTCATCATGGTGTCTCTTAACAGCAATAAAACTCTAAGATTGAAGTTGGTGCAATGAGTGGGGTATTGATGGCGTAGGCCTGATGATGCCTTTGTTTAGAGGAATGTAGACTTGGAGATTTTGGATTAGAAAAAGGAGTCGAATGCTTTAAGCAGGGCTTAATGGGCCATTCTAGCAGGAACATGGGAGACAGTGGTCATGAGTTGTGGGGGCCTGGCTCAAGAGGTTTCAGAGGAGAAGAACTTTAGTATATGGCTTAGAGACTGTTCATATGATATTTTGGCTAAGAATATGACTACTTTTGCCCTTATCCAAAATGTTTGCCTGAGGCTAAAGTGAAGACTTTCAAATTAATTGCATTGGCAAAGGAAAACAACCTAGTATAGCCTATTGTGTGGTTACTAGTCTTCACTCTTATGAAGAGTATTTTGATGAAACGGAGAAAGCTGAGCAAGGAAAACTACAAATTGTATAGTTGAAGGAGAAAAGGGGTATCAGGAAGAAATGGAGCTAAATCCTGTGGTCAAGTAAACAGATTAATGATATGAAATGGAATAAAGGGAGCGGTGACCCCATCTTGTGAAAAGGAATTAAAGAACAGTTTAGGTCCAGGATTTTGGTACTCCCCTTTAATCCCGGCACTCAGGAGACAGAGGTATGAAGATCTCTGAGTTCAAGGCCAACCTTGTCTACAGAGCAAACTCCAGAACAGCCAAGTTTTGGCAATAAACAACAACAACAACAACAAAAACAGAAAGCTGGTGAAGATGTACTTGAACAAGGGGGCCACCTTCCAGCTCCAGCAAGCAATGATACTTGGTAGCTTCAGCCATGCTGTTCTGGTGTTAGAGTTAAGAATAGAAGAAAGAGGCATGGAATCTCCCTAAGGAAAGCCCCTGAGGCCAGGCATGTGGCAGGGGTATCCCTGCATGGAAGCCTAGAGAAGTTATTGTGTGAAGCTGTGGAGGTGAAGCCTGGATTGCCCTGGAGACCCCAAGAGGTTAGAGATGCCAGAACCATGGGATACCTGCCTGCCAAGGAAAGTTGCTAACAGGGTGTGGAACCAGCTCAAAGAAGTGTGTTGTAGTTAACACAGCTAAAGAAGTGTGTTGCAGTTAACACAGCTAAAAGGAGTTTGAGATTTGAAGAGCGCACTGACATCAGACATGGAGATGCAGAGTTTAGAGTTTGTTCAGCTGGGTTTTGGGTCTTACTTGGTTCAGTATTTCTTCACTGTGCTCCCTTCTCTATATTTTGGAATGGTAATGTATATCCTGTGCCATTATATGTTGGAAGTACATGATCTGTTTTTTAAATTTTTATTTTATAGGAGATTGCAGTTTACATGAATCTCATGTAATCTCATGTAAAGAGACTTTGAATTTTGGACTTTTAAACATCCTTGAGACTGTGATAGACTCTGGGGACTTTTGAAGTCGGACTAAATGCATTCGCATTATGTAATAGCTACAAGTCTATGGTGGCCAGGAAGTGAAATGTGATGATTTCAATAGGTATAGCCCAATGGGTTGTTTGACTGCTGGGCTCATAGGGAGTGGTATTATTAGTAGATGTGGCCTTGTTGGAATAGGTGTGTGAACTTGTTAAAGGAAGTGTGTCAGTCACTGTGGTGACAGGCTTTGATGTCTTAGATGCTCAGGCTATACCTAGTGTGATGTGGTACACAGTCTCCTTCTGTTGCCTATGAGATCAGGATGTAGAACTCTCAGCTCCTTCTCTAGCACCATGTCTGCCTGCATGCCACCATGTCCTCCTATGACGATCATGGACTAAAACCTCTGAACCTGTAAGCCAGCCCCAATTAGATGTTTTCTCTATAAGAGTTGTCATGGTCATGGTGTCTCTTTACAGCATTAAAACACTAACTAAGACAGATACAGAGCCTTAAGTATGCCAAGCTAGCACTCAATGCTAAGCCACAGACCCACCCTAGCATCATCTTTTGTTCCTGTATTAGACCCTTGAATACCCTCTGTAGCAATCTCATGCATCCTCTATAGGACCGTTCCTAGATTCTCTGTTTCCTGCTACTGTGATAGATATTATCATACTGACTGCATTTCCTGTGAACATTTTTTTTTTGCATGTCGAGCATGTGTCTGGTAACTATACTGAATTTCTGACTATTTGCCAGTTTTTCTGCTGCTTTTCCAAGAGTTTTACTTCCTTTCCTGGCTATTCAGCTATGAGGTCAACTTTTTCAATTTCCTCTTTACCTCGTTTGACCATTTATACCTTTCCCCCAGAAATGCATACATTAAAATTTGTTTTTAAGTATTGATTTGTAGTTGTGAATGGTATCCATTAACTATGTAATTTAAAAGTATTTGTTACATTTGGGAGACGAGGAGATGGCTCAGTAAGAATCTTACAAATAAGATTCTTGTAGCATAAGCATGAAGCACTGAGCTTGATGCCCAGCACACATATAAAAGGGGATTTAATAGCCTGGCTTACATGATAGGGGCTAGGTAGTCCAACAATGCCTGCAGTACACTGTGGAGGCTGAGAGCCTGGAAGCAACTGGGTCCATGAGGCACTCAGGTTCCCAGTTGTTCCCATCATCCCTTTCAGCAGAAGCGGGTGCATGCTTTGATTCTCATCTGGGTAGAACTGTCATGTCTTGAAGGTTGGTTTTGAAAGTAGTAGGCTCATTGTGCCTGGCCCTCAGTATCCTGTCTGTCACCTAAAAACAATATGGTATCAGAAGGTCCGAGGCATCATCAAAATAGTGGATTTTTAAAAAAAACATATGTAGGTTAACTGTGCCAGACATTATTTGAGCTGGGGCTCAAACCCTATGTAGTCATGGCTTCTTGCTTGTCTGTTTGTGACCCTTGCTATTGTGTGTTTTTTAAATTTTTTTTATTTTTTTTATTGGATGTTTTATTTACATTTCATATATTGCGTGTTTTTAGGCAGCCTTTCCTCCCATTGATACAGAATTACTGCTGGGTTGCGTGCAGCCTGCCACTCCTTTTGCCCTGTTCCTTAACTGGTGCAGGGTTTCAATCTCCCAAATCACATGTTAATGGTATCAAGGGAGTGGAAACTTAACCTGAATATGGTGTTTGGAGGTGGGGCCATACATAGTCCTGTGATTGATCTAGGTGTCTTTGCAAGAAGAAGAGAGAATACACACGCATACACACTGACGTAGGCATGTACACCGATACACACACGCACACGCATGCATGCATTCACACACATTTATACAAACATACACACATGAAGTTATGCACACACACATACTCTTATTGTACACTGCTTATCTCTCGACTTCTGAGGCCCTATGCCCTATTCAGGCTCTGGATGGGCTCCTGGTTTGTTGACGTTTTCTCATAGAGGGGATGAGGTGGTCACTGGACCCTTACTTGAGTGTTAAGTCACTCTTCCCAGCCACGCACATGAACTCCTACCCTAATTGCATGTGCCCTCATAGTGTTGGGTTAGAATACAGGTTGGGGAAGACTAGGAGATGGGAGCCCCATCTAGGCAGCCATTGGGAAGCCATCATCAATGCTGGGTGCAGGTCTGTCAGGTAACTCCTCGTCCACACTCAGTAAATAAGTCAATAAACTCTCTGATTCCCCAGGGTGGAATCAAATTTCGATTTGGCATTGGACCTCTCATACCCAACATAAAAATTCTCACAGCAGGAGGCCATTGCTGAATGAGGACCCTAGATCTTGCTCTTCTAGAGCCTGAAGGCAAAACAAACCTCTTTTCTTCATGTAGTAGCTTGCCTCAGGTATTTCCTTATAATTCAGGTTGTGTGGGTATCCAGTGAGAACTGTTGAGTCTTTTATTTGCTTTCTTCTGGAATAAGGGGCTCAGCTGGTTTGGAATGATTAGAGTGGTATTCATTCTGGAGACCTTGGAGAATGTAGGCTGATAAACCCTGACTCCTGATCTAGAATGGAGAGTGATCACCTCCAATGCAGGAGGGAGAACAGAGAGGAGATGCTGGTATCAAAGAGAGACATGGACTTCTAATGGAAAGGGGAAGGTGAGGAGGCAGCTTGCAGGTGAGCAGGGGTCCTGCCAGTGCCTGCCGTTAGTCAGTTTTGAAGCTCTGCCTCAACAGGAACCCAGGGAGGCATCTTGAGCTGAAGATGTTTGGTAGCAGGAAAATCAACAATCACACTGGAAACACACCCTCAGCAGACTTTGAACTTTGTGGAGTTTCAGGAGCTCGGAAGCATGCATAAGTTTGTGTGTTCTGTTTGTAGATAGCCTGGCTGTAATTGCTTCTTTAAGCCAAGAAACCAGTTCAATCAGGGTCCTAGAGGTGGGAGTCCAAACAAAAGAGATGAGATCATTTGCTGCTCTGTTCTTGTGTCTCCCTCCCTTGCCTAAGGCATATCACCAGACTGCTGTGGGCTCTTGTGGGCTGCTTGATCCCTGAAGATCATGGCTTTTATGTCAGCTCCCTAAGGGGACCCTGGACAGGCTCTTCTGGAAGGGCAGAGGATGAAAGTGGAAAGAGTGAAGTCCTGATTGCCGGGCTGCGATCTTCAGTTACCTGTCCTAGGCTCTTTCCATCCTTCCCACCTACTGCATGGTCTCTGAGGCTGGGGCTGGCCAGTGGGAGATCCTGAAGGGCAGTGCTTCTCACCCTTCCTAATGCTGCAAGCCTTTAATATACAGTTCCTCATGTTGTGGTGACCCCTGACCATAAAATTATTTCATTGCAACTTCATAACTGTAATTTTGCTAGTGGTATGTGTCGTAATGTAAATATTTTTGGAGCTAGAGGTTTGCCAAAGGGATCATAGCTAGAGATTGAGAGTCACTGCTGTAGGAGCCTGTGGGAGAAACAGGAGGCTGAGAGTTTATTCCCAGGATCAATCCCTGTGGGGTCTCTAAGAGCCTCAGCTTCCGCTGCTTCATGTCCTCCTCCATCAAACTTCTCAGAATCCCTCTTACCCTGTCTTACCCCTGGGTACCCCTATGTCCCCACATTTGTATTTTACCCATCTTTATAAATAGTTCCATTATTAAACTTACCTTAATCCCCGTGGGATGGCACAGTGGTTCCCGCTAGGCCTGCACAGGCATGGTGGTGGATTCTGACAGAAATAGGCACCTTGGGACAATGCTTGTTCAAAGCCCTGGGTTTAGGGAGAAAAGGAATGAAGGAAAGAGTTGTAGAGGGAAGAAGAGAGGGAGGGAGGGAGAGGGAGGAATGAGGGAAGGGAGAGAAGAGAGAAGTGAGAGAGAGAGAGAGAGAGAGAGACAGAGAGAGACAGAGAGAGACAGAGAGACAGAGAGACAGAGAGACAGAGAGACAGAGGTGTGCCTAGTGTAGATTGGTCTTTTTTGTCTGGTCTCAATGTGGTGAGTCTATGTGGACCATGCATAGCCCCAAAGCAGCCAGGGGCCAGCTCTGTGCTGTTTCAACATCTCTGGCCTTTTGAACTCTAGTCCAAACAGTTATTGCCAGTCACAGGAGAGATGAGCTTTATCCTTCCATGTGTTCTCAGAAAACCATAAAAACATCGCTGTAAAAAAAAATTAATCAGCAGCAGTGGGATGATTCATCCAGCTCCAGAGTTTGCACTTCCGACTTCCACCCCGCAGCTGCCTCCCCCGAGGAAGCAAAATATGCTTCTCGTTAGCTCAGTGTTAGAGAAGAAAGCTGAGCTCTGGGCTTTTTGAGACAAGGGAGAAGGGGAGAAGAGGCTGCTCCATGTGTGGAGCTGGCCCACTGTCCGTGTCCCCAGGTGCTTGGCATGGGGAAGCCCAAGTGGGCAGTGAGCCTCGAGTGAGGAGTCCTCCCTAACCAACCAACCATATTCCTGTCATACTCACGGACCCAGTGGGATGGTTTCTAGTCACCTTCATGAAATGCCTGGAAATGTCCAATATTTCCCCCAGTTCTACCCATCCCACCAGAAGTCATCAGAATGATGGAGGAGGCAGAATCTGGGCTTGGTCCTCAGTTGTACCTGTTCCCATAGGGAACTAGGGCACATCTGAGCTTCAGTTCCCATATAATACCCACTTCAAAGGCCCACAGTGGGACTTCATGATACAGATGTCTGAAGTCCTAATGTCTTCCTTCTTGGTTTCTGTCATCACTGTGGGGACTCTGGAAGCAGCCTGTCCCTTCCAGAACCCCAGTTTGGTCCCTTGTCTTGGTTCAGTCTTCTGGGTCAGAAATAAAACTTCTAGACTAGGGTTGAAGGGAGAGGTATGTTTTGGAGGTGACCACAGAAACAACTATGTGGATGGGTCAGCAAGGCCCTGTGCCTCTGAAGACTCTGGGAAATGCAAACTGGAGGCATCCCTCATCCTTGGGGTGGGGGAGTGCTAGAACTTTGTAATCAGTCCTTGAGAGTCAACTGCTGAGTGTGCCCCACACCCTTGTGCTTTGTGCCTATAGTATGCCAGCGGTGGGTATCATGGCCCCAGGAACCATCAGTGGCCTGTGATGTAGATTTGGGGGCATGTGTAGACATTCTCCATCTGGGCTCAGTGCTGGCTCAGTTGGTCCTTGCCTGATTTAGTGACATAGCTAAGGAGAAGACTGGGACAAGGTATGGGCCCCAAGAGCAGGTTGGGGAACTCTTGCTGGAACTCCCAGCCTGCTCTCTCTGTGGGAGAGGATTTGGTTTTCTTTCATGGTCCGCAATACTTGGTTGAGAAGTTGCCAATCTCATCTGTGCTTGAGGAAGGGGTAGTCATTTTCCCTCCTGTAGCTTTCAGGCGGTCTGTGGCTGTTGAGCTGAGGCTTGGGCAAGCCCCGCCCACTCTTCTGACTTTCTTTTGGAAGCAGAGGTTGGGACTCTAGTAGAGAAAGACCCTAAATTGGATCTACAGGACCCTGAATTCTGAAGTCTTCAGAGGAGCCCCGAAGGGTCATTGGCTTTGGTAGGCCAGAATGGAGCTGGTGGCTGCAGCCTTCCTGATGTGTGGTTATAAACTGAGCTAGAGATGTAGATGGGGATGGGGGAGTCCATGTAACAGGGGTGGCTGCTGAGGAGGCTTGAGAAGAAGATTAACTCAGAAAGGCCAAGCTGGACCAGGAAGGAGACAACATGGACTCTCAACATAAAGGTTCAGGCATGGGAACTTACAGGGGAGCCCAGGGAAGAACAGCTAAATGAAAGGTGAGGAGGGAGCAAAGCCAGAAACCCTAGAGAAAATTCGAGAAGGCAGGGAAGGATGTGGCTTGTAAACCGTGTTACCTGGGAGCCATCTCCAGCCCAGCATACTCTGCTTCAATTTATGGGGCTCAGCAACGCCCCAGAACCCTTTCGATTCTGCTCAGAGACATAGGATGACTTTCTGGGCAGAAGCTGCCGTGTGAGATCTCCCTTCCTCATCTGGCTTGTCCAGTTTGATCCAGGGTGGAGTGAGCAGGGAGGATGGAGGAGTAGGGATGCATTTGTCTCATGAATGTGTTATTTGCAAGGAGCCTTAGGTGAGTAGGTTCCCTAGGACCACTCAAGGATAGGGACAAGGTGGAAGAGTGACTGCTCTGTGTCTGTCTAGGGTTGGGTGGGTACAGTGCCCCCGAGAAGACAGATAGTAAGAAACTACTGGGGTACAGGTTAGAGCTGGCCATAGCTACTGACAGATGTTTTGGCACCATGCTGGCCATTTCTGGCAAGCCAGGAGTACAGAGGCCAGCTTGGACTGGGGCCTGGACTCTTTTCTTGCTGAGGCTGTCTGCCAGTTATGGCACAGGTAACTAGGGCATCCATCCGTGACCTGGCTGCATTGGAATAGTGTGGTATTTCTTGGGGCTCAGATGTTACCTGAGTCAGACATCAGGTGTGTGTGTGTGTGTGTGTGTGTGTGTGTGTGTGTGTGTGTGTTGGGGGAAGGGCCTTCTATAATTCCCACTCAGCATACTCTCTCCATTTTTCCCACACACTTATTACAGTGGAAAAGCCTTCTGTTGGTTAGTTTACCTGTTACTTTTTAATATTTTTATCAGTATGTATACTCCAGAGGATGTGTACGAATCAAATCATGGAGTCTAGATAAAAATAAACCTCTGTTAGGCAAGTGCTTCTTAGGTGATCAGGGAGGTCATGCTCTGAGCCTGGGTGTAATCTGCTGGATGCTTTGAATGAAGGCTGCAACTCAGAATCTGTGGGGCTGTGGAAATCCTGGGGTGTTTGGCCACACCCCCAGAACTAAGAGACCTGACACGAGGTCTCCATGTAACATGCAGTGGGTCATGTAAGGCCCAGGTAGAGGGCGGGGGAACAGGTCTCTGCCTCAAGATTTACATATTACCTAAAGGCCCTGGCCCCGCCCCTCCCCCTCCCAATATAAGGAACCCCTTCTGGTATTTTGTGGGAGAGCAGGCCATCATTCAAACTCATTGCCATGTCAATAATTCTGCATGTCTTCAACTCCACGTGTCTCTTAGAACTCTGGACTCATTGTGTAAGTGGAAAACTCACACGGGGTGGGGGTGGGGGGCGGGGAGAGCCTTCTCCACCGGTCCCTGCACTCTCTGCACTCTAGCGCCCACGGAGCTTCCGTGCACCGCCTTTGTGGGGCCCCTGGGGGACTCAGCCGCGACCGCAGTACACAAGTGTGACCTGCCCTCTGTCCTGCCGGCTTGCTGGGCCCCGCTTTCCCTGGCCCAGCTGTCCGCTGGGCTCTCTCTCTCCTCTGTAACCGTGGTTTAAGGGACTACATTGGCCCCACCCTGCGTGACTGAGCCACGGTTCCTGGGATGGAGTCTGCACATGGGTGCACGGCTAAGACCCTGACCGCACCCCGTCCCTGACCCGTGCGAGTTTTGACCCACAAGAATCCTCCAAGAAAAGCCTAGGGAGACGCTGGCTGCCATGCCTCTGTGTAGTCACTAGGAAGTCTCAGACCTTTTATTCCCTCCCTGCATTTACTCCAAGACTTTATCTTTTCTTTAGGAGTCCTAGGAGTGGCTGTTCTCTGGTCTCTTAACTTGGAGGGAACTGGGTCTTGCTTCAGCTCTTACAGGTCCAAGGCCATGAGGTCTTCGTTCTCTGTGTTATCACCAGGTACTTTGCTCCCCTGTGTGGGGTATAGAAGATGCTTCTTCACAGCTTAGAGCCATCCCAGAGCTCATTCTGGCCTGTAGGGTTCTATTAATTAATTAATTTATTAATTAATTAATTAATTAATTAATATGTGAGTACACTGTAGCTGTCTTCAGACACACCAGAAGAGGGCATCAGATCCCATTACAGATGGCTGTGAGCTACCATGTGGTTGCTGGGAATCGAACTCAGACCCTCTGGAAGAGCAATCAGTGTTCTTAACAGCGGAGCCATCTCTCCAGCCCCAGCCTGTAGGGGTCTTAAGAGGCAGGGAGTTTCAAGGTTAAGCCTTGGAGAGAAGGTAATATCCCTTTGCTGAGGGAATGTAAAGCTTCATTATATTTGGCATTTTCCCCTGTGGTAAAAGATAGGATGCTGCCATGCACAGAACCAAAGAACCAAAGCTAAAGGGACAACGGACTGGGGGCCTGTGGCTGCTCACTGACCCTCGTTGCTGACTGGAAGGAGTGTCAGGCTGCTTGCTTACATTTGGGTGGACCAGGAAGGAGATAAGAAATAGAGAAAGATGGTGACAGGGACACAGAGAGAGTGGACATGGGTTGGACAGAAGGACAGACTGGATTCACTGAGACCTTCCCTTTTCCCATTCCACCATGACCCAGATCCACAATCTCCCAAATGAACAGACCCGCTAGGACCAAGTGTTTAACGTAGAGGCCCATAGCAGACATTTCCCACTCCAGCTGAACTAGGAACTGGACTGGCAGGTGCTGGGAATTAGCTAAGGGGAGCAAATGGGTCCTGGGCTGGAGCCAGGGGTCAGGAGTGAGCAACAGTCAAGGTCACCACAAAAGTCTAGATGCTAGGCATGCTGGGACTGTGCGGTGTGGTGCTTGTCCCTTTAAGACTCATAAACAAAAGTTGTAAATTATGATGCTGTGCATGTCTTCTGGGTCTGTCTTGCTGGTCTGGGCACCACTGCACAAAGTCACTTTCAAGGACCTGTCAGACAGGCAGGGTTCATCATTGGGGATCAAACTGAAGTGTGTTCATAAATATCCAGACTTTATCCAACCCCATGACCCACAATAGTCTTTTGAAAAAGTTCCTCTAAGTTGGCCCTTCAGCTGAAGGTCCTAGTTAAGATCTGTCCATTACCTCTGATGGTTTGGGTCTTTGAAACTAGGGTTAGTGTCTTCTCTGGTGTCTTATAACATTTGTAAGTGAATAATACCTGGACTAAGTAGCTAGAGAGGAAGGCTAGGAAGACAATGACTCAAAAATCATCAAGTTCTGCTGTCTCTGAGGGTGGTTCCAGCTGTTCTCATATTAAGGAATCCATGTAGTGAGCCTTAGACATATTTTGTGGCTTTGGTGCTCACTGGTCCTGGGTCAAGAGAACTGGCAATGACTGTGAGGAGCAAAGGTGAAATCTGAACACCTTTGCCTGGCCTAATGGGAAAGGCATTTTGAAGAAAGGACCAGGGGAAACCTGCAGGCTCCTGAGCTGCTGTGTGTCTGTGGTTGCTGGCCTACATCCAGAAATCCAGGCTAAAAGTAGATCCGCACACATTCCTGGGCAGTACTTAGCACTTAACTATCAATGAGCCACATAAACCTTTTTATAGGAACAGCCTGAGGGCCCCAGTAGCCAGTGTGAATACCTGCCCAGTGCCCAGGTCTGAGGGCATTCTTCTCTGTGTGAGGGTCTGGAGTGGGTAATTGGGAGTGGATTGGCACCCTGAAGTACTTTTCTCAGTGGCAAGTTACTGGACCTGGAAAACTTGTGAGAGGCAGTGGTGACACATGGCACGGTTACAGCGTGATGTGGTGACTGAGATGCAGGGACCATGTGACAGAGTGATGCTGTGATATGGTAACACTGAGACAGAGTGAGAAGAGTATTAACAGCATGATGTGTGACTCAGGGCTGCTATGGAGGTGACACCGGTTTTCTGAGGCTGGGATGCTATCACATAATGACATGTAGCATGGTGGCAGTAAGAGGTTTGATGCTGTGACAGTGAAACTTGAGACTCCCCCACATCACCTATAAGATCTGGGTTCTTATGGGTCAGACTGGCAGGAGCCCCTGATGGACATGCTGACCTCCCTTTGGGTCACAGACCTGCCCTCTGGTCTGTGCTTTGGTTCTCTTACTTCCCTGCTTTCCTTCTGGAACCACCTAAGAGCCTGGTACCAACAAGAGAGGTCTTGCTTGCCTCCTGGTCCTGGCAGGAGGAGATTACTTTCTGACAGACTCCACAGGGAGTCAACTGCCTGGTAGCCTGTGGTCCCTGGTCATGATACAGCCAGTTTTCACTGGTTTGCTTCCTGACTGGTGGGAGCTCCCGCCCCTTGGGAGCTGGGGCTGGGCAGGGGGTACATAGTGAAGGGCTGTGTGGAGATCTCTGTGCAGTCCTCTGCTGGGATCCCAGAATCTTATGTGACTGGAACCCTGACTGAACAGCCTGTGTTCTCATCTCCTGCATGTGTGTGCACACGTTCATGTGATATATATATGTACATGTGAACGTGTGCATGGGTAGGTTCGTGTGTGCGTGAGTGCGTGTGTGCATGCGTGCGTGTGTGTGTGTGCATGCGTGTGTGTGTGTGTAGAGGATAGTGACTGACTTTGAGTCTATTCCTTCAGGTGTCTCCATCTTATTTTTTGAGACAGGGTCTCTCACTGGACCTGGGAGTTGCTGCTTTGACTAAACTGGTTGCCCAGATAGCCCAGGGGATTTGCCTGTCTCTGATACCTCAGACATGCAGATGCTGGGGATCCAAACTCTGGTCCTCATGCTTGTGTGACAACCACTTTACATACTGAGCCCCCTCCCAGCTCCAGATCTATTATTTTATACAGGCTCTCAAAGTTGCTATGTAGTTGAGGGTGCTCTTGGACTTCCCATCCTCCTGCCTCCACTTCCCGAGTGCTGGGACTACAGGAGTGCATGAGTGCTGCTGTGACTGGCTTGTGTGGTGCTGGGACTGAACCCAGTGCTTTGCACATGCAAGACAAGTGTTCTACCACCTGAACTGTAACCCTGGCCCCTTCCTGTCTTGTGAATCCAGACTTTTCAGGTACTTATTAGTTTGCCTTTGGTACCATCCTCTGTCTGAGGTGAGCTTTCCTGCCTTCTGAAGCCACACTTTGGGGTTCTCATCACTCCGATGGCATGCTATAGAGGCTGTTTCAGTTTCTCCATCCATTGAATAGGCATTGTGGTAGTGTTTGCTCCCCCTACCTCTTACTGCTCTCAGAAAACCCATCATAACAAAGTGCACGGTGCAGAGTACAGCAGAAATGTGGATACAAGGAGGCTGCTGCAAGGGGCGCCCTTACCCCCGGTAGATGCCTAAGCAAGGCAACTTTAGAACTCTAATTTGAGATTAGTTTAAGACATTGGAACCTGGGTCAAGGGGGGAATGAAATCCTTAAGCTTTAAGGCTTGGTTACCTTGTCTATGGTCATCTGCAATCCAACCGCTATTTATTTTGACTGACTGCAAGTTGTCCAAGACACTGGATGAGCGTTAAGAAGTGATCAATCAAAAAACAGGGTATGGTAGCACATGCCTTTAATCCTAGCGCTAGGGAGGCAGAAGTAGAAGGATCTCTGTTAGTTTAAGGCCAGCCTTGTCTACAATGTGAGTTCCAGAACAGCCAGGTCTGTTACACAGAGAAATCCTGTCTTGAAAAACCAAACTTCATATGGGTCCCAAACAACTGGAGCTGGGGCTATCCCAAAAGCTGTTACCTGTACATGGGGTATGGTCTTCTAGCTGGGCTGCCTTGTCTGACCTCAGTGGGAAAGGATGTACCTAGCCTTGCAAAGACTTAATGTGCCAGGGTGCAGGAATACCCAGGGGGCCCCCACATGCTCAGAGGAGGAGAGAGGGTATGACGGAAAGGATTGTAGGAGGGGGTGACTGGAAGGAGGGCAGTGAGTGGGATGTAAAGTGAATAAGTTAAAAATCAATCAATCAATCAATCAATCAATCAAACAAACAAAAATTCTTGATCATATTAGTTCGGGGTTCAGAGGCAGCAAGACCTGCTTGGTCACACATTCCTAATGATGTTCATGGCATCAGTGATTGTCTAAGGTGTACTTTCTATTGCCCCTGGGATGGACGAAGACTTTATCACTCATTCAGAGTTTAATTGCCATGTCAGCATGGTAGGGTAAACTCTGTCATCTTTACCTGTATTTGACAAGCAAGAGCTCTGTGGTCCAGATACTAATCGACTTGACAAGGTCTCCTTTGTCCTATATGCTGCCTCCTCAGGAGGCTGGTCATCTGGGAGCATGGTGGTTGGGGACAAGGATAGCCCCTTTCTGTGCATGATATACACGGGAACCTTTTAGAGTCCTGCATGTTCTTGGCTATGCACAGGGGCTCTCCTTTCCATCACACTGTGACTGCTGGATCACAGCAGAGGCAGCCATCATTACTAGGGAATAAGAGAAGCTCTCAACAATGGGGAGAGTTAGTATCCTTCCCCGACACTATGGTGAAGTGGAAACTTAAGGGTTCTTTGGAAAGTCAGTTGTGTTGGATGGTGTTTTGCTGGGGCAAACACATGAAGGAACATTTCACTGAAGCAGACCCAGGATGCTTTGCTAAAGCAAGCACCTGAAAAGACATGCAATGAGGGAATCTTTGCTATTGACACACATGTATCGGTCCTCTTTACATTTCGCAATTGAGCTGCATTTGTTGAGAGTCCATAGAGAGAAATGCACCAAAAACTTCTGGTGGTGTGCTGCAGTTTCTTGCCGCTTCCGTGGACTTGAACGGATTGGCAGAGTGATGTCATCTGAGATAGACACATGTGCTAAGTAAGGCAAGACACGTGGTGAGGACACGTGATGTTTGGAGGGAGGACAAATAGGACTCAATAGACTGGGAGAGAGCTTGGCTTGTTTATAGAGCTAGCTGTGCAACCCTTGTTGGTCTTGAGTCTTCGCTCATCTTTCTTAACTTTACTGAGAAAGGCAAAGCTAAGAACTTCTGATCCCCCTCCTGGTCCCTCCTGCTGACTTGTGCTGATTAGGCCAAGGCCTGGCCATTCTTGCTAGGTTGTGCCACCACTGCCGCTATTCTGACACTACCGAATTGGATTGCTGGTGTATCTGTGAAGTGTTTGCGAGTAGATCAGGCTGCCACTGCTGACCTGTGATTTGAACTGCTGATTTCCTGACCACACAGATGGGATCTGCTCCAAAGAATCATTTTGAAACAGATCCACTTCCCCTTTCCTTTCCACTACCTCTGGTGAGTGGTGGGCTGGAAGGGAAGTTAAAGCGTTGAAGAACCATCATTAAAAGTAGGTTTTGAAAAAATTAAATTATGCTATGGTGTCTGCACATACTTGAGCAGTCTGTGTCCCTGCCAGCCACGGTCCCATGGTTACTGCTTTGAGCTTCACACTGTGGTGTCAGCCTCCTCAGACTGGTGTGGTCTGAAAACAGAGACTGACAAGAGCAGCTGTGGTGTGCAGCTTGCTTCTCTCTGAGAGCCAGTCAGCCCCAGGAGGGCATTTGCAAGAATATGCTAGAGGAACACAGATGTTTTGAGAGTAAACATTGGATGCAGAGAGCATGTTTGGCGAAGTCATGGGAAAATGGGCAGGTCACAGCACATAACCACAGGCACAGAAGAGGCACAGAGACAGGGTCAAGCTTTCGTGTGGCTCTTTAGACCTATGCTCCTGAGTTACCATGAAAATTCTCCTGGCATAAGGTCACTCAGGTGCAAAGATCCATGATAGGGAAATTGTAACGAGCTTGGCAGAGGTTGGATTTCATATAGCACGCCCCTCCCAAGCTTCTACAGCCTTGAGTGGAGCTGGAGAGAAGCTTTTTTAGTGCCTGTTCTCAGGCCTGAGGTCAGAGTTCTGTTTATGTGTTGGGCCAGGCATGCCCCATCCCTGAATCAGTTTCCTGATTCCAACATCGGGGGGTGCTAAGTTACATCTCCGCACTGCATAACTGGTCCAGAAGCAAAAGCATACACAATGGTGGCCCTGGGGAGCCTGTGAATGAAAGAGGCCACTACCAGCACTTACCTCTGTCAGTGGTTCTCAGCCTTCCTAACGATGCGACCCTTTAACACAGCTCCTCATGTTGTGGTGACCCCTGACTATAACATTATTTTTGTTGTATAACTATACAACATAACTATAATCTTACTACTGTTATGGAACGCAATTTAAATGTTTTAGAGATAGAAGTTTACCAAAGAGGTTGTGATCCACAGGTTAAGCACCACTGATGTCAGTTATGAGATTATTGCAGTGATGTGTGTGGTGGCACCCTAGGGTCCATTATTCCATTCAGAAGCTACTGCCAAACCTTGTTTTGGCAACCATTGGTATGCAGAAGGGTGTCAGGATTCCCACATGGCACCTGATAAGAGCTGGAAGGTAGGGGGACCTGTCCTACTCACTCCCCATACTTACCCGGCTGGAACCCATTTTGACCACTCAGCAGCTGCCAATCAAAGAATGACAGCATGAAGTCAGGGATTTATGACAGAGTCTTATATGTTTGCATCAGTGATCTTGAGCCTTCCCCCTTCTTAGCCTTCTTCAGTCCGATTTAAAGTCTAGCAGGTGTGCTTCGGGTTGTTCAACTAGGGAAGTGGTAGGGAGCTGTTGGCTCATAGCTGAGCCTATTTCCCGCTTGTAGCCATATATATCCCTCCCCCCCCAGTATATCCGCATATACTCCACCTGAGGTAAAATGGAAAGGAAGCACTACACAGTAGTCCAGGTGGATGGATAAACTCACCAGTGGCTCTCAGTCCAGTATTCAGAAGGAAGGTATGGTGGCTTCTGGATGGGGAACAAGGGGTTGTACTCACAGCGACTGCTGGGGACTCAGTTATGTACCTTACTTCATTAGGGTGAGGTCCTAATTCATGGTTGGAGGCTACTGGGAGGCAAGTTCTTTGGGAATTGGTTAGTTTATATGAGACCATGGGCTGGGTCCTCATATAGAATCAGTGTCCCTCTGTGTAGACAGACTGCTTGCCTCTCCTCCACATGGGGACCCAGTGAGAGAGCAGTAGTCTGCACCATGAATGGCCATGCTGACACCCTGACCTTGGACTTCCAGCTTCCAGAGCTGACAGAATAAACCCTGATGTTTAACCCACAGTCTATGGTATTCAGTTATGGCTGCCTGAACTAACCAAGACAGGAACCAGGAGGAGAAGAGTGACTTGGGCATTGAAGCAGGCAGGGCTTCTCTGTGAAGGCCAAGGTACTGCCCTTTCTCCACATCAACTCTATTGCCTGTTACCATCTTTAACACTGACCTACCTCTGCAGACATGAGTGCAGGTTGTTGCTGGATGTCAGCCTAGTGTGAAGGGTCTCTTGGTGACTCTGTCCCCTAAGCAGGGAGTCTAAAGTATCAGGTAGGGCAGAGAGCTTGCTCGAAAGGACTGGGCTGCCTCTATTAGTATGCCTCACACCTTTGTAAAAACCAAACCAAACCAACCAAACAAAAAAACATGGTAGTGTCTGTGTGAATCTGTCATGTTCCACAATGTAGTTTTGGTAAAGCTAAACAGTTGGATAACGTGATTCTTCCCACTTTCTTATTCTGTCCAAGATGTTCTTGGTTATTTCAAAAGGCACAGGAGTGGATGGTGGAGAAAAGCCATCCATTCGCTTCATGGTTAGGACATGAAAACACAAAGAAGGGGGAGGGAGAGGGAGAGGAAAGGTGGGGAGGGGAGGCAGGGAAAGTAGAGTCTTACAAATCCTTGAAGGCATAACTTCTGGTGATTAAAACCTTTCTTTAGGTTCACCTCTTAGAGTATCTTCTGACCTGGAGACCCAGGCTGGGAAATGCAGACCCTTGGTAGGGCTGTACCAGATCCAAACTATAGTAGTTACGATGGTTCATTTTTAGTATATCACTGGATATGACCCACTAATATTTTGCTGAGAAGTTTCACACCTATTCATGAGGGATTCTGTTTCCCATGTTCTTGTTGTCATCTAATTCTGAAAAGAGGGTAATGCTGGCATCGTAATGTGGGGCGGGAGCTTTAGAGGGTAATGCTGGCATCGTAATTTGGGGTGGGAACTTTCTTTGGGCTCCTGTTTCCTGGAAGTGACTGCAGAACTGAGATGTTTATTTCTTAAGTGTTTTGTAGAATTCAATGAAACCATCTGTGCTTGGTTCTTTTATGGAAGTTGTTTTTCTTAAATTATGCATTCGGTTTCTGTAGTGGTTACAGGACTATTCAGAAGACTGTTTCATCTTGGATGAATTTTAGCAGGTCCTTCCGTTAGGCATCATCCCATTTCATCATTGGGGATTGTTTGTGCCTGAAGATGTTCACGGGGTTCGTTTTCTTTATTGTCCTTTTACTGTCTTTAGGCTTTGCAGTGATTTCCCCATCTTTCATTCCTAATGTGGGCAATTTGTGTCTTTTTTCTTTAAAAGATTTTAATCTTGTTACTATTGTGTGTGGTAGGAGTGGGGGTGGGGTGAGCACTTGTGTGCCATAGTGCGTGTGTGGGGAGGTCAGAGGACAGCTTTGTGGAGTCAGTTCTCTCCTTCTTTAGAGTCACTGACGTCGGCTGCTTAAGGTCCCCTCTGCTTGCTTTGTCATTCTTTATCCAGTTTCATAAGGTGGAAGCCCAGTCACAGACTTGAGACTTCCTAATGGCCATTTAATGCTTTCTGGTCTACTTTTTCCATCAGTCTGGCTCTGTTTTTAGTGAATGAGTTTCCTTTTAGTTTAGAAGCACATTTTTCTGCTTCTTTGTGGATAGAGTAATTTAAAAATATATTTATTTTATATGCGTGGGTGGTTTCCCTGCAGGTATGTGTGTCTGTGTACCATGTGTATGACTAGTGCCTGCTGAGTCAGCAGACAGTCATATTTCCCAGAGTTATGGTCTGTTGTGAGCCACTGTGTGAGCTCTGGGAGATGAACCTGGGACTTCAGGAAGAGCAGCAAGTGTTCTTAACCACCAAGCCGTCTCTCTAGTCCCAAGTACTCAAGTTTTAAATCAGTTTCAGAAAGTTCTTTTTCTTTTCTATATAGCGTCTCTTTTGCTGTCTTTATTCTCTCTGTGTTCTAGAACTCTGTTTAGAAATTTGTTCGCTGTTTCTTTCTGTTCTTAATTTTTCTCTCTTTGCCGTATTCTGGCTACTCTATGTCTCTCTCTAGGCTATTAATTAACCTCATCAGCCTTGTCTAATTTCCATCTCTGTCTCTTTTTCTCCTTTATAGATTTTACTTCTTTATTCAAATTCAAATCTGCAAAGTATCTTTTAAGTTTCTCATTGCTTTAAACATTTGTCTTTTTAAATACTTAAATGGTCTTGACAATTCCATATATTTATGCAGTGTATTTAGTCTCCCTGCCCCACTCCTGGCTCATCCACCACCTATCCTGCCAGAACCTTCTTCTCCACAAGTCTCCTCTAACTCTGTGCTCTTCTTTTTGCTCTAAGTTAGAACTTCTCCTGAAACAGGAACAACTTGACAATGGCTATACCATTAAAGACACTGATACCCCTCTCTCCAATAGCCAGCAATTGCCAATAGTCCCTTGGGGAGGGGCAGGGCCTCCCTGGGCTTTTCTCCCTTCCATGATGAACCATTCCATGGGCTGGAGTCTTGGAGTCAATAAGAAAGGAGAGTGAGAGCAGAAAACCAACATCCTCACTCTGCTTCCTGATTGCAGATGTCACGTAACTGGCTAGTTCCTGACACCAAGCCTTCCCCATCATGATGTACCTACCATGCCCTCAAACTGTAAGCCAGAATGAACCCTCTCTTCCATAAGTTGATTTTTAGGGGGTGTGTTGTTGCAACAATGGGAAAGTAACACAGTAGGTAGGGTGCTCTATTTTAAGCAGGATTAAGTAGGGTGCTCTATTTTAAGCAGAATTTTTATGTAATTTTTTTTTGGAAGGATGTCTTGTAGAACTGCCAACAACTGGATGGTGTAACACAGAGGAGCATATTTTGTTCCAGCTCTGTCTGAAGTCAGGGTGTCTGCAGGGCCACTTGTTCTGGAAGCCTCTGGGGAGAACTTCTGCTGCTTACTCCTAGTTTCTAGTTGTTTCTGAGCATCTTCATTTTTTGGCTTGTGCCTGCATCAGTCCAGTCACTACTTAGACTTCCCAATGTCCTTTCCTTTGGGTCTGGCCACAAATCTCACTTTCCTTGTAAGGACATCGGTGATTGGATTTGGACCTCACCAACGAAGAATAATCTCATCACAACCTGATCAAATAAAACAAAGAATGTATTTGTAAGTAATATTTCAGGTCCTACAGAGTCATGAACTTTGGGAGGATGTGATTCAATATGGTGCAGAGGTTCTCAGGCTCCCTTATTTGCTGTGATTGAAGAAATTCAAGTCCTTGAGGACAACTCCTGGCCTTCCTGGAGGCACTGGACTTGTTGGCAGCTGATACTTACAAACAGACTGAAATTCCAAGAACAAAGCTGCACCACATAAAGACTCTACCAGGCTAATTGACAGATGAAGGCTTCTGTGACATAGAGAGCTGGGATATTACAGGTCTGGGGCCAAATTATACCAGGCTATCTTTAGTCATCTTAATAACCAGTTACTGCCCATCTCTGTGAGTGATCTAACGTCCTTGGGCTATTCAAACCATTTGGAATGCTCAAACAAGACCACTGGCTTTCACCAAGCCAGACTGAGAATGTCATCAGATAGCATATTTGTCATAACCTGCCCATCTGATATCTCTAGTAATGTTTTTAAAACATACATGGATGTTTGACTTTCTTTGTTCTTCTGTTACTATGGAAAACTCATAAAACCGTTAGCATATTGGAACATGGTATAGGGAGTAACCTGCATCTGTGTTCCAGGGCCATAGCCACTCACATTTGGCTCCAGAATAAACTATATTGTTTTTGTTTTGAAGTGAGAGCTGTGATTTGGGGTTGGCTGTCTGTTGACATCCCTGGCTAGAAGACCAAGTTGGGTCCTAAGGAGTGAGGTCGGATATTTGCTTGTTGAAGTTTAGGTTGATTCTTCCTGTCTACTGGGCAGAGATAGTAGCCTCCTTGACAAGAACATAGAGGCCTCAGTTACCAATTGGCACAGGAAGAAACAAGTGTCTGGGTATCAGAATTTCACATCAGTAGCAGATCTGGGCTTTTCAGGTAGCATGTGTGGCTGAGCAAATTTGCAATACAGAAAAACATTCTAGAGGCTTAAGAAGATAACATGTAAAGCATAATGTGTTCATTTTTCTTCTCTTGAGGGTACATATGTGTAGTGTAGGGCTGTTCTTCAGGATATAATGCAATGGGCTCCTGGAGCTTTCCTTGAGCTCTGACCATGAGACCTGTCCCCTTCTAGGTTTTTGGAACACTGGCTTACCGAGGGTTGGTTATTATAACAAAAAGAGGTTTTGGGAAGACAGAGCCAAGAGATGAACTTCATGGCTGTGCCTGAGTCAAGGGCAGCCAGTCTAGTCAAGGCGAGATTGGAACTTCTCCCCAACATTGAACCCTTTCCCTCCATCCTTCAGGTCCCCAAAGCTCTGTTTGATCCTTTACCTAGTCTAACTAGTCCTGTGGATAGGGCTAGCCAGTGAGGATGAAAGATATCTTAGAGTTTCTATTGCTGTGATGAAACACCACAACCAAAAAGCAAATTGGGGAGAAAAGGGTTTATTTGACTGATACTTCCAATCATTCATCATTGAAGGACGTCAGGACAGGAACCTGGAGGCAGGAGCTGATGCATAGGCCATGGAGGGATGTTGCTTACTGGTCTGTTCTCCATTGCTTGCTCAGCCTGATATCTTATAGAACCCAGGACCACCAGCTCGGGTATGGGACCACCTTCAATGGGCTTCACTCTCCCACACTGACCACTAATTAAGAAAATGCCCCACAGCCAGATCTTATGGAGGCATTTTCCCAGTTGAGTTTCCTTCCCTTGAGATAACTTTAGTTTGTATGTCCACTTGACACAAGACTAGCCAGCACAATAGGCCATGGAGGTCAGGAGAAAAGAGAAAGTCAGATGCTGGGAAGACAGTGGGGTTGGGGCTGGATGAGCTGGGAAAGGATATTAAGTAGGAAGCAGGGACTGAGTCTTCTGCCCATTCAAAGAGCTCTCATCCTTACCGAGGAAGATTTGGGGGAGACATAAATGGTCCCCAGGCCCCCTAACTTCTGTACTGCTCTGTATGTTTAACAGCTTAGTGGGAAGCTTTAGGGGAGACCACAGGAGAGTATCTCTACTCCACAAAGAGTCTCAGAAGGAGTACTTTGAGCCAGGCAAGGATCTGGGATGTTAGCTGTGTAGGGCTTGGTTTCTGGCCTCAAGGAGCTCATGTCAGGCCCTGTTTTATGAGTTCTCACAAGGTTGGCTTTATGGAAACTTGCTGTGGCTGACTTAGTACCTCTCTCTTAGTTCCTGTAGAGTCACCTAAAGCAGGGGAGGGGCCTGGTACTCCTCTCACCATGCTTTATTAACAGCATTAATTAACTTCTGACACATTTCAACATTAATTCCAGACAGGGAGCATGAAGTGTGCTGGCCAATTTTGGCCCCCTAGGACTATTTCAGCTTGCTCATCATGGCCAAATATGGATAGAGTCAAAACCTTTGAGCTTTCCAGCTGCAGAAATAGCCCTACATCCATTCCTTTAGGAGGCTCAGGCAGGCAGGGGTGATGCTTCTTATAGACTGTGCTCATAGGACAGTGTGCTCCCCTGGGGTGGGACCCTGCAGGTCATTCTGCAGAAGGATTTGCATGACTCTGCTCTGACCCCCATGCTGTGGTGCAATTTTGCTCAACTGATTCCTCATCAGGTATAGGGGATGTCCTGCCTTCTGTTGACCAAAGCAAGTCACCGTGAGGAGTAGATGGACAGACTATTCTGCCTGTGTTTTTCTTGGCTGCTCGGTTTGGTTGTGTATTAGGAAAGATGGAACTGTTGCCCATGGCAACCTCTGAATGTTGGCTACTATTGGATTTCACATGAACTGCTTCCAATAGTCTTGTAGTGAACTTGGCTTGTAGTCTTGAAAATTATCTGTGAATTCCATCTGGGCAAAGTCATGGAAATCCACCTTGGGGAACTAGGGTCTATAGAGGCAGCATTGATGGCAGGTCTAGGCCACTCTCTTTGTGTCTAGCAGGTATGGGACGGTGATAAGTTGTATCCACACATAGAAAAGAGGCAGGACTTCATGATCAGGGTGCAAGATGCAGTGGAAAGGCTGTTGTTATTGCTATCTGATCACTGAGGACAGCTTTGGGTGTGCATGAGAAGGAAATGAGGGATCTGGGCCAAAAGAGACCATGCAACTATAGGCCACTTCCTATCCTACACAGTGACAACCTGGTCATCTAAACCTCATTTGAGAGTGGAGACTAGATACCCATTGTGGGTTCCATTTGGGATCTAAACCTATGAGCAAGATAGAAAAGTAGTAAGAGCTGAGGGCAGATGCAATGAAGACTGACTGAGGCTGACATGGTTAAGAATCTACATTTTAAAAACCCAGACCAGTTTGAATGAGGTGTGAATGAGTGGACAAGGAGCACAAGGAGACAGCATGTATCAATATATACCTGTTGTCTTAGTTAGGGTTTTACTGATGTGAACAGACACTATGACTAAGGCAACTCTTATAAGGACAACATTTAATTGGGGCTGGCTTACAGGTTCAGAGGTTCAGTCTATTATCATCAAGGTGGGAACATGGCAGCACCCAGGCAGGAATGGTGCAGGAGGAGCTGAGAGTTCTACATCTTCATCTGAAGGCTGCAAGCAGAATACTCACTTTCAGGTAGTGGGCCTTAAGCCCATGCCTACAGTGGCACACCCACTCCAAAAAGGCCACACCTTTTAATAGCGCCACTCCCTGGGCCAAGCATATACAAACCATCATACCTGTCATGTCCAGGGATGGAATGGCTGATCTAGTTGGCATTATCATGGCTTAATTTTTTTTCCACCTGTTCTTTCCATTCTTTTGTCAAACCTCTCAGGCCCTATGTATTGGTATAGTGGCTGTTAGCTAGCATCTCTGTTCTCAAAACCATCCCTAGTTCAAGTACAGGAGAAAGGAGAGAGAGCCCCTTGGTGTGGCTGGTATGAAGACCTCCACACCCCCACCTTGTGTGAAGATCTTGGTACTCCTCCATCTGGTATGAAGACCATCTCATTCTTCCCATCTGGTGTGAAGAGTACTATCCTCCCCCTGGTAGGGGTGGAGGTCTGCACAGCGTAGACTGGAGATGAGTGACATGAGCAAGAGATCAGTTAGCTGAAATTCAGAAAGAGAAATCACCCTGGGGGCTGTCTGTTAGCAGACCAGGGCAGACTGCCCATTCAAGCAGAGGTGCGTGTGGAGATATTCACATCAGAGGTGCCGAGTATAGAAGTGTTCAACTAGATGCAGAGAATGAGATCTGCATATCCAAGAAGAGTACGGAAGACTTCAAGCCAGATAGGGGGAGTGTGGTCTAGATACCCATAGATGTGGATGTAGACATCTTCATGGCAGCTGGGAAGAGTATAGAAGTCTTTACCTCAGCTGGGGAGAGCATGTTTTCCGTATTCAAAGGTGAGTGTCTTAGTGTATCATTGCTGTGAAGAGGCACCATGACCAAAGCAACTCTTAGAAAAGAAAGGATTTAATTGGGACTGGCTTACAGTTTCAGAGGTTTAGTCCCTTATCATGGCAGGAAGCATGGCAGCACAGAGGCAGACATGGTGCTGCAGAAATAGCTGAAAGTTTTACTTTTAGATCTGCAGGTAGCAGGAGAAGAGAGAGGGAGAGACTGGACCTGGATTGAAGTTTTGAAACTTCAAAGCCAAGCCCTGATAACACATTTTCTCTAACAAGGCGATGTCTGATCCAACAAGGCCGAACTTCCCAATCCCTTCCAAGTAGTACCACTCCCTGATGACTAAGTGTTCAAACCTATGAATCTATGGGGGCCATTCTTTTTTTTTCCAATTTTCAAATTTTGTGTTTATTTTGCTATAACATAATATTTTTATTGATTATTTGGGAATGATTCACATCATGAACTCTCTTCCCAGTCCTCCCACCCTTGTGACCTCCCACCCAATAAAAGAAGAAAAAGAAAGAGAGAGAAAGAAAGAGAACAAATCCATTTTGTATTGGCCGTAAACTCACTGGAGCATGGTCAACTCCCGTTGGCCAACTTCCTAAAGATAGCTGAGTCTTCTACCAGCACCCCTTCCAGAAGCCATCAGTTGTAGAGAGCTATGCTTCAGCATCCTTATTATAATTTTTAAGAGTTCTCTTTGATGGCTTCCTGTCTAGGCTGTTACTTATTTTGGAGGTGAGAAGGAGGTAGGGGTTGTCACAGAAGCCTGTTTTGTTCCTCTTTTTCAACTGCATTTGAAATCACCAATACCATTGCAAAAGTAGATTCCTTGCTCATTACCATCAGTGGGAGCATGGATCATGGGTTTGTACGTGGTCTCTGGTGATAGCATGGACGGTGAACATCCACATAGTCTCCAGCATCATCACATGCCAAGGACCTCTGCATGGTTTCCAGTGGCAGTACAGATCATGGACATCAATGCGATCCTTTGTCAAAGAATGGGTTATGGACACCATAATAGCCTTCAATGGCAGCATAGGCTAAGAACACCAACAAACATGGCCTTAGGAGGCTGCACAGGCCTTCTACATTAGCATGGCTCTGTGTGGCAGCACAGTAAACAGACACTGACATGCCTTCAGGTGGTGGCATAGACTATGAACAATCCCATAGCCTTAGGTGATAGCACAGGCCACAGACATCAACATGGCCCTCAGCAATATCAGGACCATAGACCCAGACATGGCCCTTGGCTGCTCCACAGACATTAACATGGATTCGGGCAGCTGCATAGATCTTGGATATCTTCATGACCCTTGTGATAATGTGGGCCATGGGCATCAACATGGCCTATGGGGACGTTCTTATTCAAACAACCACAGTGAGATAGGGCAGTCTTCACAGCAGACGGGCAGCCAGTGGAAGTGCTTTTATATGTGGAGAGTACATGCCCTCAGGAGAGACTTTTGAACCTGGACCTGAAAATGGAGCCCTGGTTTGAGCGGACCCATCCTTAACAGCTTGAAATAAAATAGGTAAGTGGAGCGTGTGGCACCAATTTGTACCAGCGTTTACAATATGGTGGAGCCAGGATTCTGCCATAGTCTCTGACATCAGACTTCACAAATGGAAGACTCAAAAATGGAGGGAGGAAGGAAGGAAGGAAAGGAGGGAGGGATGGAGGAAGGGAGAAAGGAAGGAAGGAAGGAAGGAAGGAAGGAAGGAAGGAAGGAAGGAAG
>NW_021604659.1:3626975-3696399 GCF_004785775.1 Grammomys surdaster
AAGGAAGGAAGGAAGGAAGGAAGGAAGGAAGGAAGGAAGGAAGGAAGGAAAGGAGGGAGGGAGGGAGGGAGGGAGGGAGAAAGGAAGGAAGGAAGGAAGGAAGGAAAGAAGGAACGTTAGCCTTGTCAACTCTTCTCAAGGATCAGTGTTCCTGGAATGAGGCCACGTTATCACAAGGGCCATGAAGATATCCAAGATCTATGCAGTTGCCTGAATCCATGTTGGAAATGGACATATTTTGTACTGGAGTGAGTGGATGGCTCTTCCCTCAACCCATAGGAGCAGCAAGACTGGCCTGCTTGGGCCATGGACACACAGACAAACTCCCAGTCTCCAGGAGGGGCCTGGTCTGAAGAAGACAGCCTTAACTCGGGCCAGACAGCTATAGAAGCTCAGTTATTGAGGTAAGGCTGAACTGCAACATCTAGAGGCTCAGAATTCAGTATAGTTGGGGCCTCATTCCAGGAACACTGATCCTTGAGATGAGTTGACAAGGCTAACCTTCCTTCCTTCCTCACTCCCTCCCTCCCTTCCTTTTTTCTTTCTTTCCTTCCTTCCTTCCTTCCTTCCTTCCTTTCTTCCTTCCTTTCTTCTTTCCTCCCTCCATCTTTGAGTCTTTGGTTTGTGAAGTCTGATGTCAGAGACTATGGCAGACTGATGAAGTTCCAATGCATTGCTCTGAACTCATAGCCTGGAAAGAGGAACAGACAAGCTCTTCCCTTAAAGAGAAATTTCAAAGCAGGGATCATACTGAGTTCTGAGAGGTGGAGAGCATCTTTCCCTCACTAGAATGGTTCAGGGAAGGCTGCCTAGAGGAGGTGATACTTCGGTAGGGACATAACTTGAAAGGCCAATAAGAAGGTCCATGGTGAAAGGGTTGAGGTGGGATGTCTGCAGTTTGAGGGAACAGCCATACCAGGTCCTGGAGACAAGAGAGAGAAGCTTGAGATCAGGCTGCACTCTGGGTCCTGTCCCTGAAGGAGTGAATTTTGCTCCCTCTTCTTCCCATGGCCATGATAATTTTATCCTTTTCTTGGTGCTGAAGGCTTAGAGCCTGAGGGGGCTGATTCTGATATTCTGGTATTCTGGGGGTCACTGAGGCTAGATCATCTGCCTGGTCCTAAGGAGCCTGGAAACAACACAACAGGTCTAGAACAAGGATACAGCTGGGATCGCTGTCAGGGTCAGGCTGCTGAGATTTGCATTTGAGAATTTGAAGATGACAAATATCCTGGTTGGATCCAGGAAGATGAAGGGAGAGAGGCCAGGGCTGGAAGATCCCAGCCAGGTGGGTGGGGTGGGTTGTAAAGGCCTCTCTCCCTTGGCTGGGCATTGTCTGCCAGCACTGTAGAAAAGACGAAGAGTAATGAGAGTTATTTTCCCCCAATGCTCTGCACCAGGGACTCGGTGATTTAACTTGCTTCCCCGCTGGGCTCCTCTGTATGAATGAAAGTTGACAATGTATCAAACATTAAGGAGCTACAGGGCCAGGAGGGTGGTGATAGGCAGTAGGCTTTGGGTCTAGCCTGGCCTTCTGGCACCCTGACCCCCCGGTCCCCTGGCCTCCTGATCTCTTGGCCACTGTTTCTCCCTGTGGCTCACAGTTTCTGTTTGGGTTCATGCCTCCCTGGTTGATGATTAAATACCATGTAGACATAGCCTGTGAAACAAGGCTGTGTGTGAGGGCCTTCTTCACAAACTCTTCTGCCCAAATATGAGGTACTAGGAACTGTCCGAAAATCAATACATCAATATTCCAATGAATCCAGCAGGATTCCTCTCTAAGCAGGAAGGCATGTCTTTTATATTTTCACACTTTCCCTCATCCTTAGACTGAGAAGTAATAACGGGCCTGGTACAGAGGAGGAGGTGGGTGCGTAAACATCTCTTAGGATCTGCACCAGACAGCTGGCGGTTGAAAGGGTGGTGCCTGACTGCCCCAGACCCTCTCTGCCAGGCTTTCTCCTGGGTCATCTCTGAATGTCTGTACCCCATCAGCTGAGCAATTGTGCTTTTCTTCTCGGAGACAGGTGGGAGCCTCCAGGGCCAGGTATGTGTCTGGCTGTCGGTAACCCGAACTCTGATTTGCTTTCTTTTGCTATTGGGAGTCTGAATGTTCCTAGTGGGGGTAGGAACTCACCTGCTGTGTGAGCCCAAAGAGGGAGGACTTGAAAGGAGAGATGGGAATCGGTCTGCAGTCTTGGCTCTGAGAGGACAGAGCATGCAGTGTATGTAGCAAATACAACTTGACCAGGTTCAGTGATGGAAAGTGGAGGGGGAAGAGTCAGGGAGGCAGGGGTGTAACAGGAAGCCTGGGACGTGGATGGAGGCCTCTGTGTTTGGCTGATAACGTATGATTTTGTAGATGAGAGATCAGAGGAAGACCGGAGTCCAGGAGGGACTCGAGGGTTTTTTTGTTTTTGTTTTTTTGTTGTTTTTTTTTTTGTTTTTTGTTTGTTTTTTTTTTTTTTGTATTTTACTGGAGTTCAAGCTGAGATGTTGGAGGACTACCTTTGGTAAGACCTGAGGAGCTGTGTGCAGTCTTGGTAAGAATTCAGCTTTGGGGTAGGTTCTGACTTGGCCACTGATAGCTGGGCAAGATGGCCAAAGGATTTGAGGTTCTGGTTTCCCATGATAGCATCATGTAAGGTAAATACCAGTACTTCCTTGCTCTTGAATATCTCCCTGTTAGGTCTTAGAGTGGGTGCTAACTCACTTCATGAAAATATCAGACAAGGTTTTAGGCTAGCTATGAACTACCCAGGCTTGGAGGCTGCAACACAGGGTTGGTCTGTCTATGTTCAGGTGAGGGATCCTTACCCTACTATGTGGCTCTAAATCAGTGTCTCTCTGTACCTAGCACATATTAGGTGCTTAGTAATCATTAGTGCTTCCCTGCTGCCTGCCCTAAGCCTCTTTCTGGTCTTCTTGTGTGTACATTCCACACACACTTACAGGGCTTCATTTACAGATTCATGTACCTGGAGAAAATCTGTATTTCCCTTTCATAGGGCTACCCTGTTATCAACAGGCAGCAATGCCCACTACATGGCTATAGTCTCACTTCCCCAGTGTGAGGTTACATGGTAAGTTCTTTCTAACTGAATGCAGGTGAAGGATACATGTCATAGATGACAGGATTAAAAACTGGGTGTTGCCTGTTCCTCAGAGAGAACTTCAAGGGCTATTGGGAGGGCCTGGGTGCCAGAATGAATCTGGGAAAGGCTACTTGGGAGAAACATGGACACTGAACATGGCATGAGACTCGGTGGTCACTACACAAGGGCCCTGAGATTCTGAGTTGTTCTGTTGAAGCAGCTGGCACGAGCCTTAACTGGCTCTGGGAGGTTGAAGATGGAGACAGATGGCCCCTTCTTCCCTTGGGGGTTTTACAAGGGAAGGAGGAAAGATAAAAGGAAGAGAACTGGAATTCAAAGTGGGCCTTCAGAAGATCGGGGAAGGGCACGGGACAGTCTTCTGGAGGATCAGGGATGAATCTAGAGTTGTGGCCAGGATGAGGACATTTCAGATACATTAAAGGAGAGAAAAGGAAGGAAGGGAACCCCATTAGAACAAACACACTAGAGCTGAGACCCAGGAGCTTGTGTGTGTGTATGTGTGCATGTGTGTGTGTGTATGCAAATGTGTTCATGTGAGTGGATGTATGTGTGTGTGAATGTGTGTGTTCATGTAAGTGCATATGTGTGTTTGCATGTGTGTGCGTGTGTACTCAGGGGAGTAATGGGGACAGGTTCTGTGACACTGAAGATGGTGAGCTTGATTTTGTAAGGAGCAGGAGCCATAGAAAATTCAAAAGACAGCATGGCAGACATTCTGTGCCTTATAGGGACTTCCATATGTCCAGGACTTACCATGCCCATATTGGATATGGGAGAACAGAGAGTGATGAGGAGTGGGCAGTTGATTCCCTCACAGTGAAGACACCAAGGTGAGAGGCTTCTCTCACTCTTTGAGGCTATACAAAGAAGGAGCCCAGGGAAGGGGCAACAGGATGGACAGGGCACTGTGATGCAGTCTGTTGATACTCAGTGGACGATGGCACTTCATGAGGTCTAGGTAGATCCCCACCAGAGCCAGTGCCAGGGCTCTATTCTCTGTGATGGCCTGGAGCCTGTCACTGTCAAGGCAGATGCTTCAGGGTACACTGGAGCCTGATGCTGTGCAGTGTGGACGTACAGTCCGGGAGAGTGCTGGGCACAGCCTGTGCTGTGTTGAAGCATCTGCAGAGTATGTTGTGTCTGCGAGGAATATGCCTTGCAAACTGGCTTCAGAAGTCAGCTCTCTCACAGATCTGCCCCACTCACCATCTGCCAGGACAGGCTGTGGATGATGGAGAGGGCTCGTGGGTCCTGGAATAGAACAGGAGAGGCAGGCTTTGGTCATTGAGGGAAAAACGAGCTGGTCAGGCATGAGGGGCAGTGAGTCATAGCCCATGGTCATACCAAGGGGCTGAGTTCTGGAGAGTAAGAGCTTAGGTCACTGGGAGTTGCAGAGATGCCATGCCTGATTGCACGAGTTAGTCCTTCAAGGCTTCCAGACAGACACCATTCCCAACAGGGCCCACTTGGGAATGGATTGCGGGTGTTTCAGCTTATACTTTCAGGTCACAGGGAAGTCAGGTAGGAATCCAAGGCAGGAACTGTAGGTGAGCACCGCTTACTGGCTTGTTCCCAGGCTACCTTTCTTGTATGCCCACCATCACCTGCCTAGGGATGGTGCTGCCCAGTGGGCTGGGCCATCCGACGTTCTACATTAGCAATCAAGAAAATGCCCCACAGATACACCCATTTGATAGAGGCAGTTCTTCCCTGAGGTTCCCTCTTTCCAGATGTGTCAAGGTGATGGTAAGTATATCTACCAGTGTCCCACAGGTAACTTGAATGTAGGTCCTAAGGAGGTGGCAACAGGAATCTCGTCTCTGGATCTTTAAACTATTGATTTTCCATGCTACAGAGCCATTACTATGTATTTGCCAATCTGCCTTCCCTGACACTCCCCTCAGCCTGCTGAAAACTCTGACTTCACCCCTGACTTTTCGCCTCCCCTCACAGGCAGGAGGACCTGTCCAGGGAGTGCTGTGTGAGGAGCTTTTATAACTCTAGGTGGGCATGTGAAATGTACTCTGACAGGTGCTAGGATTTTGTTTGTTTATTAATTTTTTTTGAGATGGTCTATATAGCTTAGGTGCCTTGTGAACTCAGTATGTTTCCAAGACTGGTCTTGAATTTGTGATCATCCTGTCTCTGTCCCCCTGGAGCTGGGATCACCCTGACTTTGTTAGGTGTTGATGAACAGATTGCCCATTAGCAGAATGGAATAGAGTTGTCAGACAAGCACAGCACAGGAGGCCCTGTTATGTTCAAACTTCAGATACGCGACAGTTGCTTTTTAGGGTAAGTGCATTCTGCAATTATAGAGCACATGTCACAAGCATTCAACCTGATGGATCCCAGAAGGTGAGCACATCTCTGTAAAGAGACCATATTTAGAGACAGAATGTTCCAGACTTTTCAAATGCTGCCCCCCTTGTCCTCTTCCAAAAACTTCCCACCCACCCTCATCGTGATTCCTCATAGCAAAGCTGATCTTGGCCTGATTATGAACGTCAGTGTCATATACAATAACTGGACTCACTCAGCCTGCATTCTTATCTGATTTCTCCCCAGCATCTGGGTTATAGGTTTGTGCCGCTGTGCCTGCCTTTTTCTCATGAATGAGCAATTGAGTGTCCTCTAACGTTCTCTGAGATGTGAGAGAGGAGGCTTCCTCTTTGGATGCTGTATTCATTATCAGAGTGGGCTGTTTTGAACTCTAGGACATGGTCAGGTCTTGGAAGAAGGCCATAGCTAGGTTACCCTTGTATTGAGCTTATCATATGTCCTGGGGAATGGAAGCTGGGAAGCACTTCCAAGACTCTTGTTAGCATTGTGAAGGAGGCAATTAGCTTACAAAGAACAAAGGGATATTTAGCTCACCATTTGGAGCTTCAAGTATAAGATCAGGTGGCCTTGTTCGCCTGGCATCCTGTGAGGACAGCAGATTGTAGCAGTGAGAATATATGGCCGAGCATATGCCTGCATCACCAGCCAGGAGGCAGAGGGAGACTGGGGTCACAGTTTCTTATGAGGGTAGCGCTCCCAAAGATCTAAGGCAGTGGTTCTCAACCTGTTGGTTGCAACCCCTCTGATACACTTCTAGCTCCAAATATATTTACACTATGTTTCACAATAGTAGCAAAATTACACTTATGAAGTAACAATGAAATGATTTTATAGTTGTGAGTCACCACAACATGAAGAACTGTATTACAGGGTCTCAGTATTAGAAAGTTCAGAACCACTGATCCAGGACCTCCTGACATGACTACTCTGGGGACCAAGCCTTTATGTGAAACCATAGCAACATCCCAGCTCAGATTTTATTACGTATACGCACATCCTGGGCCTGAGGTCATCCCTGAGAGGTGGAGAGACTTATTTTTCATACAAGGATAAATACCTTGAGCATGTACTTAATCAGAATTAAATGTTCAGTATTTAAATATTAGTGGCACCTGGAAGTTAGGCTCAATTCATAAATCAAGACTTTACGGCAGGTGATATTTATGGCAATTCTTGCTGGGAGAAATATTAAAATTCGTAAGAATTGTAAATGCTGTAACACAAAATGCTACAGTCCAGACTCATAATCGATGACTTCCTCTCAGATGTATGGAATAAATTAATTTCATGGCTGTATGGATGACATTAATATGATTTTATAATTAATTTAGTTCTGAGAGCTGCTTGGGGTGCCAGATTTCACTGGAGGGAGGAAAGAGCTCAGGGAAAAAGGTGACACAAGAAGAATAATTTGGAAAACAAATAAAGAATAATGTTGTAATAAGAAATGGCAGGCTTGCGTGACTCTGCTGTGAAGGAAACACAGGGTCTTGCCCAGAGGTGGCTTTGAAGGGCTGCCGCTGTGTGTGTTTCCAAGTCCTCTGAGTTCCTGTTGGGGTTTCTCACACCCAGCCTGTGGCTTAAGGCTGAGGCACAGTGGATGTTCCTGGGTTGGTTCATGGAGGTGTCCAGGAAGGTGAGCCTTGATACTGGCCCTGACAGGTGGGATTCAGAGGGTACAGACAGGCTACCAGATGACCAAGGATGCCAGCCCTTTTGAAAACACACGATACCAAACAGTCTTCCACGGAGTCCTTTCTGCCTTATCAGACAGTGTTTAGCTCTCCACTGTGTCATTGGAGACTGTTCCTTTCTCTTTAAATAGAGTTTACTGGTTATTCATTAGACACGTGGTTCAGCAAATCCACCCAGGATTTCCTCCCCAGAGATCATCATTCTCCACAAGCCATTCAGTGGGCCGTGGAAACTACATCCCAAAGACTGAGGGGTGTGTAGGATTTTCCCCAAAGCTTGCCTTTTTCTCAAGAGGGCTCCCCAAATATGAGCAGGTGTTTTGCTCTGCAGGTGCTCCCTTGACACCATTGGCTGCTTGAATGAGAAAGCATAAGGTTTAGACACCACTTGATGGAAAATATACCAACAACTATGCCGTTAACCCTCACTCTGACTGGGGTGGTTCAGATGTAGTCATGGAAGAGGATGGTTCTCCAATCCCAGGAAGCCTGGCCAAGCACTCTGCACACCCACCAGGAGCTGGTGGTAAGGAACTGGAAAGATTTAACTAGAAGGCTCCTCAGAGGTGCTGGTCCCCAACTTTATGTTTCATCACTGAAGTCACTCCTGACTGAGCACCCACTATATGCATACCAGGCACAGGGAGGATGTGGGAGGGCACGGCATGGTGTAGATGTGTGGTGTGTGGTGTGCTGAGATAGTATATAGAGGCAGGTGCACACATGTGAGGGTGTGACTGGGTGCACATGTCTGTGTATGCATGGAATCATGTAAAAGTATGTGAGGGTGTCACTGTGTGTGCATGCAGAGTGGTGTGTATATTTATGTAGGTGGACCAGAAAAGGGATGTATGGATAAATGTGCTGTCATCCTGTCCCCAGAGAGCTCATGGACCTGCAAGGAGAGGAAAGAGACTTACATTGAACACTATTCCTTTAAATTCCAAATCCCCCTTTGACCTTTGTCCCCTCACCTTCCCCCTCCTTCTCTTTAAACTTCCAATGGGAAGGCTGGGAATTGCTCACCCAGCCTCTCAACAGCTCTGCCTGTTCAGGGGAGACTAGTGTCAGCTTTTCAGGCCAGTGTCAGCCCTCAGTCCAGGAGCAGGCTGTGCCAGGCAGCCTCCAACAGCCCCTTTGAGCCTGGTTCTGTGTGTTCCCTCCCTGAGAGTCTCTACGAGTACCAGCTCTTCTCTCAGAATCTTGGGGGTAGGAGGAAGCAGACCTGCAATATTGCCCTGGGTGTATGTGAAATAATAAAATGTTTCTGTTTCAGTTAATTATTTGTTTGTGTCCTAAAAATATATTTTAATTATCTGTATATATGTATGTCTGTGTAGGCATATGCATGTGAGGGTAGATACCCACAGAACCCAGAGGCGAGCATCGGGTCCCTTGGAACTGGAATTACAGTTGCTGGGAACTAAACGTCAGTCCTCTGTAAGAGGAGAACAGCAAGTAGGCTTAAAAAATGAGCCATTCTCCAGGCTGAGTCTCTTTCTCTCTTTCCCTCCCTCCCTCTCCCCTTCCCCCCTCCCCATTTCTGAGTCATGCATTCCCCTGATATGAAGTCTCTCAGGTAAAGAGGTGGTCTGACTCATGCCCCTCCTATTTGTGAGGGGTACAAGTCTCCAGTACTTCAGGATGTGACTATATTTGGAATAAGAGTTGTTTGTTTGTTTTTTGAAAGGGCCTCATCATATAGTCCTGGCCAACCCTGAACTTGCCATTTAGACCTTGAATTCACAGAGATCCACCTCCCTGAGTTCTAGGATCAAAGGTTTGTGCCACCTTCCCCAGCTGGAGCTAAATTTTGACAGAGATAAGTTCTTATAAGATCATTAGGATAGACCCGACAAGGACAGAGGAAGGCACAGAGTAGGACTGTGTAAGGCCTCAAGGAGAGAGGTGAGGTGGCCAGCTGCAAAAAACCCCCAAACAGTCCTTAAACACCTTAGCAGCCAGAGTAGTAAGACCACAAGGGTCCACTGTTTCGGATTTCAGGTGGTGAGATTTGTTACAGTGGCTCTAACAGATGGATACAGGCTGGAAAGCATGTGAGTCAAGGTGGATGCTGTTCCTCTGAAGCCTGACAGCAGCCACATGAGGGAGTTTAGCAGTGATTTCCAGCCTGGTGGAGCCTTGAGATATGGCAGCTCTGGTTGACAGCTTTCCTGCTGACTAAGGGAAGTCGAAGGCATCCTGCTAAGCCACATCTGTAATCTGGATCCACACGGCACCTCATCTATATGTTAAGATAACAAATCTTGGTCGTTTTAAGCTACTGTTGGGGTGATTTGTTATACAACAATGGGAAACTAATTTGTCTCCTTAGCTTTAGGGTAATGTGTGTTTTTATCGACAACGATGACACTTTTGAGGTTAAAAGGAGATTCCGAAGTAATTAAAACTGCATGTATCTTGGAAATATTTATTTTTAAATTTTACTTTCAATTCCCCCTCTATCGTGTGGGCCATGGGAAGCAAGCACAGAACACCTATCTTGGGAGGAAGTACCTTTAGCCACTGAGCCATCTTGCTGTCTCTTCCTTTTAGTATATACTAATCATACACATTAGTGGATTCATTGTGATGTTTCCACAGTGCATGATGTCTGCGTGGTTCATATCTAAGCATCCTTTTTAACCTTTGCCCCTCACCCTCTCCTCTGAATTTATTTTGGGCTGGGGGACTGGCAAATTGATTTATAATAGTTCTATTAAAAAGTATTTTCAACTGGGCGACATTAGACCTGGAGGTTGAAAGACTATATTCAGACACTCTTTCTCTCCTTCTACCATGTGGTCTCCACAGAACAAATTCTAGTCAGGCTTTGTGGTGAGCACCCTACCTGCCCAGCCATCTCATCAGCCCTCACAGTGCTAGGAGTTGGGAATTTCTCTCTAAGGATATGGAGGTGCTGAGTTGACGTTGATGCAGCTCATCCAGTGCAGACTTCCTACCTTTAAAATGGGAAAAGCTATCAATTCAAACACTTCACCAGATGCCGTCTTCTTTGCCTAATTTCAGAGCACTGCTCTTCAATGAGTAGTTTTCTTTCAACTAATTTTTTAGTTAGCATACACAATAATTGGTTTCGTTACATTTTCATGCATTTTTCTCGTTATCCTTTGCTCGCATTGGCCCTGTCCCCACCCCTCGTCTCCTTGCGTTGGCCCCTCCCTGCTCCTCCTCCCCTCCACCCATGCCGAGTGCATCTCTGTGTATTTGTGTCTAGACCTACAATGAGAGGACACAGGCAGATGTAGGGAAGTTCTGAGTGAATGGGTATTGTTTGACATGAGCCTCCATGTCAAGGACCAAGGTTTCAGACACATGGGTGATTGGCAAAACCTTTCTCCAGTTCAAGGGTGAATGTTGACATATGTGTGAGTTCAAGTGTTACCAACAATTGACCAGAGTGTGCAACACTGAGCAGCTTCCTCCTCCTGGATGTGTGCCTCATACTCATCACTATAGACACTTCCTTTGGAGACTATATGACCCCTCCTCTTGTGCTGTCTACGATGAACTCGCCAAGGTTCCAGGTTTCATTGTGTGTAGTTGGTGCCACTCCATCAGAGCGCATACAGTCTTCTTAATTCCAGCTTTTCTGTACCCGTATCTGTGTGTCTGTCCTTTCTTCAGTCCCTTGCTGCCTCATCCGCTCATCCGTGCTTTCAGGACCTAGCTGTACTGGATGGGCATGGCTCTCATTGGTGTGTTTTTCTGCGTTTGGCTGATTTCATGGAATGTGATTTTCAGTTCCATCCATTTTTGGAAATGCTATACTCTCCTTCCTCTATCTCCTCTTTCTCCTCTTTCCTCTTTCTCCTTCTTTGAGAAAGGATCTCACTATGTAACCTAGCTTGCTTTAAAACTCACTGTGTAGCCCAGGCTAGCCTTAAGCTCATGGCAATCCTTCTGCCTCCACTCCTAGGTCATCTAACACTGACACTTTCTTCCCCTGACACCCTCTAGTGCCCTATGAAATACCACTGTTTAGAAAGCAAGTGACTACTGCCCCCATGATTGTTCTAAAGCCAAGCTTACAGTGTTCTGTCACGTGTGTGAGCTCATTTGTGTCCATCACTTGTGTCCAGGCTGGAAGGTAGACCAGACTTGGGTACGATCCTTGGCTCTGCAAGGTGGCCTTGAACACAGGGCTTTGTTTAACTTCTAAGCTTCAGCTTTATCATGTGTACAATGGAGACAACCACCATTTTTATCATTTACCATATCAGCCTCGAGGGGAATGATGTTCACCAGGATTTAGACAGTGGGAGTCGTGACTATGAGATTCAACGTGAAGGCCTTTGTGTGGGCCTGCTAGCGGCTGCTGCTTGCTCAGGACTGGAGGAAGCTTATCCAATGTTTGATGACTTCTTTTGTGTCACCAGCGAGCCCAGCTTTCCTGGCAGTGGGTGTAGAGTTAGGCCTCTAGATCTTCTTGCTTCCTTCCCCCGTCTGTCTCCTTCCCCTCTCCCCTTATTCTTCTTCTGAATGGTGTCTCATATATCCAAGGCTGGCTTTGCATTCCTAATCCTCTGCTGGCACCACCATGTCCAGATCAAGCAGTACTGGAAATTAAATCACAGGATATCCCACATGCTAGGCCAGTACCCTCTCAACTGAGCTACATCCCTAGTCCTTCTTGTTTTACCAGCTGAGCAGGATGGAGCCTAATAGCCCAGACTGGCTGTGTCCTGAAGCCTGAACCCCATGTTCTATGCCCATGAGACCATCTGCTTTCAGGCTAAGCAAAGATAAAGGCAGGAAATTGCTTTCCAAAATGGAACTGTGTGATGGTTTGGCCCCTAACTCTCACCAGACACAGGCTTTCAGAGCGATCTCATTCCCAACACACGTGATGACATCCATTTCTTTGGGTAGAAGTTCTGAGTAGGGAGAGAGATGTTTGAAGCATACCCAGGTGTTGTTGACTGCAAACAGCCATCACACACGGTTGATTTATAGCCCCGTGCCTGTTCGGGGAGACATTTTGATTTGAGCTTGCTGGATTAGTAAGCGTAGTTCTGATTTTTTGCAAGTAAAATGGATTTCATGTTAGTCAAACTCATTGAGAATCACAGTGAGCTTGATGCTGTCCAGCTTCCTGCAGATGAAGCCTGCTTCTCCAGCTTGCTGTGCTGAGGGAGGCCCAGCTCCCTCTTCAGGCTTGGGAGAGCATGAAGGCTTCATGTGGTCCAGGGGTTGGGGCAGTGAAGCATTTCTATCATGTTCTTTGTATGTCATCTTACCACTGCTCAGGGAAACAGTCCAAGCATAAGCATGTCATGTGCATTTCCTGGCAGAGGTAGAGCTTGTATCATGCATGGATGTACCATGCAGGATGGGTGTGCCATGCATGCAATCAATCACAAAGTGATTGTGACCTGTGATTGGGAGGGCCTCGTCTTGCCATGAGCTTGTAATTTTAATGATCTTATCTTTGACCCTGTGCTTTTAACTGAAGTCTGATGGGACCATGGAGCAGGCACATGAGTGCCGCAGATTCACACAGCATACCTGTCATTGTTTCTTCCCGATTTATCTGCACATAACCTTTCTATTTGTATATCATCTCTTGATGGCCAGTACCACAAGCATAGAATCCTGGTGGACTCACGATGCGGGGAAGCTCAGTGACACTAGATGCTTTCCATAATTGAACGGGCAGTGATAGCTCCAAGAGAGCTTGCCTTGCCACCCAGATCTGAATGTGCTTCGATTGCAAAAGGGAGGAAGAAAATAAACTTTGAAGCAACTCAGAGGAGCAGGGGGCCCCTCAGACCCTCTGACTCTGCTTTCGTGGGTGCGTGAGGATCATGGCACAGAAGAGAAGGGTGAGATGGGTCAACCACACTTCCAGCCCTTCTGTATGCATCAGTGATCAAAGGCAGAATGTTGGTAGAGTGTGATTCAATTGGTGAGAGACAGCAGCAAGCAGAAGAGTCGTTCATCCCACTGTTCTGGTAAATACATTTGCATGTATGAACCATAAAATACAAGCTGCGGTTTTGATGATTCTACACATGAAGAAACGTTCTTCTATTTACATTTAAAACTGTACGGCATAATATAATAATGATGGATGGCAACATTTGTACTACTAATGCAAGTTTTTCATTTTTCCTTGCTTAAAATGATACCAGATTTAAAAGAAAAAAAATGGCATCATGAGGAGAGAGGGGGAGGGGGAGGAAGAGAGGAGAAGGCTTTGTATTTTAGTGACTCTAATGATCAAATCTCCCTGCTTTTGAATAGTTGTCATATTTAATTTTCAACAAGAGACCTCACAGATGAGAAGGTGGATTGGCAGAAGGACTGGAGACCAGGAGGCGAGGTGGCCCACCCACTCAGATGCCAGAACCCAAGGTGGAATGGGCTCTGACAGAACAAGACCTGGAATGTAGGAGGTGATGGGTGGTTGTGCCGCCACTGGTGATGGGATAACGATGATGATGAAGACAATAATTATGCTAATTATGGTGGTGGTAATAATAGTGGTGATGGTGATGATGGTGGCGGTGATGATGGTGATGACAGAAAAAGCTTTTGGAGGAAGAAGCCACGGCTTTGGAATGTTGAGCAGCCCATGTTAATCATCCACTAAGGAAGTGGTGTAGCCAGAAACGCTGCATCTCTCTATCTCACTCCCCTGCCTTTCTGTGTTTCCTTCTCTGGGTTTTTGGGATCTCATATTTGTCCTGGGAAAAACATGACTATTCATCTTATTTACTTGCTTGTTAGTTAATTTATTTTTTATTTTAAAAGATGAATAATATGCCAGGTGTGGTGGCACATGCATGTAATCCCAGCACCAGGGATGCTGAACTAGGCGGGTTATAATGTGAGGCTAGTCTGCGTTATATAGTGTCTTAGGGTTACTGCTGCTGCAATGAGCCACCATGACCAGAAACAACATGGGAAGCAATCTGAAACTCAGAGTTTCATGTAACAGTTCATCATCAAAAGCAGGCAGGGCAGGAACTCAGGCAGGCCAGGAACATGGAGACAGGAGGAGATGCAGAGGCCATGGAGGGGTGTTGTTCATTGGCTTGCTCAGCCTGCTTTCTTACAAAACCCAGGGCTACCAGCCCCAAAGTGGTACCATCCACAATGGGCTGGGCCCTCCCCTACCAATTACTAATTAACAAAATGTCCTACAGGCTTGTCTGACGCCGAATCTTCTGGTGTCATTTTTCTCAATTGAGAAAATAGGGTCATCTCTCTCTTAGATGCATTTAACTCCTTTCCAGTTGACATAAAGCTAGTACATAGAGAAGGACCTTGGCTCAAAAGAAAAAATGACAACAAAACAAAATTTAAAAATGTATAAAACATTAGAAGACCCCTGGGACTCCTCTCCTGAGTACAGTAACAGGCTCTCACTGATAATGAGTCCTCTCTTGCCTCCCACCTTGTTCACACAGCCAGAAGCCAGCGTGATCTACGAAATCTGCATATGACTCTGCTATTTCCTGCTCTCAACACTTAAAGTGAGCCAAACTCCCAGGACTTAGCCTCAGGTAAGTGACCTGATGATGGTCACAAAGTTTTTCTACTTTCTTCTGCCTCTGACTTTAAGTCACTCTCTTCTGGATGAACTGTGCTCACTCTTTAAATATGCTAAGTTCTTCCCCACCTTAGGACCATCTGGGCATCTGGATTATTCATTAACTTCTGCTAACTCTCCTCCTCCTCTCCCATCTCTTTTCCTTTCTATTCTTATCGGGAAGACAAGACTGACACAGATGGGATGTATTAGAGTGTCTGTCAGTCACATGCAGCCAACGAATACCCCTGTGTGAGCTCACAGTGTGAACTGTGTGGTTGAGAACTCTGCCCTTCAGAAGGACCCATGCTCTGAACTATGAAGGGTGTGGCAGGTGATAGGAGCCAGCCCTCATCTGCCTGTGGTTGGATCGACCATGGAAGCTTCCATTCATCTGTGACCCTGACCAGCTGAAAGCATCCCACCACAGGCAGGCAACTGAAAGTGGCTGTCTGTAGATCTTGTCCTTTGTCTTGTGTCCTCAGAGCCTCTGGGGACCTGCTACCCTGATGCTATCCTGGCTGGCACAAGCTGCAAAGTTCGTGAGGGTTCCACCTGCGTGAGCCACTGCCATTGTTCAAGCTCTCTGGACCTGAAGTGTAGAGCAAAAGTACCTTGAACCATTTACCCACCTCACTGGGTGTCCTGGGTGCACAGGTGCCATAACATGAAGACATTGGAATGTTTTACAAACCCCAGAGTTCTAGGTAGGAATTAACCATCACTACCACTCTTCCTTTGAGCCTTAGGAGGGTGAACTTGAGCCTCTTGGACTCTCAGGAGGTCAACTCAGTGGGGTTCTTCTGAACATGCCAAGTTTTTACCAGAGCTTCTGCTTCATCTCTCAAGTTCATGCAGACTTGATCTTGTGACTTGAATCTTCAGTCACTGATGAGGGTCCAGGTGGGCCAGTGACCCATCTCTGACTCAGACTGGAGTGAGGCAACTGCACAGGGTCCTTCCACAGCACCCCACCCCACCACCCACACTGGGAAGCCATCCTCTACTGTCTTCCATTTCCATGCCCTTCTCTTCTTCCTCCTACTTCCTGACTTTATCCCTGCCTCTGTCGGCTGATGCTCGGCAGACACCACACCCTTGTCTCAGGCTCCGTTTCTGGACAAACCCAACTGCTATCTTAATCCCATGAAGATGAGTTGGGGCTTCTGATGACAGCACAGGATGCTGTTAGAAGCGCTATGTTGCCCTGCCACTCAAAATGCACTGAGGGTTAGTGTCTGGGTAAGGAGGGCAGGGGGAGGGGCACAGAGCCACAAGGTCAGGTCAGTTCTTTGAGCATCCAGTTGCATCGATATGCGAGCTAATTTGCAGGGTCCTTTTACTGAAACAAACCAATGTTGTGAATGAAGCATCAAGTCTGCATGAACCTGGGAGATGAACTAGAAGGTCTGGCAGAAACTTGGCGTGCTCAGAGCAGCTGCTCTAAGAGCTCTCAGAGCCCAGGAGGTCCAAGTTCACCCTCCTAGGGCCCAAAGGAAGAGCCCTAAGTGGTGCTTAATTCCTGCCTAGAAATCTGGGGTTTGTAAAGCATGCCAATGTTTTCATGTTACGGTACTCATGCACCCAGGACACTCAGTGAGGTGGGTAAATATCCCAGATACTTTTGCTCTACACTTCAGGTCCAGAGAGCTTGAGCAATGGCCGAGGCTCACCCAGGTCTCATCTTCGGTCTTCAGACATGAACTACCAACTTTTTCCAGAGTGCCTATGAACTTGGTTAAGACTGAGTTGGCTCTCTACATCTCTTTGTGTTTGAGAATACACATGTAGGGTGTGTGTGTGTGTGTGTGTGTATGTGTGTGTGGATGCATATATAGGTACCTGTGTGTGTGTGAAGGTCAGAGGTTGACTTCAGAAGTCTTTCTTTATTGATTTCTACCTATTTTGTTAGACAAGGTCTTTCAGTGAACCTAGAGCTCAAGGATTCAGCAAGAGTAGTTGGCCAGCAGACCCTAGGGATTCTCCTGTCTCTCCCATCCCCAGCTCTGGTATTACAGGCATGTGTGGCAAAACCTGGCCTTTACGTGGGTTCTGAGGATCTGAACTCAGGTCATCATGTTTGCACAGAAAATACTTTACCCAAGGACCCATCTAACCACCCCTTGAGCCAGCTGCTTAAAAAGTTCCCGAGTTGCTAAATGTCTGCCATGCCCAAGGTCCTGGGGATGAAGTTTCACATTGCCCATATTGGCTGGCTGGGAGATGGATGCCCTCTGACCTGTGTTTAAAGACCTGCATGGGGGCAGGTGGTGACACACAGGAGCTCTCTCTTTTGAAGGACTGTCCCCTCTTCTTGCTAATCTGTACCAGGACTTGTGTGTGCCAATGGGAAAGGGCCTTATCTCCAGCTTGGTCTGAAACTGGTCCAGGCTGACTTGCCGTGGACCCACAGATTACTTTGTGGCTTAGGACAAGGAGAGGAGAGGAGAGAAGAGGAGAGGAGAGGAGAGGAGAGGAGAGGAGAGGAGAGGAGAGGAGAGGAGAGGAGAGGAGAGGAGAGGAGGAACATGGCAGTTGTGATGAGTTTAGAAGCAAATACATTTGTGTTGGACAGCTGTAGACCTCATAGGCTTCTCCCTCCCTCCCTCCTTGCAGGGTGAGGTGTTTGGATGCTGAGATAGTTAGGGTTGTTAGTGGAGAAAGTTTACCCTGCATGCTGACTAGGGATACAAATCTCTTCCCTTCCAGCCTCAGCGGAAGCAGAACACATGATGGGTGGAGACTGGCTGTGTGGCTCTGCTGTGGCAGGCACAGGGCTACCACACACTCGCTCTCACACTTGGGTTTCTCTGGACCGCATGCTTTTCATTGATTCGCAAAACAGTATGTGAGGGTTCTGTGGGGCCTGTGTCTATGTGTAGAGAGCTGTTTCTAAGTCTCTGTGAGCACTCAGGCACAGTTGCACCCCTGCCAGAAGGAACATTGCTCCTGGCTGTTGTAATAAGCAGTTGTTACAAGCTGGAATCCTGTGAGATGGGTGGAGGCTGCCATACTGACTGAGTGGTGGAAGCCAGGCTCGGTCCTGCTAGTGTGGGCACATGGCCATGATCTTAGGATGAGGTCTTTAGCTAATGTTACTTTCCAGATGCAAAACCCAGGGCCTGGTATGATAAGCAACTTTGTGCTGTTTAATCTTGATTGTCAGTTGGGTGGAATTTAAAAATCACCATGGAAACAAATTTCTAGATTGGTCTGTGAGCGAGCCTCTAGATTGAGTTAATTGAGGTGTGAAGATTCACCCTGGATATGGGCATTACTATTCTGTGAGCTGCAGTCCTGGACTAAATCAAAAGAGGAGAGGGCCAGCTGAGCACCAGCTTCCCTCGCCCGTTTTCAGACTACAGATGCACCGTGACCAGCTGCTGCCTGTTCCTGACTCCGTGTTTTCTTCACCAAGATGGACTACACTATCGAGTTACGAGTGAGAAATGAACCATTCTGTCCTTAAGCTGCATCTGTCAGGAATTTTGTCACCAAAGTGAGAAATGTAACTAGTATACTTTTCTGAGTGGCACAGATACCCAGACAGCCCCTGGGCCTAAAGGGCTCAGCCTGTGTTCTCACCTATCATGTCCTAAGGCTTCCTTTCAGCTGGATCTGGCATTTGACTCCACGGCCAGCATTTCATTCTCACTGAATAATGGCTTTGGGAATAGCCATCACTGCTAATGTCATCTGAGCTGGGGCTCACAGGCTTGATTTGCCCTGCTCACATAGCTAAGAAGAGGTGAGCTGGGTCCACACTCCTGCTCTTTCTGACTCCAGCACCCTCAGTGTGGAGGGTGTGGCTCTCCACACTGTGGGGTTACTTCCCCTGGGCTTCAGCTGTAGGAAGGAGGGTGAGGAGCTAGGTAGGAGGAATCTTGTAACCAGGGTACTGCAATCACGGTAGCAGGGAGGGAAAGGCTACTGTTCTGGTTGCTATGGTTCTATTTGCTGTTCTTTCTGATGCCAGAGTAGAAGCCACATCCTTACAGGGCTCCTTAGGGAAACTGAGTCTAGGTATTATGGTGGCAGTGGACAGGGCCTGGAGTTCCAGTATACAGGCAGCTAGGACCTCTGAGTCACTGTAAATAGAAATGGCTCCAAAATGCATAACAACTTGGGCGAGATGATTAATGAGTTACATGATTAAATTGTACCTCCACTTTCCTTCCAGCAGAAGCGATGTGTGAGCTTTTTTTTTTCTCTTCATCTAGAAACCCGTTGCATACCTAGAGATTGGAGAGATAGCCAGGAGGGATTGCACAGGTTGTTCACGGACCAATTGACTCATCCATTGGCTGTCTTTGTTTGGGTCTGGGTCCCCATCCTGACTTCAAGGAACTCAATCTCCTGAGGGAAGGAAGTATTTTGTGTCATGTAAAATTAGAGGTATATGGATTAACTAATTAATTCATTCAACGAGTACTGACTGAGCAGCTATTATGTGCATGGAATCAATCTTTAAATTGTTCATCTTTCACATTCACTTAATCATTTTAGAAGCTGGGTCTCTTGTGACATTCTCAGTAAAACCGCAGGCTTGTGACCTGGTTCACACTGGGATAAAGGTTGTTTACAGGGTGAAGTATAGATGAAAGCTCTGAGTTATGTCCAAAGTCATGCTTTCCCGTGGGAGCTAGGATTCACTGCAGTTTTCTCCACCCTGGCAGCGTGCTGGAACACCCTGGGGAAGTTTTATAAGGTAGCCAGGCAGTGAGCTGGGCCTTACCCCTGCGGATTATGATTTGATAGGCTTCAGTGGGAGATCCTGGGGGAAAGGTGTGCCTTGTAAGTTCCTCAGGCGGTTGTTATGTGTGACACTGTGGGGCCACTGGTCTATATAGCAGTGCCTCTTAGCCTCAGCCACATGGAATCTTCTGGGGGAGATTTGGGAGTTTTGACGTCTGAGGCAGACCCTATGCTGTGAGTCAGAATGTCACGTTTTGTCACCTTGTCACCAGTATACGTGAAATATTTCCAGTTGAGCCTGGAGAGATGGATCAGGAATTAAGCGAACATATTGCTTCTGTAGAAGACCTGGATTTGGTCCCCAGCACTCATATGTCAGCTTACAACCATCTATAACTCCAGTTCCAGGGGCTCCAATGTCATCTCTTGGCCTCTGTGGGCACTTCATGTATGTGGTGCATATACATACATGCAGACAATCATACACATGTATAAAAAAAACCCTCCTTGACAACTAAAATTTTAGAAGCAGAAGTCCTGCTTTCTGCAGTCTCAGTAGCTGGCTCTGAGAGGAGACTTACTCAGTGTGGCCACATAGGGATGAATGTTAAAGGGGTCAATGGACCCCGACATGAACTTTGGATTTTTTTGGAGGTTCACAGGAATAAGCAGTCCTGGCAGGTGGGATCTGCTTGATCAGCCCCTCAGTTCTGGTGTCTCAGGGTGGCCTGGAGAAGTCCTTCTGGCTGTCACTGCTTGGGTCTGGGTTTGGGTCTGGGTCTGGGTCTCTCTGGTTCTCGTGAGATAATGACTTCTGCCCCAGAGTGTAGCCTTGCCTGCTTTGATAATTGCCCCTATTTGGGAAGGGTCTGTCCTGCAGGCTCCCCATTGCTTGGTGTTGTTTCGATTACATGTTGCAGATGTGTTTTTTCGATGAGTCCTTCTGCCCCTGGAATTGAAGGTGGCTGGAGAGGACAGGTGAAGGAGGCAAGCATCGAGCCAAAGAGAGCCAGGATGGGGGTAGTTAGGACAGTGACCAGTGCCCTTCTTTATTACCTATCACGAGCCAAGATTCCATCATGCAGCCAAGACTAAGAACCATTGGCCTACACCTGTATCATGCTCACCTGTGGAGACAAGGCTGGCATCACAGAGGCTATGACATTGCAGCTGGGTTTTGAAGGGTGAATATGAGTTTTCTAGGGTTCCTTCAGAAGAAGAAGGAGTACTTCAGGTTGGAAAACTAGCCGACACAAGGCAGCAGAGTAGGAGGGCCTGGAGGATTTTGTGTGCAATGTGGTTGGGGTAGAGGCAGAGGGCGCTACAGGAACAGTAACCAAAGCTGCCCCTCAGGTAGTTAAACCCCACATCCTGCTTTGCAGTAAGTGGCTGTGGGTTCCAGAGCTTCTTGATTTGCTACTGATGTGAACTTCCCTATTGGTGATGGATGGGTGTGGAAGGACAGGGCTGGAGGCAGACAGCCAGACATGAGTTTGTTTTTCTAGACTTTGGGCTAAGATCAAGTCCTACTGGAGGCAAGCGGCTGAGTTGGGGAGGAAGTCAGGAGGGCAAGGGCTGCACCGCACCTCCGAGGCATTTCTGAGCTGATGGATGGCTCAGAAATATGTCCACACATTCTTTGACACTTCCTAATAAGATGCGGTGTTGATGTCTGTTCCCCTTGGATTTGGGCCAACTCCTTCCGGACAGACTGCTGCAGAAGCAATAATTGTCAGAGGCTACGCCCTGGGTCAATCAAGACACTCCCCTTTGACACTCAAAGAAAGTTAGTTGTGTCCATGTGGCTGCACGCTGGAGGGAGCCAGGCTGCAGGGAGGCCTTATCTTCATGCCCAGGGGAAAGGTCCTCACTGACAGCAACAGGTTAGATGACTCTAGATGCCAGTTTTGGGGTTCCACCAACTGGGGCCTCTACACTGTGGGGTAGCAATGAGCTGTCCAGCTCTACCTTGCCTAGATTCCTGGCTTGCAAGATATGACCCATAACTCAGAACAGCTGCTTTAGCCCTTTTGGTAGAAATTCAATGTCTATAGGGAAAGTTCTTGGGACAAGTGGTCCAGGGGACTTGATGGCCTCTTAGACACAAGAATGAGGAAGAAAGGGCATGAGAGATGTCCCTATGTGACCAGCTTCTCATTGGATGCTAGCTGGAGAGGAGCGGAGGAGAACCAGACAGTGGCAGTTCAGACAGGTGGGTTCCCTGCTGACTGCGCCTTAGAGGGTTCTGAGCTGCTATTTACAGTTTATAGCAATTCCTGCAGAACGGGGGTTCTCACCTGGTTCTTCTTGGATCTCAGGCCTGCCTGCCTGGCCACAAACACCTAGACCTTCTGGCATTAGCAGGGGGTATGAAGTTCCTCATTCCCCTCTTATCTTATGGTGCTTGTGAGTGATTAGACTCCCTCCCTACAGTAGCCTCCACATGCCAGGGTTTAGTTCCTCTGGCTAGGAGACCCCCGGGGCTGCAGGCCTGGCTTTAGGGAACTGGAGGCACAGGTTACAGGTGATTTGGAACTGCCTGTTGTGCTGTGACCCAGGACAACCTTATAGGGTGGGGTCTAGGGCAGGGAGGGACCCTTGAGGAGCCAAGGGCAGCCTGGTTCTGCCGTTGTTCTGCCATGGTTCCTGGCAGTTGAGGCCCACAGCTGTAGGGCTGTTGGGCCTCTGATGACTGGTGTTTAAATGTTAGTTTCAGAGCATTTCCTGTTGGAAAGTGGTTCAGGGCAGGTAGGAGTGAGGCTCTGGCATGCCCCTGTGTCTAGAGCAAGGGGAGCAAGGTGGGTCCTTCTAAGCCCTTTGATACAGGGACATTTTGAGCCATTCATGATCCCAAGCCAGAGTACCACCAGCGTTGCTAATGTCATCAAGTGTGTGAGACTATGTACTTCTCAGATCCTGGGCTAAGTTTAATGAGTGAGATGGAGTGGGTTCAGGGATGTGGGTAGTGTCCAAATATGTGAACGCTGACTTCGGCTTTAGAGGCTGTGCAGTGGCAACATCCAGTCACCTGTGTCAAAGCCCCATTTGGCCCATTGGGTATGGGAATGTGTTATGTGTGGAAGGAAGTTGTCTATATCTAAGTGTGTGTGTGTGTGTGTGTGTTATGTGTGTATGAGTGTGCATGCGTGCGCTTGTGTCCCTGAGTCTGTGGGTGTCAATATATTTGTGTAAGGTGACGTGAGTCAGTACATTCAGTGTGTCTGAATGCTAGTGAGTCTTCCGTGTCTATGTATTTTACTATCCATGTGTTTCTGAGTCCATGGAAGTCTGTGTGCATGTCAGCAAGGCTGAGTACCTGTGTGTGCCAGTGAGACTAGAACTATTGCACATGGCTGGGGATGTATACACAAGTTAGTCTCCTGGAACTAGTATGTTTGTATGTGAACCTGTGGGTATGTGTGCATGTCAGTATACCTATAGGTGTGTGTGTGTGTGTGTGTGTGTGTGTGTGTGACTTTCTAAGACTGTTTGGATCTGGGGAGAAAGCATTTCTTGCTGTACTGATGACTCTGTGGTCCTGGACAGTAGGTGCCCTGAGACCATTCTGGTGACAAGTCCCTACCATGTTCAGCTCTATTAGATCCACTACTCAAGTGAGATCTGGGGCCCCCTAAGGGCTAAGAAACTTACTGAGGACTCCCCATTGGTAAGTGCCCAAACTAGGCTCCACACCTGACTGTCTAGGCTCAGAGCTTTGGTCTTAACCATATTTTGAGCCTCAGCAAGTCCAGGATCTAGGGATTATACGAAATATCCACTCCAGGTCTGAGGCAAGATGCTTGCTCCAGATTTCACCCTGGAATCTTATTCAAGGGAATGACCCCCACCATGCCTCCTTATCACTCATCGAGACCCAACAAGATGCTCTATTTAGAGTCAGAAATGCAGCATTGAGAGCCAATCTAGGGGTCTGTGCCTCACAGGTGCTCACTCTGACATAGGGATACCACTGGGCTGTTGAGGAGGCTGGCTGAAGCCAGCTCAGTAAGCAGCTGCTGGCAGGTCTTCCACAAGCTTAAGAAGGGGCTGTTACCCAGTGTTGGTCTGGGCCTCTGGGTGCCTCCAGTGTGCCTATACTCCTGTTAACCCAGCAGAATGAGGGACTTCTCATCCTGAGATATCGATGCCACTGAGATGTGCTTCAGGGAGAGCAGGAGATTTATTGCCAAAGTCAGTTTAAATGGGATTAGGTGTCTAAATCAAATTTGCTGCTGTTATTCTCTCTTTCTCTCTCTCTCTCTCTCTCTCTCTCTCTCTCTCTCACACACACACACACACACACACACACACATACACACACACCTCTAGAGCACCCCATTTGCATGTGCATACACAAAACACCAGCCCCAGAGAGAACACTGACCAGCCTTGGGGCACAAAGGCAACTCAGACTCTCTCTCATTACTGTTCACCTGGTATTAGTAGGTACCACGTGGCAACATGGCTATGCTTCTGTTTGTCCTGAAGAAATGAATGATCCTCCCAAGGGTCTGGAAGAAGCTTGGAGGATGTAGAAAAAGTACTCTGCTAGGGTCACATGCCAGAGACAGGACCAGTCTGCTCCAGTCTGAACCCCATTCTCCTATCTAATGGTACCAGGAGTCACCCCTTTGAAGCCTGCTGGATTTTTATGCTTCTACCTTTCCACCTGGCTCTTGTGTGGGAAAAAGAGTAAGTTTTGGCACCAAGTTCACCCTAAACTCGCAACAGCACCGTGGGAGGAAGGCTGTCAGGTAAAGCAGAAGCTAGCGAATGAGATTTTCGTTTTGGGCTGACTACACTGCTTTTGTTCTACACATACCCCCAAGCATTTGACACAGAGTCTCTGTAGCTCATACCCGTGTGCTCGGTGTTCAGGTATACCTGGGCACACTGAGCTCCTTCCCAATGGCTTTGTACCCTCAGGTAGGGTACACTTCACTTGCTGCTTGCTCCTCTTAGCTCTGGACCCTCACTCCTAGGGCAGTAGGTACCATTTTCCAGGCCAACCCACCTCTGATTTCTGCCCTTGAGGGAGGATCAGCCAACCAACCAGACTCTGGCACATCAGGAGGTCCCAGCTTGGCCTATCTCTCTCTCTGTCTCTCTGTCCATCCGTCCGTATCTATCTATCTATCTATCTATCTATCTATCTATCTATCTATCTCTATTTCTCTCAAATCATCCATCAGTAACTTGATTGGAGGAAACAAGACCAGGCAAGGTCTGCCTGGGGGGAATCCTTTCATGTTTCAATTCCTCAGTTTCTTTGTCTGAAAAAAAGAAGCTGTTCAGCTTTCCCCAAATCCCCTGGCGTGGAAGGAAGGGCTGGATACTAGAAAGTTCTTGACTCATGGCAGGGACCCAGCCACCAGAGGGCACCAATGAAGAATGAATCCCATAGGACCAATTAGAAGGCCTCCCAGAGGACCAGGGAGATGCCAGAGGATGGGGCTGTCTCTCTTGGATTCTGGTGAGCGATATCCATTTTGAAGGGAGGATGTCATTTATCTGCATCTTAGGTTCTGTCTTGGAGGAGGAGTCGCTACTTTTAGAAACAAATCTCTGAGGTGTGGAAGGTCACTCAGCCCCTCCCCACTGCAGCTGCCCAGTGGGCCCTGGCCTTGTCTTCGATGGTACCTCTTTACACCCATTGTTATTATGTGTGGCTTACTGCAGATGCTAAGGCAAAGTTCCTGGAGAGGACAGGATGGAGGAATGCATCCTAAGTGATCCCCCATTGCTGTAAAGCAACCCCACTCCCCAAAGAATTTTGGGACACTGAACCAGCTAGGAATTGAAGTTCCTTTAAGCAAGACCTTTGGCAGGGCAGGCATGACAGAAAGTGAGAGGGGGCAGGGGCCTTAGCTCCAGCAACTGAACCATGCACAAACATCAGTGACTTTGACTATTATCATGGACGCAATCTCGCCACACTCTGCAGTGTGAACACTATGTAAGTCACCTTAATAGACATCAAAGTTGAGGCTCTCAGAGTGTAGGGAATCAGCCAATTCGGGATCTGAACCTCATCCTGGAAGGACATTTTTAAAAGATGGAATCACAAAGTGTGGGGCAGGGGAGTGGGGTGGGCAGTTGCATTAACCAATCAACATAATTGACATAAGGGGTTAAACAAGGAAGTTAAAGTTGGTGACTTTGCCTTATCTTGGTCACTTGCTTTCAGGGTCCTTGAGTCTGCTTTTGCAGTCAGGTTCCCTCCTGGACTCTGACCTGAAATCTAGAGTGATAAAGAAACAAAGGAGTGGGCAAGCTGCACGTAGTCAATCGAACTAGGAGATCCAGAATTCAGAATGTTAAGGGAACAATGGAGTGGACAAGGTGCACGTACTCAATTAAGTCGAGATAGGCAGCACGTTATGACTTGTGTGCCTTGGCTAGATAATGGGATAATGGCATCTTCCCTCTTTGCATCCTTTCCTGGTTAACATACACACATAGAACGTCTGAAGAACCAGGATAGGAGTTGGGGTCCAGGGCCTAGGAACGAGAGCTTAGTTTTGCACCTGCCAGCAAGGAACTTGTTCCTGAGATGGCTGAACTCAGGAAACTCTCCCAACAGGCCCAGCCCATCTTACTCTTGGTGTATGCCCCTGTAGAGCCCATCTCTAAGCCCACACAGATGTGTGTCTTCTGGCTTTGCTCCTAAGGCCTCCTTCTAGGCCAGTGCTGAGCTTAGTCCCAGCTTTCTCTGCACGTTCTCTCCATCTACTCAGTCCTGTCTCCAGTGGCGCCTGCAGGCTAGGGATGAAGAAGGCCTAACCAAACCAAGATGATTGTCAGCCCAGAGAGGAGGCAACTAGACAGAGGGGACATCTTTGACTGTACCTGCTCCTGGCCTAATGTTAGCATCCCACCCCACCTTAGCTGCTCTCACACCCCAAATCTGGGGCTTCTGCTCACGTATGACCTGTATCACAGCCATCTTCCTGTCTCCAACATGTCCTCTTTGCAACTGGACTGAATGCTATCTAGAGGGGGCAGTTCTAGGTCCCTGGTGACAGATATGTGTCCATGCATGGTGGGTGCCAGAGATCAACCTCAGGTACTGTTCCTCAGGTGCTGGCTACTTGTTTTTGAGACCAGGTCTCTTACTGGCCTGAGCTGGCTGATTAGGTTAGGTTGGATGTGTAAGGGCAAAATAGTAACCTAGCAATCAGAGGGCCCAGGAATGCTGCAAAAAATCACACCACACAACATGCAAGAGATTTATGGGGGGGTGAGGAGGTGAAATGTCACCTGAGTGAGGATGAGGGATGGGGAGAAAGGGAAGAGGAGAGGCCACAAGCACACAGGGAAAGTATATGACTCGACTAGCACTGGCTGCTAGTGATGACCAGGTTCACTGGTACTGAGTCACTGAAAGTGAAGTGGGGGATGGGGGGAGCACTTGGTACTGGAATGGGGGTGGTTCTCGGTTTACCAACAGGCTGGATGTTAAGACCCAGGGATTTGCCCATCTCTGCCTGTCCCTCTGGGATTTTCGAGTATATGCCATTATGGCCGGCTTTTTTTTTTTTTTTTTAAAGATCCATTCCGGGAATTGAACTCAGATCCTCTTGCTTACATAGCAACTACTTTACCCACTGAGCCATCTTCCCAGCCCATGTTTATCTCTTAACACACAAGTGATATGGGATTGAGTTAGATATTTTATCTGGGTCCAATAGACTCACACCCTGGGTATCAGAACATCAGAAGTCATGAGATTTATTGAATCAATTTCCAGGTTAATGGAAAGAAGGAAGGGCCCTGGGGAGGCACAGTGGCTGGTGCCATACAGGAGCTCTCCCAGACCCTAGTAGGGGCTCTCCTCTTTTCACTGGGGCCCCTTATCCTAAGGGGGATAAGCTGTCAAGCCTCTGCTACCATCTTTTCAAGCATCCCGGGGGCACCCTTCATTTTCACTGCCAGGATCTGACATGTTCTATCTTGAAGCTAAAGTCTACAAGAATGCAGCTTCTTTGAAACCAACCACACTTGGTAATTTGGGAAAACACATTTCAATTTCAAGATGAATTACAATCATGGGAATATTTGGAGAATCTCATTTTCTCTTTCAACGTGGCTTGAAGGGGAAAGCTGGACTCCACTGAGCTGTTTTCAGTCTATTAGAAATAGCCATGTGACCATGTGCTTATCCCAGAGCCATTTTCTGAACACCTACTATGTGCCAGAGAGAAAGTTGGGGTGGGGTAGGGTGGGATAGAGACTGATTGGTGCACACTCTGGAATCCTAGATTGGCCGATGACTTCTACAGCCAGCCCAGCTGGACCCTTCTGCTGGACCCTTCCTGCCAATGCTGCCAGCAGTGGGACTGGTGGGAAGGAATAATTCAGCAACTATCTTCAAGCACAGCTCACAACTCTCCCTTAAGCGGGGAATCCTCTTGTTCCCCTTAGGAAAAAGAATGGTTATGAATCTTGCTTCACTGGGCTGGAGAGGTGGCTCAGGGGTCAAGAATGCTTGCTGCTCTTGCAGAGGGCTTGAGTTAAATTCTTAGCCCCACGTTGGCCAACTCACAACCAGCTGTAACTCCTGTTTCAGGGAGTCCAAGGATCTTTTTTTTTTTTTTTTGGACTTGGTGGGTAGCGGCACTCACATGCACCCATACCCCAACACAGACGTGTATGTATACTTATAACTTGAAAGAAAAGAAATCTTAAAAAATAAAAATAGAATCTAGATTAGAGCTGTAGTCCCTGCCATATCCTGTTTGATCTAGGGCAAGTGCCTTAATGTTGCTGCACTTCAGTCTAGGAGAGGCTATAGTAATGTCATAAAGAAGCGTGTGGCTGGCACACGGCACACACACAGTGCGCCCATGATTACTCTTGTTAGGATTGTTTATGCCTCTGCACGGTGCACTGAACAGTCATGCTCTCTAGAGTCCCCAGTTCTGATCCTACCGGGTCATGTCATGGAGATTCCATTGGTACTTGCTGTGTGCAGACTGCTTTCCCCATGAGGCCTTTTGTTGCTCCATGACCCCACCAAGACTGCCCATCCATACTATTCCTACAGACTGATGTCCAGTAAAGTCCTTCCCACCATGCTCCTGTTTCTCTTCATGGCTGGGGGTGGGAGGAAGCTCTCTCTCTTCTTATTTGTATCATGGCTGAGTCAGGTACCTTGGAGAAGACTCCAGAAAGCCCCAGTATTGGCTTCAATTTCATTTCTTTTTGTTGCTCTGCCCACTGCTAAAGCAAACAGAGATTGCTTTCCTACAGGGCCCATGAGCCTCAGGTCTGGTGACCAAAATGCTGTCCAGGAGTGTGGCATCTGCTGGCAGGTGTCCTCTGAAAACCCTGGTGGGGACTGGGACAGAGTCAGGACATTGCCAGGCCCCCACTTGGCTCTCCTTTGGCTGTATCACAAAGGTCCAGATGAGATCTTTTCTTCCCATTTTCCAGAAGACCAGACTGCAGCTGAACATAGAAGTTCATTTTCCAACTTCAGGGAGAGAATGCAGACCCTCAGATCACAAACCTACACTCTTTGTCTGGCTTCTTTTGAGAGCAGGAAGCACGTATAGCGTGGAGCTAGACATGACTGCCTGTGAATTTTGAGGATTGTCCCAGGGTTGCTACCTGTCACTGTCCCATTTAGTATGCAAGAAGTCCCAGGCCCCAGAGATACCTCCTGCTCACTAAGTCCTCTCATTACCCATCCACCATCTCTTCTCAAGTCTACCATAAAGAGGGGGATCCCTTTCCTCCCTTCAGGCCCAAGCCACGGGCACACTGTCCACAGCCACTGTGACCTGTTGGGACTGGTAATGGCTTCCTGTGGGGGTGGGGGCTGAAGTTTTGCATTAAAAACCTTTGCCTAATCTGTTGTTATCGAATTCTTAAGTACAGTTTTATTTTGTTTTAAAAGTTTAAACATTATAAAAGCACATAAAACCACTAGTTCCCCACATCCCAGCTATCCCAGTTCGCCCCACTTCCCCTCCTCAACTGCTCATTTCCCAGTGATTTTCTGTGTTTCTTTGTGTGATCACACCTGTAATTCCATTCTGTAGAGGTGGGGGAGGCAGGGGGATCAGAAGTTCAAGGACAGCCTCATTCTATACGAGGAGCAGAAGTGACCCAGTGTCCACATGTTTCTTCACAGTGGGTTTAAATAAAAAATGGTAAGAATCTGCCCATGGGAAGAGGTTGGAATTTTATTTGAAGTTCAAATCCATTTTGTTCCATGGGCTGGTGCCATTTCCTCCTGTCTCGATCTGCCACTGGCTCCTCGGTAATTCTGTAAGTGGCTACAGTGGAGGCGGGCGGGAGGATAGGAGCCCTGTCTGGCAGAGTGGTGCCAGAGGGGGGAATGGCCGTTGTCTGAAATTGATTTCTCCTAGTTGGGTCCAGAGCCAACAGCCTTTTAGACTGAAAAGGGAATCATAGCAGTTGAGAACTGTCTCTTTGACCTCGAACATTTCCTCCTATGGAGAAATAAGGACAGGGAGAATGGGAGGTGCCTGGGAGGGAGAGTCATCTGTTGCTGGGAGGGACAGAGCAGGGAAAGGCAGAGCAATGCCTGGGGTCTGCTAGTCTTGAAAGTGGGCCATAGTCACATTACATTGGATACGCTGGGGCTCAGCATCTCCATGTCTGTGCAAGGAAGGGCTGGAAAAGATGGCTCCAGGTGAGTTTTCAGAACCTTTTGCCCCCTGAAGTTAAGCTGATCGCTGCTTCTTCCTGAAAACTGTCACTGTATGTATGTCCCAAGCCAAGGCTTGCTGGCTTACTTTCCCTGTGGTCTCCCTCAGAGAGAAGGCAATGAACACAGCTAGTAGAATCCCACGACTTTGGCATATCTGAGTTACTGATGCCCTTAGACACAGTTCTTTCTTTGTATCTCTTGGACTTTCATTCCTGAAGGGACCAAGAACCAGCTTACATCCCAGCTGCCTAAGGGATATGGTATTGCAGGAACTTTCTGTGCCTCTGCGGGCAGTTCGCTGGGCAGCAGGAGAGGCCATAGTGTGGGAGTTGGGTACAGAGGCTCTGATGTCAATCCGGACTAGCTCTTTCTTGGGCCCAAATCTCCCCATCCATAGATGGGAAAAGTAACAATCCTCAACCATCCAGTCATGAGATTAACTGTATGTAAATCAATCTAGTCCCTGGCCCATGGAAATGCAGGAGATCCTACTTCTCCAAAAGTGTGGAGAAGTGAGTGCTGGACTCTGAAGGCCATAACAGCACCCTTCGTGGCTCACTGAGTGTGCCTGTGTAAGTGTAGATCTCATGGAAGGCCTTTGCCTTCCTGTAGCATGTCAGGCTCAGGAGATAGAATGTTCAAGTTCATCTCCATTCAGACCCTGCAGGTCCTTGGGGATGCAGGTCCTTGGGGATGCAGGTTATTGGGGATGCAGGTGAACAGTCTCCTGAAGTGCAGATTAATTTACCTTTTAACTCAGTGGTGCGAGAGGACAGAAGTTACAGGAGCAGTTGAGAGTATGTGCTGAAGTACCAGCTCACACAGGAGTCAGATGCCAAGACACTGCTGCTGGGGTGTGAACCTGGGCAGACTCTGTGACTAATGCTCTCTGTTTTGGTTCCTTTAAGCTGTGTTCATCGGAGCCTCAACTGCCATTATTACCTGTGCCTGTTTTCTGTGAGCTGAACCCTGGGGAGGTGCCAAGGCTGCTCATTTTTCTGGGGTCAATTTCCCAGAGGGCCTTAGTCTTTAGGGTACCTGGATGGGTCATGAAGGACTGGGCAGTTAACTTCAAGGCAGGCTTGCTTATTTGAGGCCATCCCTGAAGGAATTAGGAAACTTCCCTTTTGAATGAGGTGACATGGCCCTTGTCTTAGAGTTACAATCTCCTCTTTGAGAAATAGGGAGACCCCGTGCACATGCTTCCTAGGACTGTGGGAAGGTGAAGAGGGTGGCATCAACATCCCTACCAAGGTATGGTATGTGCTCTAAACATTTGGTCCCTTTCCCTTCTTTTCTCATCTCTCACCTTCATTATCTTTCAATGAATATAGGCTGAGTTGATTGGAATTTCCTGACCCACGGCATGCTGGGAAACCAAGATGGCAGCTCCAGGTAGGAGATTGTCTCTAAGGCTAGAACGAAGCAGTGGCTGTTCCTTCTTTTGCTGCATTGGATCATCAAGCATTTTTTTCATAGTTTCTCTTTCTTTCAAGCCCTTGCTAGTTTCTACCTGCTCACTGCCTGTCTACCAGGAGGGATGGAGAGATTGCCTCGTCCAGGCCATGAACCCTAAGCCTGTGTCCTGAAAGCTTGGAACATGGACACAGGTCTGAGATGGCTGAATGAGTGGCCCAGCACTACAAGGCTGCTGTGTGTTGCAAGAGCCACAGCCTTCATTGCGGTGATCTTTTCCATCTCTAACTGATGGATCAGGTAAGTGGACTTGCAGCCAACAGAGGATTTTTTTTTTCTTGCCAGAGGGTTTTGCTGTGGGTGCTGGATCAACCTCGGGTGTTCATCTGCGTTCCGTTGGTCAGGTCATTTCCCAGATCCTCCCTGGAGACACAGCCAGCTGGGATTTTCCATCTACCCTGAGTAGATGCTCTTGAGTTATTATGTGGCATTCACAAATAAAAAGGTTTGGGTGTTCTAATGCTCACCCATGCTTCTGTTTTTCATCTTCTTTCTGGGGGAATGTGAAGAGTTATGCGGATTAATCAGACACGGTTTGAATCTCACGGGCAAATCAGATGAAGTTGTAACCCCAGCCTGCTGCTCTTTTCTTGGCCATGAGGCCTTAGACAACTTATTGCTGCTATGTGACTCATGCATCTTATTGGAAAATCAGGGCTAAATGAGTTGCTACATCTGGCATAATGTAAACACCCGGGACATGACACCCTGGAGTATGGCCAACCATTCCTGCACCCCAGTCTTATTTACAACTTGTTCTCTGGATTGGAGGAGGTAAGGGGACAGAGGCTCAGGTCAGACCTAGGGTCAGGGAAGCCCTGCAGGGGAGGGTGTAGCTGTGTGGACTAAGTCTAACCCAGTGATGAGCCACAGGACACGGGAAGTGAGGATTGTCATCTGACCCAGGCTTGCAGAGGAAGTCAGAGGCTCTGGCGAGGACTTGGGGACCTTCCCCTTAAACCTTTGGCCTTAGACTGGGAACCATTTAAAAGGTGTGGCATTTTCTATGAAGCAGTATTTCTAAAGGCTTTCTTCTTGGAGTGAGGTGGGTACAGCTGTGGGGTGGTCATGTCTGAGCCCAGTGCAAAGAAGTTAAATTTTGTCCAGTTGCCTCTCGTAATGAGAGTCAGAAGCTTTTCTGGCTGGGATGGCTTTCTGAGGCAGGTAGAGACAGACAGGACAAGGACAGGGCCCCTGAGGAGCTGAGTCCTGACATCCAGCACACACTGTTGCCCAAGTTGTGTATCCTAAGTTGAGCCATGCTTGTGTAGAGAGAGGATCAGTGGTTTCTAAGTTCCTTAATGCAAGAATGTCTGCCTACTAAGCTGCACATTTATGGAGCTGTATTGCCCATGTGCACAGTGGTACCTTGCTATGGCAGAGATGTGATCCTCTTTTCTCCTTACCCACAGCACGCTTAGCTGCTCTTCACGTCAGGCACAGGGTCATGTTTTAACTCTAGTTTGTCAAATTAGGTGGTAGAAGAAAGCACCATACTATCACCCTTACAGAAGTGGAACCTTAAAAAAAAAATCAAGGCATTTTTCTTTACTTATAATAAAGGAAGTCCATGGATGAATTACAAATTAAGAAGACACAGGAAACAAGGAAAAATATCATGTGTACTCCTGTTCCTCAACCTTACCTCAAAATGTTTAAAAGGAGATGCTTCTTGTGTAGTTTTCTCTCTCTATTTGAATAGTGAATTTATATTGCAATGATTTGGTGTGTGTGTGTGTGTGTGTGTGTGTATGCCTCTGTGCCCATCCATGTACCTGTGTGTACATGCCCATGTGTGTGGAGGGCACTGGTCACTCTCAGGTATTATTTTTTAAGAGCAGTCCACCTTGTTTTTTGAAACAGGGGCTTTGGAGCTTACGAAATAGGCTAGATTGACTGGCCTAGAGATCTGCCTGTTTCTACCTTCCCAGTACTGGGACCCACTCTTTCTCTTAAAGTGAGTTTTGGGGATGAAAGTAAGGTCTTCAAACTTGCACAGCAAACATCTTACTGACTGAACATCTCTCTAGCCCTCTGAAGATGATTTCTTTTAGGGACCCTTCCAGCAAGTGTCATTATCAGGTTCAAGGGTTGGTAGATGTCGTGTAAATTGCTCCCCAACACCCTCTTCCTGAGGTGTTCCCTGGCTTGTGCAATCCTTTCCACCTGAGTATGTGTCAAGACGTAATGACTTCTGATGCACAGAAGGTGACAAAGTGATAGGACATTGATTTCAAGATTAGGGCACCAGGAGCAGTGGCTTGCATCTTGCTTGTTTGCAACGGATGGTCACTGTTGAGAGCCGATTTATGGTGAGGCCATGTGGCCATGATTGAAGGAGGCCTCGGTCCAATATCACATTTCATTAATCACATGAGGGACCAGGGAGAGGATTATTCCCGAGCTGGGACTTCAGTTGTGTTTGTAGCCTGTGGAAACGTCAGAGGAGAACATCAGCTAAGCCACAGAGCACAGAAGCAGGGAAACAGTGTTTGTTGTTTTAAGTCTCTGCTTTCAGGTGCATTATTGGTCAACAATCAATTCCTATATAAAGGATGGACACATTGCTTTTGATGTGCCTTTCTAGAAAGTTCACCCTGATTTCTACCCACTTCCCCGGCAGATCCATTTTCAGTAGTGCTAACAGCTAAGTTATACCTTCTACATGGCTCAGTCTCCTGATGAAAACAGCGATATCCTCATGCCCACATCCTGTTTCCAGGCATTCTCCCAGTATTTGCCTGCTGCTTGGCTGAGGTTTACATAGGCTTGTTGAGGGTGAGTATGTTTAACTGGGTCCTTCTCTTCCCTAATATACAGTGGACATTTGAACACATCCCAGAGAGTTCTTCTCATCCGTCCATAGTCTTAAATCATCTTCTTCAATTTGGTTTGACATTGCTGTGTTCCAAATTCCTTTCAGCACTCAGGATGCTTCCTTGGGGCCTAATGATTTTTGGAGTTTAGGGAAACAAAGAAGATTCTATGGGTCTCCAGAAACACTTGTTCCCTTTGGTGCTGAACAGAGTGAATGGGAGACTCTGTTCTCCTGCCCTAACTCTCTGCTCTGACACACGGAGGGGACTCCATAGCCACTCTGCTTCTCTAGACATTTGAGTGATCTGAAGGGAACCTTCTCTAGGACAACGCCATGCCTCTTTCAGGTATCTTCCCCCTGCTTGCTGTGGTGAGAACTAAAGGGCTCTCACAGATCCACACAGCTTGGCTACATTAGGGTCTGCAGCCCAGGGAAGCTAACGGTGCACGTGGTGAATGAAGGTGGGTTCCACATTCCTCATGTTGTAGACATTGTGGTTGAACTAAATGTCCAACCCTAGCCTTATCCATATGAGTCAGAATTTGGCCCTGGAAAACAAATCAGTACTGTTTAGCTCCTTCATTAATCACTGCATTTGAAGCCTTAAGGAAATAATCCTTAATTTTTTTCTGGGTCATGAACTCCATGGAGAACCAATTAATTGCACAGATTCATATTCCAATGTATCTCCAAAGAACTTGCCTAATATTTAGAATGGGCATTGCATTTCTTTGAGCCTTTTCATGCTTGGAAAGCCCAGACGCTCCTCTCCTACCACAAGACATCGATCTTGTGTGTGTGTGTGCGCATGTGTGCATATTTTTGTGTGTATGCACAAGTGTGGGCACATGCTTGTACATGTGTGTATATGTGTGTCACACATAACACATACATGTCAGAGAACAACTCCAGATGGCCAGAGTCAGGTATCATGCGCCATCTGTCACCAGCTTGGAGCTTGCCAAGTAGGCTAGGCTGGCCGGCCGGTGAGCACCAGGGATCCTCCTCTCCACCTGGCCAGTGCTGAGATCAGCAACACCATGCTGGCTTATGTGGCTTCTGAGACTGGAACTCTGGTCCTCATGCTTATGTGACAAGTATTTTGCTGACTATACCATCTTCTTAGCTCCTACCACAGGGCATCTCTAAGAATGTACCCATACTTGTGTACACACACACACAAATAAGGACACTTGTTCATATGTTTATTTACTCTCAAACGTATTTAAAATAAATATTTATTGGACATCTATTATGTGGTCTCTCTCTGTGCACATATGTTTTTTTATATATATATTTTTTTATATATTTTTTTTTTTTTTTTTTTTGAGATGGAGTCTCACTATGTAGCCATGGCTGTCCTGAAACTTACTATGTAGATCAGGGGGCACTGAACTCACAGTGATCTGACTGCTTCTGTCTCTTAATTGCTGGAAGGTATGCACCATCATGCCCAAGGTTATTAAAATGCAAATGTTTTATAGCTGTTTATTTTATGTGTATGTTTCTCTTTGTGCAAATACACATATGTACATCATGGCATGAGTGTAGGGGGCAGAGGACAACTTTTGGGGTAGGTCCTCTCCTACCAGTGGGTGTCAGGGCAGGAAGTGATGGCTTATCTATCTCTTCATGTAGTATATGGGAAGGAGGAGACATCTGAGGAGGCAGGCCTGGCACCAGAAAGACAAGGCTCCAAATATGGCTGAACTATGCATCTTCATGTTCATCTGCTTGAGGATGTGATTTGGGAAACAGTCTTCAGAGCTTGGTAGCCCCTGGAGGCCTCCCCTGAACACCTGGCTGCATCACCAGAAAAACTGAGGGCCAGAGAATGAAAGAGTGCCCTGGCTGAGGCTGGCTGGGTCAGTACTGCTTCCTTCTGCGCACCTGCAGGGAAGTCACAGGTGGAAGCCAAGGCTTTCGCTTCCTCCTTTCTTCCCTAGAGCATCGTTCCGGAGCCGTGTCTGGACACACCTACTGCTTTGTGTGGGACTTTGATTTCAGAAGGCTGAGTATTCCTCCCTTGTTCCTAAGGAGATTTGGAAATAACAGATATCCTTGGAAACAAGGCTTTGGGGATCACATTAATCAGGGAAACTGGGTTTCACACATTAAATGGAGATCTCTGCTGTAGGACCTTAGGAGTATTAGTTGAGCCAAGTCATTCTCCGAGAGGGCCCTCCTGTGTGCCTGGCCCACCACAGGTACCAGAGCGATGAGAATCCTTTGGGTAGAGTGTCTTCTGTCTTCCATGGTTAAGGAAACAAGTGTTGGAGCGGGGTTGGTCCCTGGATGTCTTGCATACGGCCTTCCTTTCATTTGGGGGTAAACTTTTGAGCTATGAATATAGTGCTTGGCCAGAGTAAGCTCTATATTTCTGGGAACACACATGCAGGTGTGAAGGCAGACAGTGTTAGGCCAGGTGAGAGTGGAGTTTCCTGGCACTGGCCACTGAGCATGCTCCTGAGTTAGAGATGGGCCTAGGGCACAATGAGGGGAACTCAGGGCTATCTGCCATGTATCGTGTGTCTCCACGTATTGTGTAGGAAGTTGGAGAAGGGACAGCTTCAGGCCAGGGTGAAGGGGACATACAGTAGGTTCCACCCTTTGCCTTGCGTATGGCCTCCACATGTCTTCCATGGTTCACTGACTGTTGTCTTAACAATGACATCATAGCTTCCTGGAACAGATAGCTGGGAATCTGACACTGCCATTCCTATCCTGGGCAGGAAGCTTTAGCCCTAGAGCATTCCTAAGAAAGGCCTTTGGATTCTGGAAGTCACATGGCTTCTAGAGCAACTGAGTTAGAAAACATGCTGGGATTTCTTCCACAGAGGCTGAACTATGAATAAAGTTTCCAAAACCATAGTCCTGAAAACGTCGTTTTACACCTTGACAATGAGGCTGGGCAGGCTTCTGAAGTGGCTCTTGTCATCTGGGGCTTCTCTATGTGTGGATAACTGACTAGGATGGAGAACCTGGAGTAGGAGTCTGGGAGATCGCCCCCTCCCCCAGTGCTGGGAAGCTGTGCAAACTCATCGCTTCATTATCCAGCAAATTCCTTGCTTTCATCCCTGGCCAGCAGAGCACTGTCAGCCGAGTCCCTATGGGAATGATGCTGATTCTCGATACAGGGCTGTTCTCTGGCTGAAGGGGCCCAGCTCTGCTCAGCAGTGCTTAGTGTCTGATAGCTGACATGAAAATATGTGTCCTCGTTTGCTCTCCAGGGTGGTTCCTAATGTGCATGGGGACAGTGACACATCTGGTTTTTTTTGGAAGGCAGTGCATGACCACCTTTGGGTTGGAGCTGAAACAGGGTCCACAAGGGGGTCCCTGATGTTCCAGGGAGTTAAGGCTGGGAGTCAGGAAGGGGCCTATGGCTATTAGAAGGGATAGCTGTGGGCTGAAAGGGCCGGGCAGGAGTGAAGGGACCAGGACGTTGCAAGGGTAAGGGCCAGGTATTTGTTACTTTTTGTTGTTATGGCAAAATGCCTGAAAGAACTGTCTTTAAAAGAGATTTTATTTTGGCTCAGTTGAGAAGAGGCATGGTCCATCCCACAGGAAGGCATGGCTGCAGGAACATGAAGCAGCTGGTTATATTGTGTCCCTGATCAGGAAGCAGAAAGTGATGAACACTGGTGCTCAGCTTACTTTCTCTTTTGGTTAGTCCCTAATCCTAGCTGTGGGATGGTACCACTCATGTTCAGGGTGGGGTTTCCCTCTTCAGTTAAAGAAACACCTTTCTAAAAGTATCCTGGTACATGCAGAGGTGTGTCTCCATGGTGATTCTAGGTACAGTCAAGTTGACAATGAAGATCAATAACAATGCCACAATGTCAAATTCCAGGCATCAGAGTGCTGGGCAGGAACTCAAGGTTAGTTCCTACACTTAGTCCCATCTGGGTCAGGCTCATAGTTAGGGGCTCAGGTCTGGCCCAGCAGATGTATCAGTCTTTGAACATCGCAAGGACTGGGGAAGAGCATACTTATAAGAAGTCGAAGTGAGATGCGAATATGATCCCATTGGCTGATGAGGAGACCTCTATTGGGAAAGAGGAAAAGGATTGAGGAAGAAATGTTGAGCCAGGATTAGGTGAATTATAGAAGTCCTAGATTGGCTGGAGACGTGGAAGAGTGTGGTCAGCATTATTGATCAATCCTACCTTGGAGGGGGGTTGCTTACCCACAGGCACCCTATGAGAGGGTCCAAAGCCAAGTGAAGTCAGAGATCCCCCATTGCTGGGCCACACAGATTGAATGACAGAAGACTTGATCCAGGGGAGCCATTCAATCTCTCTCCAAGGAATTTGGGATTGGTAACCTGAAGGAAGGCACTGGAACAGAGACAGGTTTGAATGTCTGAGCAAAGAGACTGGCAGGCAATGGGAGATCAGAGAGCCTGAAGGCAGAGGGAAGCGGTGGTCAGGGAGCCCTAGGGCTGGGGAGGGGAACCGAGGACAGCTCACTCTGCCAGCTTCTGCTTCCTGTTCCCAAACCTGCACTTTCTTCCATAACATCTTCACTTCCTTGAAATAGTCCCATGCCTCTGTTTAAAGCCCTCCTTTTTTTTTCCTTTTCTCTTAAGAACATGCGTGTAGAGGTCAGAGGTCAACCTTTGGTGTCATTCCTGAAGAATCCTGCCCACCTCATTTCTGAGGCAGGGCCTCTCTTTAGTCAATTATGTCAAAGTGGCTGGATAGCCAGCTCCGGAGTTCTACCCACTTCTGTCTCCCTAGTGCCGAGGTTATAAACATGCACTTCCATGCCCAGCTGTTTTATTTGCATTCTGGGGACTTAACTCAGGACCATATGCTGGAAAAGCAAGCACTTTACTGCCTGTGCACCTCCCCAGCCTCCTGAAGGCCTCCTTTGTGAGCTTGTTAGGGCTAGACTGGGCTTCCAATACAATCCTTTTTGACAGTTTCCTGACAGCCAGCAGGCTCCAGTCAGGGAAGCTGGCTGTTGATAATGTTAGCGCACAGCAGCTGCTGGGAAATGAGTGGAAAGCCCCTGCTGGCAGGCAGGGGAGTGGCAGGCAACTCAAGGGGCCCTGGAACTTATGGAAATATTTTTTAAAATATTTGCAGATACAGACCCACATACCTGATTGTGAATCTTCAGCAACTTTTGGTGGGCTTTGGCTTGACTGCTCTTTCTTCGTGGGTCTAGATTCTCATCCTATTTGTGGGGTCATAATCAGCCAATCTGGGCTTCAAGACTCACTGGAGATGAGCCTCCAGAGCCTCCGTTACCTAAGACTTTTGCATTGTGCAGGGACCTTGCTTAAGCCAGCATCAGTGACTGCAGGCTTAGGGTGCCCTACATTTGGTTGTGGAGGGAAGTTCATTCCAGCAGCAGTTTCTGGCCTGCAGGTATGGGGACCTGGACCACTTTGGTTGCCTGATGTTCTGGAAATGTGAGAGCTGATGTGCTGGCTAGACACAAGTGAAAGTCATCTGAGAGGAGGGAGTCTCAACTGAGAGAATGCCTCCCAAAGATCAGGCTGCTGGCAAGGCTGGAGAGCATTTTCTTAGTGATGATGGAAGAGAGCCCAGCTCATTGTGGGTGATGCCATCGTTGGCTGGTAGTCCTGCATGTCATAAGAAAGCAGGCTGCACAAGCCATGGGGAGCTCACTGGTATCCAGCACCTCTCTGTGGCTCCTGCATCAGCCCCTGCCTTCCAGGCTTCTGCTCTGCTTGAGTTCTTGTCCCGACTTCCCTCAATGATGAGCTGTTCCATGGAAATATAAGTGAAATAAAGCCTTTCTTCCTCTAGTTGCTTTTGGTCGTGGTATTTCATCCCAGCAATAGAAATCCTGATGAAGACAGATGTTGACACTTCACAGAGGCCCAGGCCTGCTCTGCAAGCTCTGGCTCTTGTTTGGCATCCCAAGGCCTTTATGTTAATTCATCCTGTTTAAAGTTATCAATCCTCAGTTGCCAATAAAGTACCTGCTGTTTGTACTTTTCACTGTCTGCTCACTCTATCCTTGGAGGAGGATGGGACAAGAGCCCAGGTGGGAAAAGGAGATGGTCTCCATCAATTACCTCATCTGATGTGAACAGTAGTCAGTCACTGGCATCTGAGCCCTGCTAGGGGAGCTGTGTCTTCTGTGCTGTGACAGAGCAGAAGCCTGTGGAAGTAGGGCAGCTTGCTGCTTTTTCAATGGCCAGAATGTGCTGGTGTTCATCCCTTCACCATCCTCCTGGAGGTAGACCAAGGGGCTACCTGCACAGTGGAGAGCAATATCATCGAGAGTGTCTGGACCCCTGGACTATGAAGAGGAATCAGAGATTCCATTGTCAAGAATACTCAATAGCTGTGATGCAGAGAGTCTTCGGTGGTGTTAGCTTCTCTCCCAAAGTTAAGGGTCCATTTTGGACTCAGTGTAGGAGATACCTCCTGGGAGTGGCCATCATAACATTAGTGGCCTTGGGTATAGGAAACTCCTTAGTTCTTCAGTGGAAGGACCCCTTGGAAGGGCACTATAGAGCATGCAAGTATGGAGCCAAGCCAATGGTGGAATCTGAAATTCCCTTGGGCTGGAGGACAGGCAAGTGAGGCCTCAGTGTCATATAAAGCAATGGGCAGCAGAGGCTGAGGAGGAGAGGGAGGCATGTTTGAGGGATGAGGTGACTATGGTGGCAGAGAAACTTGGAGAATCAACAGAGCCATTGAAAAGAGACTTAAAAGACTCTCCAATGGTAAGAATGCCTGAAGCCCTGAATTCTACCGCCCCCCACCCCCAAGGATCACATATACAGATACAGTGGCAATGACTGCAAAACCAGCACTTGGGAGTTAGAAGTAAGAGGATCAAAGTTCAAGATCATTCTCAGCTACATGGCAAGTTTGAGACTAGCCTGGATTACATGAGACCCCAACTTAAAAGGCAAAGTAGAAGGAAAAAATGTAAGTAGATGAAGGTTTACAGGCAGATGTGCCGAGGAACCTCCTCCTTTTGCTTCTGACAATTCTAGGAAGATAAGCAAGGATTGGGGTGATCTCATGGTTGGGTTTCTCCTTAAAGATAAGGCGTGTCTGGAGCAGGGAGACCACTGGTTAAAAATACAGAAGAGGCTTAAACACTTTGAAGACATACCTTATTCCTTTCTTGTCCCAGGGTCTGGGACTAACTTCCTGGTCAGGTAGCCAGTGATCTGGAAGGCCTGACTTTCTGCCAATCTCAGGATGCTTGGTATTTACCCTCCCACCCCTGAGCCTCTCCATCAAAACCTGACCCAGAACATGCTTCTGCAATGGATGCTCAAGTGCCCTAGCTCTGATAATTTTAGATCAGCAGGGGAAATAGGCTGTTAGAGGAACTGGGTTAAAATGACTGAGGTGCATTTCTGGAAGGCAGGTTACACCTGGGAGGCCTTCCAGCTGCCTAGGAAACAGCCTCTGTGAGGGAAGGAAAAAGAAGAGAGCACAGTGCAAATTTCTGCCTGCTGGCTTTCCCAGAAAACAGCTCAAGTGGAGTTTCTCAGTGGAAGCAACTCATTTACTTGGCTTGGCAAAGTGGATGGGGGCCCTGGCCATTTCTGGGGCAGTTGCTTTCTGGCAGCTTTTCCTAATTATCTGTTGGTAATTATCTGCTAAGACATTGGTAAACAGCAGTCTGTTTAACCATCTTTGAAGAATCAAATCATTACATTTATTGCCACATGTACTCACTATTAACCTCCAAAGAGGCTTTTCTACCTCAAGACTGGGGCTTCTATTTGATAAACTCGGAGAGAATAAAGTCCAGCAGCCTGGAGGGAGGAAGTAGCTGTCCTGCAGTGGTTGACAGGAGGTAAATCTTGTTGATTAAGGCATCCCATCAGCCAGTCTGTGTCAGGCATACTCTTGTGGTTGGATCCCTGACAGTGACAAAAGCTTTTCAGGAAAGTGGAAGCTTCATGCAGGGAACAGGTCTCTAAAGAGCAAAGGGTTCGGTGCCTAGTGCAGTGGTTCTCAACCTTCCTAATGCTGTGACCCCTTAATACAGTTCCTCATGTTGTGGCGACCCCCAACCATAAAATTATTTTTGTTGGTACTCCATAACTGTGATTTTGCTCTGGTTACAGATTGCAATGTAGAAGTTTGTGTTTTCTGACAGTCTTAGTTGACCTTTGTGAAAAGGTCATTTGACCCTCTCCCAAAGGGGTCGAGACCCAAAGGTTGAGAAACACTGACTTAGAGGATTCTGTGGCGAGTCAGCTGTAAATGAGCAAGCTGGAGTTCAGTGTGCATCTGCTGGGATGGATGGGTGGGAGAAGTTGGTGTTATGTGAGGCCTTGAGCTACCAGAGGAAGGGGAATGAGGGGGTCCTTGGCTCCTTTTGACGAAAGTCAGATGAAGATCGAGTTGTGGGTTCAATTGAGACTTACCCTGCCATTCACTTTTCCATCACTTATCTATTTGAACCCACTGTAGTATCTGATGGCTCTGATGGTCTCTGATCCAGGGAATGCTAGTCCTCCTTGGGACAAGCTCAGAGGCCATGGTATGTTCATATAATGCTGACTGTCTGGTATTCCAAGTCATCATCCTGTTGGATGGCATCTTCTAGCTGAGGGGATTTAGAAGTGAGCTTGTGGTTTAAGGCTGCATCCTTAAACCACAAGCTACAACAACCCCTTTATCTCTTCATTTGCTTTTGTCAGGTATTTTCTTATAGCAACTGGAAAGGTAACTAATGACATAGGCAGGGAGATAGTGAATGTCCATGGGGCTTCAGACAGACACACCCGGAGCTTTAGTTCTGAGTACCTACTATGTGGCAGGCCCTAAGCTAGACAGGGGATGCTTAATGCTTAAGAACCTAGAAAGAGCCTGTGTTTTCAATCGGAGGTTGGCCTTGAGGAGAAGATCATCATCATCACAAACTGTGACCAGAATTATCAAGAACGCACAGCCAGGCCTGGGAGAACAGTCTACTGGTTTTAATAGTTGGCAGAGACTAAGGCCCAACTCCTTGGCTTATGCCTTAGGCTCTAAAGCCATCATGTGTGAGATGAAATCAGAGGCAATGACTAGACAGAATTGATGTGATTTCATTTGAGAAGAGGTGATCATCATGGTTCAGTCTGGAAATCAGTATGGCACTGCCTCTCTCTCTCTCCCCATTTTGTGACAATCAAGAAACCTGAGGTACCGGACTGGAACTCCAAAAAGCTCCAAGATAGAGGACAAGGCTGATCAAGAGAGTTTTAAATAATATAAATGATTTTACATATAATAGAAAAAAACCAGGACAACCCCCATCTTAACAGCAGTTATTGTTGCTGCTCAGTTACAAACTGTGCTGGGCTTCATACATGGTCTGTTTCCAGAATAGCTAGAGGGAGATTAGGATAAAAAAATGCTAATCACGCCAAATCTCTAGACCCGGAGGGCTCTACTGGTACTCTTGCCATGCTGTCTCTCAGTGAGCTAAGGGTGTGCAGAAAGACCAAAGCCAAGAAGCAGCTACTGAAGGAGGGCCCTGATGTTGCCTGCCTAGCCTGGTGAGCTACCCCAGGAGTCCTTTTACTCCATAAGAACCTTTTCTTTTGTGCCTCTCAGGTTCCTCTTCCTCCTTCTTTGTGGCTCATCTTACTCCTGCCCCTTGGACTCTTCTGTTTCCCAGCTCTGGTATGTTTTGTTTCTTGTATGGGAATACCTTCAGGATGAGCTAATGTCCCCTTTCTAATGTGGAGGGGTTTCTGCTGTCAGGCTTTTCTGTGTTACTGGAAGAAAAGGCCTCCTTTCTATCTGTGCATAGAAGAAAAAGCAGGCCTGGATGAAGGAGACTAAGTATCCTTTCCTGCTCTGGTCCCAAGGTCTGAATACTAGGTGTCTTGATGTCCTTCCAAACACCAGTGTGTTTTGAGGCTGCACCTCCCTGAAGTATCAAGGCAAGTTTACCATTCAGTATTGCAAATTCATTCAGTTTCAAATATACCTGTCAGCCAGTGAGTCCTCCTGCCCAACCTGGAGGACTCCTCTTTCATTTGTAGCCTTGCAATGGATTCAGCAGTGGAAAGGGAACCAGGTAGGAAACAGCCCAGGAGCAAGGTAACTGTGATTGAAAAAGGATGGAGTGTAAGTCCCTGGACCTGGGCTGGCAGCCTTTTTCTCTCACCCTTGGTGATCCAGAGGTTTAGAGCAAGTGAGGGAACCACAGACAGATGCAGAGGCACTCCTTATTTTGTGGTTTGAGTAAGAGTGGTCCCCATATGTTCATATATTCAAATGCTTAGGCAACAGGGAGTGTCACTATTTGTGAAGGATCAGGAAATGTGGACTTATGGAGTAGGCGTGTCCTTGTTGGAGGAAGTGTGCTACTGGAGATGGGCTTTGAGGTTTCAAAAGCCCAAGCCAGGCTCAGTGTCACTCTCTCTTTCTGCCATCTGCCAATCCAGTTGCAGAACTCTCAGCTACTTCTCCAATACCATGAATACCCAAATGATGCCATGCTTCCCACCATGATGATAATAAATTAAACCTCTGAAACTGTAAGCCAGCCCTGATTAAATGCTTTCTTAAAAAATAAGAATTGCTGCAGCCATGGTGTCCCTTCACAGCAATAGAGCATGATCAAAACTCCTTAATACTTGCTACCATTTTGAAAATCAAGTCAACCTCTGTACTATCATAGAAGCGCATCCTGGTCTGGTGGCTAAGCATAACAGTGGTGCAGGTTCAAGGCCAGCTTCTTCCATCTCTTCTCTGGGTTTCCTTGAGACATCCATGAACTCCGTTTTCCAAGTGGCCTTCCTCAAGCAGAGTGGGAAGTCATGGTGTGGTAACTATGATTAGTACCAGCCAAAGAGCCTGCAGGAAAGAGGTTAAGGAGGAAAAGCTTCATAAGGTGGCAGGGGCAAGGCATAGAGGCATGAGCTGGGACAGGTGGTCACAAGACACCACAGTCAGCCAGAAAGCAGAGAGTGAACAGGAAGTGGGGCCTGGATAGAAAGTCTCAAGTGACCTACTTCCTACTTCTGCAAGGCTCTACCTCCCAAAGTTTCCACAAGATTTCCAAAAAGGCACCACCAGCTAGGACCTAAGTGTTCAAAAACATGACCCTGCGGAGACATTTCATATTTGTTATGTGATCCACCACATGTGTGCTGAGCACACGCACACACACACACATGTGCATGTGCACACATCCCTTTGCTCATCCCAGATAGCAAGCCTAGACCAAACTACAGACACCACCTAAGTCCAACTTGGTGACCAGTGAGTTTTATAAGGGTTACTACTTACAGGAATATGGCTGAGGGGTTACTCACAGTAGCAGGGATAACTCAAAGACAGCTACATCCCCAAAGCCCACCACCCAGCATGGGTGACAACTCACCAAAACTGGTAACCTGGAGCACACACTGCACAGCCTGCAGGAGCTCAACAGGTCAGATAGTGAGTGTCCTCTCCAGGTGGCTCAGTTGTCATAAAGCCTCTTCTGGCCAGCTCGGCTGGTCTCTGCTTCTTCCAGACAGCTGGTGTGGTCTCAGAATCTTCTTTGTAGCTTGGCTCCTTTGAGAATGACACTCAGAGTTCTTTACAATTTACTCTTGGGGAGGGAGGGGCCTAAGGAATCTTGTCAGTTTCAGGGACTTCCTGAAGTTATTTTGAGTCATTTATTGCCTTAAGGAGCTTCCCTGTTGGATGGAATCTTTCAATCTCAGAAGAAACTGCTATGAAAACAACATTCGAAATACAGTAATGCACTAAAAAACAAATTTCTAAAGCAGCTAAACCCTGGAGCACAGCAACTGTTCCATCTAAGCTGGATCTTGTTACTTCAAGCCCTCACCCTGTTTCTGGCTGTATTTGGGAAGACATCATTTCTTGAGGCTAAGGTGGCCTCAGCTGCATAATCTCCCGGACTCCCCTTAGCTTCCTGAAGCATTATCCATGGAGAATGAACTACCCTCTGCTCTGGTGAATCTGTGCAGAGCTCAGACCCGCCTGGAGTACTAAGAACCTCTTCCTCCAACACAGTGGCTCAAGGCCCTTTCCCGTCTGGTGTTTATCTCTTGTAACATGAAGCGATGATTTAATTCTCACTTGCAATATCACTCGGGAAACATATTTCAGCACCCTACCAATTTCCATATAGATAAAAAAGAAAGAGAAAAAAAAAAGGAAAGAGAAAGAAAACAACCACAGCCAGATCTTCACAAACCATGCATTTGAAACCTGTTCTTAGAGATGGATTGCTCCGTTAGGCTGCTAAGAGCTTTTCTTGACTTGTCAACATTTTATCCCCCACAAACATTCTTGCCTATAAATTATTCATTACCCAGTTAGTGGTTAAAAAAAAAAAAAGATGCCTGGGGCTGAGATACTTTCTTAATCTTCCCTCTTCTTTTCAGACATAGCTTTCTTTTTCTTTTTTTTTTCTGCTGATGTAGAAACAGCTGGAAATCTCTGGAATTTGAGGCTTTGGTGGCCTGAGGAGGTGGTGTCAAGCTTCGTGAGTTAGGCTAGGCATGAAGCATCAGTTGTAGTTTGGGTATAACAGGAGGGTGTCTGGTGTTACCAAGTATGTTAATATTCAAAATAGGTGTGTCTGGGGCCTTTTCCTTTCATCAAGCTAAAGTGTCAAGGCTTTCCTGGGAAGCTGAAAGGAGCCATGATGGAGGTCTGGTCCCAGTCTATCAGCCCCACAGCTGGTTACGTCTCAGCTTCTCCCACATTACCCGTTTCTAGCCTGCCCCACTCCTTCCCAAATTAGGACCCTGCCTTGCCTTTCTCCTCTTGTCCTATATACCCTGAGCCTTGCTATGCTAAGACCTTTGTGCTTTTACATGGTTGCCTAGAAACCAGCCTTCTCCCATGGCTTGGGTTCATGGACTCAGCCATCTCTCTGCCTTGTGGGTGGTGATAGAGGAGGGATGGGTTGTATGGGTTCAGAGTTTAGGACTCACATTTGCTTCCCATGACAGCTCAAATAGAGCTCCACAAACTAGGTGTCTTCATGTAACGGGAGTTCAGGAGGCTAAAGCCTGAGGCCAAGCTTGTACGCCAAGAATGACATACTGTATTCCAACACTGGCAAGGATGCTTCTTTGCCTTCTCATGGTCCAGGCTGGCTGACAATCCTTTATTTTGTAGCTGCAGCACAACATCCACAGTCATAAGGAGGGGCCTCACCCTTGCCTCCAGTGTGTTGTGTTTCTGTGGTCATATCTCTTCTCTTTCTTTTGTACATGTCTATATGCAGGTCTGAGTGCACGTGTGTGTGTGTGTGTGTGTAGGTCTGGGTGTATTTGTGTGTATAAGTGTGGATGTGTATCCACCAGATGTCAACTTCAGGTGTCATTCTCAGATGCCAGCAACCTTATTTGTTTGTTTATTGAAATGGGAGCTTGGTCTGGAGTTTGCTGATTCAGCTAGACTGGCTGGCCAGCAAGCCCCGGGTATCTGCCTATCTCTGCCTCTCCCATGCTGAAGTTACAAGTGTGAACTGCTACTTCTGGTTTTCTCAGTGGGTCCTGTGGGTCCAACTAGGTCCTTGTGCTTGTGTGGTGAGCATTTCCCTGACTGAGCTCTTTCCCTGGCCCCAAGTCCCTCACCTTCTAAGGTCACAGGTCTCATTGACTTTGGGCCTCACTTAACTTTACTAAGGTGTACAATGGCCCCTAATAAGCTTCCAGGGGTTGAAACATCAACATTTTTGGGTAGAATATGATCCGACCCATCCAGGGGTCAGAGGAGGGAGCGATATGGTCCAGAGGACACCAGAAAAAGTGAGGAACTCATGCTCTAGGGAGGCCCTCCTCACCAGCAAATAGCTTCTTTGTGATCCTGAAGGAATCCTGTTACCCTAGCCTAAGGACCTTAGTAGGATAGGTATTGATTCTGCAGTGTGCCCAGAACCCATCTTTTCAGCCTGAGGAAGGAATCTAAGAAAGGGGATACGCTGTGGGGATTACCCCTCTGTGGACCTGGGGCCTTCTCTGGACAGAATGTGAACATTGCTCCTGTCACCTGCTTGTATCCACCTGCCTCTGTAGTAGAGGTGGCTTCTTGTTGGTCCCTAAAGGCCTCTGTGTACCATTAGAACTCAGTGTACTGAGTACCACTAGACCTAGTGCTGCCTAAATAGCCTATTATTCTGGTCCTATGAGAGCCAGGGATGGCACAGGGAGGAATGAGTGAGACCATTTGCTTGTCTTAGTCAGAACATGGGATTATTCCATTAACCCTAGCCCCAACTAGGCAAATAGGATTAATGATTTTATCTCAAAATATTTGTATTAGAAATTAAAGCTGACAGAGAGAAATGGTCCAGAGTTTGGCTTTCAAAGAAGATTCCCGGCTGCTGGGTTATAAACACTAGTGGCCATCTGCATTTCATCAAAGCCAACCTGGGATCCATCACTGTCCAGTGGCCCAGCTTCTGGGTCCTACTTCCCAGAGAGCAGATCAAAGAGACAGGGTCCTTGTGGTCCTTGTCTGCCCTGGTTGGCAGACGTTGTTTCTTTCTGGGTCATTCACCTTCTGTTCAACTTCAGTTTATTTTGTAAGTAGTCTGGAAATCCTGGGGTTCTTCCTGGCCAAGGCTCCCTCCAAGCATGGACGTCTACATGTCTGGAACAACAGTCATGGAGCAAGGGGAGGGCAGAGGACAGCTGAGAAGGAATGTGACAGGCACACTCATGTATGGCAGCATTGTGTTTATTAGTGAGGATTCTCTAGAGGGGCAGAACCAATAGAGTCAATGTGTATATTAGTTTATGTGACATTGTCTGTGCAGGCCAACAATGGTTGTCTCAACCAGAGAGACTGAGAAACTGGTAGTTGCTCTGTCCATTAGCTATCTGGATTCCCCAACAGTCCTACTCTGGCACTGAAGATCCAGAAGATTCTAAAGAACCACTGGCCTTTGATTCATGGTGAAACCTAAAGCTGAGTCCTAATTTCAATGTTGGAATGTAGCAGCAGCAACATAGGTGAATTTGTTATCGAGAGTAAATGAAAGCAGGCAAAAAAGCAAAATGCTATCTTCTTCCATCTCCTTTATCTGAGCATCACACATAGGCTAGGCCTCCCCACTTCAGACAATCTGACCAAGGAAATTATTTTCTCTTAATTGATTCTAGATCCAGTTTGTGTGTACTGTGGGGGAAAGGTTGAGGGCTAGAGAGGTCAAGTTCCCTGCGTGCAGGATAGTCGTAAATGACATTGCTTAGCAGGCCTAGGTGCTCCTCTGTTCACACTGGGGTGAATGATGGCTGGTCAGAAGGATCTGGAGAGCTGGATGTCTTCCCAGCTGAGTGCTGCTTTTTCTTATTGTTCAGGGAGCTGAGCAAGTACCACAACTGAGAGTGAACCACAAACACAAGAGCCACCACTGTATCTTGTGATGACAGACAGGAGTGACTCAGGACATAGACTCAGCAAGGCCCTTAAGGAGGAATGCTCTCCTGGAAGTATTCAGGGGATTTTTCTTCTTGATTGAAAGACATGAGAGTCAAGTCAGAGGAAGTGTTTAGAGTAAGCGTTTGGAGCAATCCTTGGCAAGCATTCTCTAGAAATCTGAACTGTCCCAAAGAGATACAGGGTTGGTGGGAACTTAAGATTTCTTCATGTTTTCTGTTGTTCAGGTCACTTAGTTCTTATTGTCTCTGGATGGAGCTCTCTAAAATAATGTTGCAAAAATATGTAGGTCATTTATTTCAGTGTTATTATTTTTATCACCAGCCTTATTGAGATACTTGGCTTGAATCTCATTATGTAGCCCCTGGCCTCACATCTACATTCATTCCAGGGTACAGTAATTCCAGGGTTTTTAGTGTGTGCAGAACTGTGCACACACCACAGACTATGTTTTTGTTTGTTTTATTTTGTTATCTATCTATCTATCTATCTATCTATCTATCTATCATCTATCTATCTTTATTATTCTTGAGTGTGTGCCTTGCGCATGAATGCCATCACTCAGGATGATGGCTTCTGCATGCTCTCTGTGTCATCTGAAGCCGCTTCTACAGCTGCCTTCCCCCTCTTTTTCCGTTGAGACAGGGTCTCACTAGGCAGCCCTGGCTGGTCTGGTACTTGTTACATAGACGAGTCTGCTCTTGTTGCAGTAGGCCTCCTGTCCTTGCCTCCCAAGCTTAGGAGTTACAGGTACGTGCCACCATACCCAGCTTGATGGGATCTCTTGGCTTCTTTACTGGATGTGTGCCATTCAGGTAGTTCCCAGAGGTTTTCAATGTTGGTTCATTTTTCCAGGACAGTTTTGCTAGATTTACTGCTTTACTGGCAGCCCTTGGAGTTATTCACACTGCTGTCCCAGAGGAGGAAGCACTGCTTTGTATCTTACTAACAAAAGTGTCTTTCCTTATAACTTTGCCTGCTAATCCAGCCTTGGTGGAACACAGTGTGTGACATATCATAGTCCCTCCCTCCCCTTTTTCCTTCCTTCCTTCTTCTCTTTCTTCCTCCCCCTCCCCACCTGCTGTTCAGATTTTTAACATTCTAGGCTGGTATTTGTTGGGTCTCATGACCTGTGGAATCGCCTACACAGTTTCTGTTCTTCAAAATTATTTGGTACATGTGTCTAACCATGTACATTCAGGGGAGTGTGTGGTATTACCTGTTTAATACCATGTACAGAGGTTGGAAGTCATCCTTGTATGTCTTTCCTCATGAGATGTTCACTTTGTTTTTGGAGACATAGTCTTTCATGGCCAGAGACTCACCAGGTAGGCTAGACTGGCTAGTGAGCTCCAGTGATCTACCTGTCTTTGCCTTCCCAGTGCTGAGATTATAAATACATATTATTGCATCAGCTTCTATATGGGTGATGGGTATTGAAATCAAGTCTTCATGCTTACCTGATGATGTGGTTTGAATAAGAATGGCCCCTATAGGCTCATAGATTTGAATGCTTGGTGGCACTATTTGAAAAGATTAGGAAGTGTAGCCTTGTTGGAGGGAGTATGTCACTGGAGGTGGGCTTTTCTTTTTCTAGAGTTGTCATGGTCATGGTGACTCTTCACAGCAGTAGAACATTGACTAAGACACTTGGCAACGCTCTCCCACCTGCAACTTCTCCGCAGCCCTTGCTCTTTGTAATTTATAGAAATCATTTTGGACGAGTAATGAGAAAGAGTGAGTAAAGGCCTGAGAGAGTGAAGCTCTGAGTGAACGTGTGATGTTTGACATGAATGGACCATGTCAAGGACCAAGGCACTGGACACATGGGAAATTAGCAGAGCCCTTTTCTGGTCCAAGAACATGTATAAACAATTGACATATGAGTGCAAAAACTAGCATTTGCAGCTTTCTCCTCTCAGTTGTTTACAGCCTGTTCCTTATAGAGACCTCCCACAGAGACTAGCTAACATCCCCCACTCCCTGTGGTACATAATAAACATGCTAAGATTCCTGGTTAGTGCCACTCCATCCGTGCACACAGCCCACCCGATCCCAGCTTTTCTTTAAGTGTATCTGTTCTTTTTTATTCCCTTGCCACTTGAGTCATGTTTCCATGACTAAGCTTTTTATTTTTTTTTTAAATAACCCAAGGAAAAGATATGTTCTCTGTTCCTAGAAAAAAAAAATCCAGCATGAACCAATGAATTAAGCTTCACTAGATTGCTTTGACCCTTTAGGGCCTTGATAGATAATACTCTAACAGGAAAAGAGGGTAGAAGAACAGAGTAGGTTTGCTAGGTAAATTCAAGGGCTAGTTATCTCATGGCAATTTAGGGGAATATCCCTCTCTCTACCTTTCCTCAGAAACTTGGCCAAGTAGCACAAAATATAGACTCATACAACTTTCAGGGGCTGAGGAGATGGCTCAGCAGGCAAGGGTGCCTGCTGCTCAAACATGAGGTTATGAGTTCAAATCCCCAAATCCACACAAAAAGTTGGGTGTGGTCCTAGCACTCAGGGTTGGGGAAGACAGGATGATGCTGGTGGTTTGGTGGCTACCAGCTTAGTTCCAGGTTTAGGGAAACCCAGGCCCAGGAAAATAAGGGGGAAAGTCAAAATAGGACATTTGACATGCTTTCTGGCCTCTATAAGTATGCATGACGGGAACACTTGCGTACACACTGTACACTATATATACATATGAGTGCACATACACAATTAAAATGTTTAGAAATGCAATATAAAAGCCCCCACATTTTTACTTAGAATCCTGGGGATTTTCCATTCTGACTTCCTTTTTAACATATGGGGAAGATGACTCACCTAATACAGCCACAGAGCTGGCTACAAAATGAATCCAGGAATCGAATTTGGTTCTGTTGGAATCTAGGAAGGGTTTCGCTGTGCATTCAATATTTTGTCTTTTGTTTTAGATTCAACATTGTCATCTCCAGGACATTTGGTGGCTTTGGAATGGGTTAGCGCTTGTTTTGTTTTTAATGAGAAAACACTGGTCTTTTATATCTGTTTGTTACAAAAAGATATTGGAGTTTGTGCCACTCTTCAGAGTTCGCAGAGCAATTACAGTTTGCAGGGTACTTTCCTATGTCTTCAGTTTGATCTTAAGGTAATTGCTGATGAAGGCAGTTGTGTGGTTTGAGAGATGGAGAGTCTGTGTTTGCAGTGAGTTTTCTGTCTCTGAGGCCATGAGCCCCTCTGCAGAGACCAGGGGCCTTGTCCTGTGTGGGCTCAGAGCCGATCAATGCTCAGACTCTTATTTCCCTAGTGGACCTTTGGGGTTGAGCTAGAATCTCCTGCCGACTTTTCTTTCCTCTGCTGGACCTGTGCCCTGGACAGCTGGCAGGGAGTTTCCATCACTGTGAGAAGTCTGCACAGTTACTATTTTTAATAGCACTGTTCTATACACCTGAGAGAGGAGGCTCTGGTAGACTGGGTGTGTGCTAGGGATACAACTCGCCTGTCCTCTGGCATGGCCATAGTTCAGATCGCTGGTTGCTGTCCCACATGATAACTCCTGTGTGGGATTGATCAGCTCTGCATTGACACGTAACTAATCACCTGAAAGCACAGTGTCCGGAAGTGAGAAGACCGTGTCTGCTAACACACACAGTTTCCATGGTTGGGGACTGAGTGGCTCCAGCATGGGCTCTTCACACTGCTGTCAAGGATTGGCCTGGGGTTGGTGGGTTAGCATCTATCTTGGGCTGGCAGCTTCCTCGGCAGCTGGTAGGAAGACCCTATTCCTTGCTTTATAGCTGTGTTAGGTTTAGGGACAGATGACTCTTAGGGTCCTTCGAAGTCCCCATATTCTTGGAGTTTATGGACTTGTTCCTGGAAGCTCACAAGGTGCTATTTTGGGAGCTAATTTATGAGTTAATGGCAGTTGTTGAAATTCTCAGTGCCAGGACATTCTTGTTGAAGTAGAGAACACCCTCCTTTCCCACTGTCTGGCATCTCCCTGAGCAATGATACTTTTTTTCTTTTTTTTTGCTGGTTTGTCATATGCAAACCCTGCCCCTGTCTCTTAAGGTCTGAGCTGAACAGCCCTCACAAGAGTGTGGAGTCGAATACTTCCTCTCAGACCTATCTCCTGGGCAGAACCCTCTTGTCCTTCGGCTTTCTCTATAAGGAGAGGGAAGGAATGCATAAAACGCAATGAAAGCCTGCTTCAAAAAATTGTCTGTCTGTCTGTCTGTCTGTCCATCTGCCTGTCTTAGTTAGGGTTTTACTGCTGTGAACAGACACCATGACCAAGGCAACTCTTAAAAAGAACATTTAATTGGGGCTGGCTTACAGGTTCAGAGGTTCAATTATCATCAAGGCAGGAACATGGCATTATCAAGGCTGGCATGGTGCAGGAGGAACTGAAAGTTCTACGTCTTCATTTGGAGGCTGCTAGCAGAATACTGGCTTCCAGGCAGCTTAGACGAGGGTCTTAAAGCCCACACCCACAGTGACACACCTATTCCAACAAGCTACACCTTCTAACAGTACCACTCTCTACGGGCCAAGCAACAGACCTTGTTGTTTGTTTGTTAGTTTAAATGGACAAGAAAGCATTGAACGTTCTAACAATATGTTCTACATGGTCACTTTAATTCTCCATCAGATGAGGCTGTCCCTAGAAGGCTGGTTGTTTGCTCAGGAGGCTAGCTTTTGTTTGAGGCACAGACTCTGAAGTTCGGACCATTCCTTAGAGATTTCTTGTAGCCTTGTGAGTCCAATCTTTAGCTCTGGGCAAACCAGGTTCAGACTCTACAACAGCCGTTACCTTCATGAAGGCCACATTTGTCAAGTTTCAGAGCTGGTATAGAAATGGTGTTAAATACAAACTAGCCACAGGTAGGTCCACGTTATTACCAAGGATGTTCTCACTCCCTGCTAGATGCTCATCATCTATGTCATGAGAAAACCTGTGCCAGAGCCAGTCTTCCACTCTGAGCTACAGCCTCACTCCATCTACACTCCACTCACACAGGCATTGTTAGGGAGAGCCTTGGGCTTAGGGGACCCAGGAGAGACCAATGTGGGTTGATTTGCTTGAGTCAGAGGTTCTGGAGAGCGTATTGGACTACAATACAGTTAGAGGAAGCAGCTTAAGGCTGAACTGGGGCAGGGAAGAGATGGTGCTCACAGTGTTTGTGAACCCAAGCAGGCCACCTAGGATCCTGTGTGTCAGGTTGGTGTAGCCAGGTCTGAAGGTTATGGAAGGGAACTTTCTCACCTACTCAATTACTCAAGTTTCTTTAGAGAATTAGATAAAATGAATCTCCCCCTCCACCTCCCTGTTCCCCCTCCCTCACTCCCATCTTCTGTTCTGCCCCTCCCTGTCCCATATAAAGGCGATTTACTAGGGTAGCTTACAGGCTGTGGTTCAGCTAACCCAACAATGGCTGCCTACTGATAGAAAGATCCAAGAATCTGATAGTTGTTCCATCCAGAGGCTGAGTATCTCAGCTGATCTTCAGTGTACACCAGAATCCTGAAGAAGTAATCCCTCGTGCCAGTGAAGGAATGGACTTGCCATTAAGAGTGAGGGGAGGCAGACAACCAGTGCCTCATTTTCCCATGCCCTTTATATAGGCTGCTACCAGCTGTGGCCCAGAACAAAGGTGGATTTTCCTGCCTCAAAAGGTCCAGATTGAAAGTGGATCTTCCTACTTCAAATGACTTAATTAAGAAAAAAAAATACAGATATACCCAGCTGTTTGGGTTTTAATTCCAGATTTAGTCACACTAACAACCAAGCAAAGCCGTCACACCCACAGACAGGCAGAAGTTTGCCTGTGTAGCAGACCATCATGCCGAATAGTTGCCTCATACTGTTAGGGGTCTGAGAGTGCTCAGCTGTCCAGCTCAGGAGGAAAGAGATTTTCAGTGAACTGATAGATGAGGCTGGCCCAGAAATAGACCCACAGTCACCAAAGTCCCAGCAAACGATCACAGGGTTTCTACTGCTGTGAAGAGCGATAGACCGTGTGTGACCAAGGCAACTCTTCTAAAGGAAGACATTTAACTGGGGTTGGCTTGCAGTTTCAGAGGTTCAGTCCATTATCCTCATGATGGGAAGCATGGCAGCATGCAGGCTGACATGGTGCTGGAGAAGAAGCTGAGAATTCTACATTTGGATGCACAGGTCCAGAGCAAGACACTGGGCCTGGCTTGAACATCTGAAACCTCAAAGCCCACCTCCAGGGACACATTCCCTCCAATAAGACCACCTCCTAATAGCGCCACTCCCTATGAGCCAATGGGGGCTGTTTCCTTTCAAAGCACCACTATATAGTACCAGAGACATAGCACCCAATTATGAGGGACTCCTATCCTATCCCTAAGTCTGTGTCACTCCTTTGCATCCACCCTAGCAAAACTCTGCCAAACTTTAAAGTACCCCCATCCAGCCAAGCGCTGAGGGATCAGGTGGCTATTTCTCCTTGGATAATTACTATTTCCCACAGGCTAATGTGTTGATGACTTGGTCCCAGACACTGATCCTATTTTTAGAAGCTGTGAAAATCTGAGGAGGTAGAATCTAGCCAGAGGAAGTAGGTCACTCGGGGCAGGCTCGGAAGGATATTTCTAGTCTTTGGATTCATACCCCACCCTCAATATGTCCCTTCTCCCTCCTCCATTGCCCCCTCCCAGCGCATATAAGATAAAGAGCCTTGCTACATCTCCTCAACCAACATGCTGTTTTTTCCAAATGCATGTGGCCAAGTGACCACGGCTGACCAGTCTGAATCTGTGGGCGAAAATATACATTTTTCTCTCTTAAGTAGTGCCTTGTTGTGGCAATAAGAAAGGCTGGCTAATACAGCCCCAGTTCTCTTAATATGTAGAAGACATTGCCATCATAATAGGGCAATGACACATTCGTGTCACAGGCCACCACAGTCATGGAGCATGAGGCGTTGGTGCTTACAGGTGCTCATTGAAGTTCCTTGTGTCACAGCTGCCCAAGTGAGGTTCATGGGGCATTTCCTTCCCAGTCCCTGAGGAAGTGGGATGAGGAGGTCTGGTCTTTCCCAGGCTAGAAACATTCAGCCACAGGCAGCCTCAGTTTACTCAATATGATGCAAAAGTAGTATTATCTTTCATAAGACTTTGTATTTTCCCTTGGGACTGCCAAAATGAATTACCTCAAAACTGGCCACTTAAAACAATAGAAGATTCTTTTCTCCTGGTCAGCCAATCCCTCTCCCTCTGGGAGTCTGGGGAGTCATTTCTGCCCCTCCCAGATGCTAGTGGCTGCTGGATGTCTCTGGTTCATTTGGCGTATGGCTGCACCTGTCTTCACATAGAGCTCTCTGCTATGTATGTCTTCTGTCTTAAAATGATTTATTTATGAATTAATGTGTGTGTGTATGTGTGTGTATGTGTGTGTGTGTGTGTGTGTGTGCATGAGCATATCACAGCTTGAGTGTCTGATCAGAGGACAGCTTCATAAAGATTGGGTTGTGGGCATTGGTTGCAGGCTGTCAGGTCTGCACAGGGAGGACTTTACCCATTGGGCCATCCCACCAACCCTTCTTTTCTGTCTTTCATGAAGACACTTGTGCCTGGACTTATGTCCCTATCCTAAGTCAGGATGATCTCACCTCCAAATCCTTAAACAACAATGACAAAGATTTCTTTTACCAAACAAGATCTCTTTCACAAGTTCTGGAACGTGGACATATCTTTCTTAGGGGACAGGGTCACCCACAACCAACTGTGTTGTGAGAGGTCCAGGGGTGCTGATCAGCCCGTGAGCCATCCTCAGGTTAGTGCCAGGAACCTATTCTGCCATGGAATTCAGTAGCCTTAGTGCACTGAGGAATTCCAGCTCTACTACTGTCTGTGGCCTCAAAGAAGCTGCCACGCAGCTCTCTACTTCACTCTGGAAGTAGCAGGTTTGAAGTGGAGAGGGGTGGGGGTGGGGTGCAATGAGGCCATGTGTGGTGTGAGGAGACCTGACTGCTGGGTCCTTTTCCATCTTGTTCCAGTGAGACCAAGGCGAGTCAGTGGAGGGGACTTGCCAATATCCATGGAGAACAAGTGCTGGGACACATTGTCACCTCCTCTTGGGCAGATGAGGGGACTGGGCTTAAGCCCAGACTGGCCAGCATGTGGACTCTGGGTGGAGGGAGCCAAGTGGCTTCCCAAGAGCCAGAGGACAGGGCATGGGAAGTAGTGCCCAGGCAGGTGACAGTTGCCGCTTACGTCACTTACTCATTGAATAAATGTGATGCTGACTCAGCCAGACTCTATCTCGGGCTGTGACAGGGTGACTAAGGCCCTGTCTCTACTCTGAGGGCTCATGGTCACATTGGTGGAACAGGCCTGCCATGTTCACTGAAATTTGAGAGTGGAGCAGGAAGCTGCTCAAGGGGAAGTCGAGTGCTATGAGAGGCTTCGTGGATGATGCAGCGCTTCCCCTCGGTCTTGATGTGTGACTAGGAGTTCGCTCAAGCATGTTACAGCTACATGCACCACTGACTCACAGTTAAAGATACTTCATCGCCCAGCATTTATCACTTCACAATTTCCATGTGACCAGCCAGGAATCTGGGATCAGATCACCTGAGAGGGTCAGGCTTGCCTTACAGCTTCTGACTAGATTCCTTAGAAGGGCCCGGACCGTCACCAACCTCAAGATACAATTGGAGAGGTTTATAGTTGTCCCTCCACAGTATAGTTTCATAATTAAATCAATGACCTGTGAGCTCCAAGGATGACTCACTTAGTGAAGTATTTGCCTTACAAGTACAATGACTGCAATTTCAGTCCCAGAAGCCACATAAAATTTTTGGGTTTGATGGCAAGCCTTTGTGAATCCCAGATGTTGGAGTCAGGTGGAGCTCAGTGGATCCATGGTAACCAGCCAGTATAGCCTAATTGGTGAGCTCCAGGCAGTGAGAGACCCTGTCTCACAGTAGGTGGATGGATGGAACTACTCAAGAGCACTCGAGGTTGTCCTCTGGCCACCACACACAGGAGCACTCACATACACCCACCCACATACCAATTAACTAGTGATGATCCAGGAGAAGGCAGGATCGAAGCCACAGACTTTTTATAACCTAAGGCATCACTTTCATAACACATCACTTCTGATGTGTTCTATTCATAAGAAGTGAGTCACAGGGCCAGCCCATCCTCCAGGGCCTGAATTACGGGAGGCAAGGACCATGCTGGAGGCAGACTCGGCATCTGCTGACCACATAGAACATTGGAGTGTCTGTAGAGAGCAGCTACAGTGAACCCTGGTACCTGGTTCTCACCAAAGGGGCAGAGCAAGGTTGTGATGAGGAATGAGAGAACTGAGAGCAAAGAAAGTGACTGTCACCGTGAAAGCGCCTGCCTTTTCCTATCGCTTAGGACTCTAACGCCCAGTGCTGTGGCTTTCATCAGCAGACAAGGCTCTTGTTCACACTCCCATAGTTCTCTGGGACGAAGGTCCTGCTTCAGGGTCTATTTTATGGATAAGGAAACTGAGACATGAGGACATTGGTCAGTTTCCATAGCCACGCCCCTCGGCCTGTGGCCCACACTTGGAGCTAGAGTCACAAACAGGTGTTTCTTTTTTTTTTTTTTTTTTTTTTATTGGATGTTTTATTTACATTTCATATGTTGTCCCCTTACCCCATCCCCCACCCACCCAGGAACCCCCAATCCCCTCACACCTCCTCCTTCTTCTTTGTGGATGTAACCTCTATCTACCCCCCCACTCCCACCTCCCCACCCTCAAAACTCCCACCCCCTGGGGCGTCCAGCCTTCATGAGGTCAAGGATCTCATCTTCCATCTGTGCCCAGCAGGGCCCTCCACTCTTATATATTCAGCTAAGGCCCTGGATCCCTCCATAAGTGCTCCCAGGCTGGTGGTTTAGACCCTGGGAGCTGTGATTGGTTGGTATTGTTGCTCTCCTCATGGGGCCACAAATCCTTTCAGCTCCTTCAGTCTTCACTCTAACTCCTCCATTGAGAACCCCATGATCACTTCAATGGCTAGTTGTGAGCATCTGCCTCTGAATATGTCAGGCTCTTGAGGACCTCTGAGGAGACATCCATATCAGGCTCTTATCAGCATGCACTTCCTGACTTCCACATCAGCATCTACCTTTGGTGACTGCACATGGGATGGATACTCAGGTGGAAAGGTCTTCAGACGGCCCCTCCTTCAGTTTTTGTCCCTCGCTTTGTCTCCATATTTGCTCCCTTGAGTATTTTGTTGCTCCTTCTAAGAAGGACCGAATCACCCCCACTTGGTCTTCATTCTTTATGGACTTCATGTGGCCTGTGAGTTGCATCTTGGGCATTTTAAGGTTCTGGGCTAATATCCAATAATCAGTGAGTGAATACCATGTGTGTTCTTTTGTGATTGGCTTACCTCACTCAGTATGATAATTTCTAGTTCCATCCATTTACCTAGGAACCTCTCAAATTCATTGTTTTTAATAGCTGAGTAATACTCCATTGTGTAAATATACCACATTTTTTTAATCCATTCCTCAGTTGAAGGACATCTGGGTTCTTTCCAGCTCCTGGCTATTATAAATAAGGCTGCTATGAACATAGTTGAGCATATGTCCTTATTATATGTTCGAGCACCTTCTGGGTATATGCCTAGGAGTGGTATAGCTGGATCCTCGGGTAATGCTATGTTCAATTTTCTGAGGAACCGCCACACTGATTTCCAAAGTGGTTGCACCATCTTGCAGTCCCACCAACAATGGAGGAGTGTTCCTCTTTCTCCACACCCTCGCCAGCATCTACTATCACCTGAGTTTTTAATCTTAGCCATTCTGACTGGTGTGAGATGGAATCTCAGGGTTGTTTTGATTTGCATTTCCCTGACGACTAAGGATGCCGAGCATTTCTTTAGGTGCTTCTCGGCCATTCGAGTTTCTTCTGTTGAAAATTCTTTGTTAAGCTCTATACCCCATTTTTTAATAGGGTAATTTGGTTGCCTGGAGTCTAATTTCTTGAGTTCTTTGTATATATTGGATATTAGACCTCTATCAGATGAAGGATTGGTAAAGATCTTTTCCCAATTTGTTGGTTGTCGTTTTGTCCTATTGACAGTGTCCTTTGCCTTACAGAAACTGAAGTCTCTGAAGAAAGAAATTGAAGAAGATCTCAGAAGATGGAAAGATCTCCCATGCTCATGGATTGGCAGGATTAATATAATAAAAATGGCCATCTTGCCAAAAGCAATCTACAGATTCAATGCAATCCCCATTAAAATCCCAACTCAATTCTTCACAGAGTTAGAAAAGGAAATTCTCAAATTCATATGGAATAACAAAAAACCTAGGATAGCGAAAACTATTCTCAACAATAAAAGAACTTCGGGAGGAATCACCATCCCTGACCTCAAGCTGTACTACAGAGCAATAGTGATAAAAACTACCTGGTATTGGTACAGAGACAGGCAGGAAGATCAATGGAATAGAATTGAAGACCCAGAAATGAACCCACACTCCTATGGTCACTTGATCTTTGACAAAGGAGCTAAAACTGTCCAGTGGAAAAAGGACAGCATTTTCAACAAATGGTGCTGGTTCAACTGGAGGACAACATGTAGAAGAATGAAAATTGATCCATTCTTATCCCCTTGTACAAAGCTCAAATCTAAGTGGATAAAGGACCTCCACATAAAACCAGATACACTGAAACTAATAGAAGAGAAGGTGGGGAAAAGCCTCGAACACTTGGGCACAGGGGAAAAGTTCCTGAACAGAACTCCAATGGCATATGCTCTAAGATCGAGAATTGACAAATGGGACTTCATAAAATTGCAAACAGGTGTTTCTTAATGTCTGTGGGAGGTTTGGGGTTATCCCTGACTCAGTATCTCTGTGTCAAGCAGCACAGAAGCCAGGCAGTTTCAAGGTCGTCTGTAGGCCAACAGTGCTGATTTCTCTGTTTTGTTTTTTTCTTTCTCTCACGTCAGGGAACAGCGATGACATTTCTTCAGGGCCGCCAGGATGAGGGGTGCACATTCTGTGTCGGCAAACACAGGAAGGCGTCATGCTCAGTCACACACATCCTGTTTGGCCCAGATACATCCTACAGTCCTGGTCCTATAGAGGAGGCAGCTTCGTGGGCATCCACCTCAGTCATGCACACACATTCTGGCTTGGGGGGAGGAGCTGTATGTCTGTCCATGAAGCATTGGCCATGTTGTTTATGTAGCCCTGATTTCAGCCTGTGCTTCCTACAGAAACCCCTACATTCTCAAACCCATCCTTCCTATGCTCACTGAAGCCACAGAGAGGGAGGCTAGGTAGGTGGTTTGAACCGTAAGTGTCATGTCCTTGGGACATATGTCATCTATTACAAGGACACTGATTTCTGCACTCCAAGTTCTTCCCTGGCATGCCGTGAGTATGGAAGATTGGTTCCTGGGGGGATGGGCATGATGCTGGGAGTTCGGCCTTAGCATTTTAAGTATATGTGATGTGTGACAGTCAGTCCAGGTACATGTGACCCAGCCTGACTCCAGATGGGCAAAGACAGGCTACCTAACCTCCTCAAGTCTCAGTTTCCTCAGCCGTGAAATGAGTGTAATTGTTCCTTCCTTCTTGGAGTCAGGATGAAAGTTGGTATGAATGTGCAGGTTAGGGCTTTAGGGAAGAGGTTACACAAAAGTGTCCATGGAATGACAGGAAATGGCTGCCGCCATGTCATTTTACCAAAGTGAGGCTCTTGAGGGTTTTAGCCACACAGACAGTGAGATGGAAGGTCCTGGCCCTCAGCTTGGCTGTGATAAAAGCCGTCCTGGGTCTCAGCACAGCACAGGAAGCTGCCACTGGCTCCGTGTTGCCGTACATCCTGGGGCTAGTCCCTCTCATCTCTGTTTTCCTACTTGCAAAATGGCCAGACTGCCCTGCACGTGCTCTAAGTCCTCCCCAGCTCATTCCTCTCCAGAGCTGTGACTGCAGGAAGTTTTGGAACTCTGAAATGACCTGGTTACTCAATGGTCAGAGTAGAAAGGGGCTGATGCACTTGGCACTTGGGGACACGTCAGGATAATTGAGGGAGGGACAGGCTGGTCGGATACTAGAAGGACATGTCAGTGTACTCTGGGGACACACTGGCTGGAATTTGGAGAGAGGTCGTCAGGATGCCTGCAGGTTAGATTGCCTGGAGATTGAGGGACACTGGGCTGCTGATTGAGGGCATGTGGCTGACAATTAGGGACAATGTGGCTGTCCTCTGGTTGTACCCAGCCCACAGTGATTTCAGATCCAGGCAGTTTCCTTCTCCTGCTTCTCCTTCCTGACTCCCAGCTCTGTAAGGTGGTACGGGGCTGTCTTCCTGTAAGCTCTCTATTATCCATTTATAATTGCAGTTGCACTGGGCAGAAATGTTGCAGCCAAATTTCCTCACTGGGGTTAACAAAATGGACACACCAGCAGACCCCAAGTATCCTGATACCTTGTCCCCAAGTGCCCCATCGCCATCTTCTCCTTCAAGGAGAACAGTAACAGAAAGTCCTTTTGAGAGAGAGAGAGAGATCCAGCAGAGAGCTGGCCCAAAGCCTGCAGTCTTTAGCCGGTCCGAGCCCCCAGTTGCCTGGTCAGCACAGACGGGGAGCCTGCTGTCCCCACCCATTCAGCATGCTGTGGCTGCATATTTGCTTTCCAAGTTCAGCCTCATGGTAAACAGTAGGCACCAGATTTCTTTCCATCCTCTGTCCAGCTCTCCAGACAGATGTTTTCCACCAGTGTGTCCTCCCTCCTTGCAGACAGGGTAAGGTTTTGAACTGGAGAAGGGAAAAAATGTAATTATTGTAAGTGGGGAGTCCATACTTCTGGTCATTAAAGGGAACAAGTTGCCCATTTACTCAAAAACTGCTTTTCTGATTGGACAGTGGGATTTGGTAGGGTGGGGGATTGACCCTCAAGGTATCCATCCAGTTTGAAGGAAAGGGGAAGCTGGCTGTGGAGTGGCTTCTGTACCAGAGCAGGTGGGGCCAAACTGAGGCAGGGACTTGGATGAAATGCCCTAGGGAAGGAAGACTGCAGGGCAACTAAACCAAGAGTTTCTAGAAGGAGGAAGGGGCTCTTTGCTGGGTGGCATCCCCTGAGCTGCAGGAGAGAAGGGGTGTATGTGTGTTGGGGAAAGGAACTGGGCTCTGGGCTCTGGTGCACAGGGTGTGACGAGGCCAGGGGGAGCCAAGGCCACAGACAGGGCTTGGGTACCAGTTTCAACACTAGAGATTTTTTTGTACATAGGGATGGGGGTATGTAAAATGGGGGTATGTAAAATGTCTGGGCAGGGTGCTGACAATCAGATGCCTACAGGGGCTAGAGCCAGGGCTACCAGTGGGAGTGGTGGTGACAGGCAAGATGGAGAAGAGTTAGGGAAGACACAGAACATAAGGACTGCTGCTGAGGACAGGGTGATTGACCCAGTAAAAAATGTGTGTTGTGCTGGGAATATATGGTAGGGGTAGAGCTTGGGACCCCAGACACACTGGGACTCAGAGCTAGGGCTCCATGTTCTTGTCAGATGGCAGAGACAGTCCTAGAGAGATGGGTTCTGGGCAGGTACCAGGACAAGGGCAGGTACAAGAACAAGGACCTGGGAATTAGTTATAGGCATGCACGTACTACGTGTGTGTGTGTGTGTGTGTGTGTGTGTGTGTGTGTGTGTGTGTGTGCCTGTTCCTGAAGGCCTACAGAAATAATGGCAGCTGCTCACTGCCTGACTCTCCTCTGGCGACCCTCCCCTTTGCCGAGCATAGCACTGTGTAATTTAGTCCCCATTTCCCCACTTTTCAGATGAGAAGCTGGCCTTCAGAAAGAGAGCACAGAGCTCACAGGAGCTGGGCTACCACAGGCAGCTGGATGGCCTGAGTTTCAACAGACAGATTCTTGGGGGCATGGGTATCCCTGGCACCTAGCTGGTCTGGCATTTGGAGCTTTGGACCTTAGTGGCCATGCTACTCACTGGAAAAACTTGCTCTTCTTAAGTTGGATGCCTTTTAGACCCTTCCTCTCCTGCTGTTACAAGTGAGGATGTTGTTAGATTATGAGATGTACTTGCTGAGGATGCTCGCCCAGTGTTGGTCCCCAGGGATCCTTTCCGTCGTCCTTCATCTCTCTACTGTAATGAACACCAGTGGGTCCTCTCTTCCCTAACTCTAGATGACAGACTCCCACAACTTTTGTCATTATCTTCCTTTTCATTTGACCACTTCTCACTGCAGTCCCTCAAACACTTAGTCATTTTTAGTTCAAAAATATATATAAGTTGTTTTCTCTTTCTTTCTTTCTTTTTCTTAGAAAAACATTTTATTTGCTTAGAGCAAGCTTTGATTTACAGAAAAATTGAGAAGATATACAGAGAATTTGTAGAATCTTTTCAGAATTTTTTTCCCCTAGGATTGAAGTGTTGGGGGGTTTGGGGCTTTGAGAGAGTGCTTGCTTAGTGTGCAAAAAATCTTGAGTTGAGTTCCCAGCCCAGAATAAAGCTGGCATGGTGATGTGTGCCTGTCTAGTACTGGGGAGGAAGAGGCAGGAGGATCAGAAGTTCAAGCCCATATTTGAGTACTTAGTTCAAGGCTTCCAGGGTTACCTGAGAGTGTGTCCTTAAAAACATAATAATAAATCATGTTCATTGGGAGGGAGTTTGGCACTGCATGGTTGACTTCAGTAATGGGGCAGCTATTCATATCAAGATGGCAGAAGCAGCCAATTTCTGTATCAACCTAAGTTGGGAAGTTACAAATCAGTAGGGTGTGTTCCTCGGAGTTCAGTTTTCATTAATGTTCTTCTTGCAGTGACAAAATACTTCACAAGAAGCAGCTTAGAGGAGGAAGCCCTTACTTTAGCTCTCAGTTCAAGGGACCCAGTTCATCATGGAGGAAGATACTGTCGCAGGAAGGTTAGGCAGCTGGTTACATTGTGTCTGCAGTCAGGCAGCAGAGCAGCCAAGGATGATGCTCAGCTCACTTACGCTGTTTTTGGAGTCCAGGACTGGAGCCCATGGAATGCCGTTACCCATATTTAGGGCGGAGCTTCCCACCTCAGTTAACCTAATCTAAAACATCCCTCACAGACATGTCCAGAGCCTCGTCTCCAGATCTGTCAAGTTGACATCAACATTAACTGTCACAAGGACTTATAAAGTGGTGGAATGGAAGAAAATTAGGTCACAAAAATAAAGATGGATGGTAACAATTTAACTTTGTATTAAAATAAGAGGAACTCTAGATTCTTTTTTTCCTTTGCTCAGTACGTAGGGCACGTCAGAACATTGTCCCACTGTTTGGAGGGAATTTCAGGTCAACAGAGCAGCCTAGGTCTCTGTCGGTAGAGAGACCACCCTCGGGAGATAGAGGTAGAGGAAGGAATCTCTAGGTCTGACCATGATTCAAGATGACTCATGTTGGTCATGCCTGCAGAAGACAACCTGGGGTGGGGATGGGGGGGGTGTTGTGCTCCAGGTGTCACAGCTAAAGCCTGATTGTGGGGAAGGCCTCAGAAGCCGGGGCTACACAGAGTCACTGGTTCTGTGGGAGAGACCCTGAACTTGGCTGCATGAAAACTGCGGTCATCAGAGAGGACAGTCAGATCAGGACAATGACCTCTCTGAGCACTCATGCAACTGAACGGACTGTCCCTCAGTCCTATCCAGCTTTCCAGGATTACCCAGCAACGCTCATGTTTTTCTAAGTAGCTTTTCTTTGGTTACAAAAACAGTGTGTGCTTATAAAGGGAAAAAAGTTACAAATGCATAAAGTAGGAAAAAAAAAGGAACAAACGTCCTCCGAGTTTTCACTACTCAAGGCTACAAGGTCTCATTCCAGCCTCTTCCATATACGAGTGCCTATTGTTTAAAGTAGGGTCTCTTTCAGTACAGCTTCCCAGTTTAAATCTTTTACACTCATATCGTATGGATGCATACTATACTGGATGACTGAAAACCATCTGTTCACCCATAAATCCATGCATTTATTTAATGTATCCATCATCTGTCTGTATGTCTGTCATCATCATCGTCGTCATCATCATCATCCTCAGTCTCACCTCTACTTCGTACACACATGTATACATCTATTTCAATGGCTTGTGATTTTGTCTGTTTCTAAGTTCACTCTTATATCATTAGAAACCATCTTACCGGGAGTGTCTAAGCTTTGTCAGTTTGTACTCAAATTGTTTCCTTCCAAGGCTTCTTTTCAGCTTGCTTTTCACTGTCTACCGTCCGACTGAGCCCTTTCCCTACCTTCACAAGCACCAAGGAGACTGATTTTTACCCATCTCAGCTGCCTTCCAATGATCTATTGAAGGCTGTCAGCAGTATCCCCACTAACAAAGGAGCAGTACGATGATAGTGGGTCCTGGCATAGTGCCATCTCTCATTGTGCTGTCTCAGGCTACTCGGGATCATCAGCCTGTTAGCAAGCCCCTGCATGAGAGCCAGGCCTCTGGGCAGCTGAGGAAATGATGCTCCGAGGTAGATGGAGCTGAGGGCCAAAGATTGAAAAGACAAAGGATCAGCTGATCTTAAGTGAAGCCCTTCCTAGTAAGGGGGAGCAGACATGAGCTATCAGTGCAGAGGCGGGCTACTGTTGACCACACGGCAACAACTGCATCACTCATCTTTTGCTCAGGAACCTATATAGATTTCTTGGTCTTAGGTAGGTTAGTCCCACAGGCCCAGGAGACCAGTTGTGAATGCATTGGGAAGGCATAGCCCTGTATTGTCGGCACTAGTCAGTCACTGGTGTTTGCGGGCCCGGTTAGTCAAGCCTTAGAGTTGGCTGAGTGGGGCAGACTCAACGGCCTTCATCCTTTTGCCCCACCCTTTGCTTTTTTTTTCTACCTGAGTTACAGATGAAGTGCCAGGCATTTAATAGCCACCGTGTATGTGTTGACTAGCATGAGAGTAAGAGTCAATGCGCTAAGGGAAGCTGAGCAGAAAGACAGATTGTGTCCTTCAAATTGGGTACTGGAGCTTCTTATTCCTGAATTCCTTGTTATGTGGAAAGATAAGCATGTAAGTGTTTATAATATACTTGTACCCTTTTCTGTTATGTGCAACTGAAAGCATTCTCATTCTATATTACTCAGGATTAGGTCATGCTAGCCTCTATAACAAACATTCTCCAAGTGCTGATAGATAAGCACAAGAAATGTATGTTCTCATTCACACTTATTCACCATCTAGGCTCTTCCATCTCACAGGGTTACCTGTTACAACATATGGGCTCTAGGGTTGCCATGACAACCGTCTCCATGAATCTGTGGGCCATCCTGAGAGCGGTATGCATCACTTTTGCTTATCATCTCTTTAATACCCAGGCTCATGACCTTACACTAACTGCAAGTTGTGGTTTTTCTGGTTGCCCAGGAGGAAATACATGAGTGACTCAGTATCTAATTTCTATCACACAGTCATTTCAAGAGCCTCTTTTGAAATCTTTCTGGGCCATGGAGGAGACAAGATGCAGTCCAGCAAGCCTCAACTCTGGTGACCCTTCACAGTGGCTGATATTCTACCATTTTGATCTATGAAAATGGCCATTCCACCTAGTCCTTCTGTGATGCTCTGGATGGAAAAGAGATCACCTTCTCTCTTAATCAAGGGTTCCAAAGTGCTGTGAAATTGGCTTGCTTCTACAGAGCTTAGAGCTTAGGCAAAAAAAAAAAAAAACAAAAAAACAAAAAAACCTTGGATCCTGGGTTTCAAAGGATCCAGGTAGGACTGGAGAGATGGCTCAGCATTTAAGAGGGCTGGCTGCTCTTCCAGGGGTCTTGGATTCAATTCTCAGCAACCACATGGTGGCTCACAACCATCTGTAATTGAATCCAATGCCCTCTTCTGGTGTGTCAATGACAGCCTGTTCATATACATAAAATAAATAAGCAAATTTAAAAGGACCCAGGTTCAAATTCTATCTCTACCTTTCCAAGGTTCAGGAGATAATGTGTTCTGGGTGCCCAGCCAGTGACTGATCTCATGGCTTCATGCCCTCACTGTTGTCTTTGTTCTGTAACTGGGCCTATTCTGTATCTATGTTCTATCTATCTATCTATCTATCTATCTATCTATCTATCTATCTATCTATCTATCTTTGCATGGGGCAACAGAGTGTCAGGTTGGGGCTAGAGAAACAGAAGGAGTTAGCATATTGGCTCTAGGATGCAAGGAGGAGCTCAGATGGCTGAAAAAAATGAGTGCAGCAAGTAGTGGACCCTGAGCTAGTATCCTTAGAGGAAGGGTATGGCTAAGGACACAGCCACACTTGCATTTTCCCAGATGTCTCAACCTTAGTACAACAGGACTTCTGTATCAGGTGAAGACAGTGCCCACCAGGCATTGGTATAAGATGATGAGTTAGATTTGATCTGGGACCCAGGGATAGTGGCTGACTGGAGCATGCTTTTCCCAAGACAGAGGTAGGAGTTTCCCAAGGGGTGAGTAGAACTCACCCCTTTAAGACCTATACTGAGAGCTAGAACCCCCAACCTCATCCCCACCCCATGCTTCTGCCTAAATTCCATTGACCAGAGCAAGTCATGTGACAATGCCCTGAATGAATGTGAGACAGAACACAGTGGATGATGAGTGGTGATCCGTCCAATCAACTGCCACGTCATCCTGAATGTCATCCAGGGCCAGAGTGAGCACCAACACCTGAGTGTCTGCCGG
>NW_021604659.1:3696499-3749948 GCF_004785775.1 Grammomys surdaster
CCTCCTTCCTTCCTTCCTTCCTTCCTTCCTTCCTTCCTTCCTTCTTTCCTTCCCTCCTTCCCTCCCTCCCTCCTTCCCTCCCTCCTTTCCTCCCTCCTTCCCTCCCTTCCTCTCTCCTCCCCCTCTCTATCTCTTTCTCTTGTAAAGGTTTATTTTACACACACATGAACACACACACACACACATACTGTAGCTGTCTTCAGACACACCAGAAGAGGGCATCAGATCCCATTACAGATAGTTGTGAGCCACCATGTGGTTGCTGGGAATTGAACTCAAGACCTCTGGAGAGCAGTCAGTGCTGAACTCTAGCTCTCTAGCTACTGGGTACTTTCTCTTTATGGGCTGGATCTAGCAGCTTTTACAAAGACGCCCTAGAGCCCTGACTTCGTAGAAAGGTAAACTGTACCCCTTGTTTTCCTCCAGCTTGTGCTCTCAGGCCACTACCAGCTGTTGAAATGAGTTCCACAGCCCACTCTCACAGTCCCCTCTTGGAAGGCGGGGGATGGAGAGGTCTGTGAAGAATGTCTGGCCTGAGCTGGGAGTTGAGTGGTAATCCATCCAATCAACTGTGTGTGAGCTGGGTGTGTGCCCACAGCTCTGTGTTTACCTCATGCAAACTGAGACCTGGTGTGTGTGTGGGGGGGGGGACAGAAGATCACAGTACCCACAAACACCAAAGAGAGCTTAGGGCAGCAGTTCTCAACCTGTGAGTCTTTACCTCTTTAGGAGTCAAGTATCAGATATCCCGCATATCAGATATTTCCATTACAATTCATAACAGAAACAAAATTACAGTTACAAGACAGCTATTAAATAATTTTATGTTTGGGGGTCACTACAACATGAGGAACTATTAAAGGATCACAGCATTAGGAAGGTCGAGAATCACTGGCTTAGAGGAGGACTGTTACTAGGGGCCCTGGGCTTCCTTCGCCACTTCCAGGATGGTGCAACTGGCAGTATGGTTTGTAGGCTCGGTGACATCCTCCAGTATATTTAGCAAGTTCTCTAAAACAGCTGGCACTAGCCCAGAGCTGGGAAAAACAGGGAGTCTCGCTGTGCAAGTGGGTCCTCTTCCTCCTCCTTCCTCTTTAATTAAAATAAAAATTACATTTGTGTATTATTTGTTGTCTTTTTCCCTATCTTTTGTCTGTCTGGGTGCATGAACACACATGTCACATGGTGAGTGAACACAGAGGCCAGAAGACAATCTGAAGGAGTGGATTCTCTTCCTCCACCACGTGAAGCTTGAGAATTGATCTCAAGTCTTCAGACTTGGCAGCAAGTGCTTTTAACCACTGATCCATCCCATCTGTCAGAAATGTGTCACTCTGAAGGTGTCCCCCTGGCCCCCGAGAAGCATGAGTTAGCAAAACTATTACTGGACCACCGAGTTTCCTCTTGTGGTAAGTTTATCCCTGTCACGGCCTGTCTCAGTCATGGGGGTGTACGCTAAGGTGACAGACTCTTAATTCCACAAGCTATTATTGTAAAGGCTGACAGGAACTTGAACTGACCCAGTCCCACCTCTTCCTCTGCGGGACTACTTGTGGTTCATGGCATTGATCTTGTTAGGATCGATGGTCCATGCATGGAGCTCCTGCATGAACAGCCTGCGGATTCCTGGGTGAACTTTGGGCAGCCCGCTGTGCCTGCCACTCCTTGAAATGACCTTGGAGAGTGATGTCTCTGGCCCTCCAAGCAGGACATTTATATTCATGAGGAAGCTGGCTATCGCAGCCCTTTTGGGGCTATAAAAAGGTCCTTGCACAAGGCTAATGTGACTCAGAAATCAATACCCTGGGAGGGCTAAGTGTTAGAGAGCTAGGTGCTGTTTATTTCAACTCTGCCTCCAAAATTAGATAAATTAATGTAATGCATTTTCTCAGTTCATTTCCATACATCACTAATTTGATTTTAGGGGGGAAATGCTCAAAAAACATTTAGGGCGGAGGTGCAGGGTCACACCCATTTTCTAATGTGTGGGCCTGTAGCTGTAGGTGCTGTGCTTCTCAGAACCAATTAGATGTCTTCAGCCTGCAGGCAAATGAACCAATGGCCCAAGGAAGAGTACAAGTGACATGTGAATTCTGGGGACACGCTGTGCTTCTAGTGGCATTTGACCCTTAGACAGTCTGTCCTCTTCAAATAAGCAACACATGTATGATGCTGGAGTCCAGGGACTGTCCACAGCTCGGAGTGACATTGGGAGGAGGCCATGCTCATGCTCCGGGGACATATTTTCTGCTCCCTGCCCTGAGGGGCATACTCTTAGCTTCTGGATGAGCCAACTACAGAGTCTGGGGGTGGCGACAGAGAAGGGACCAGCTGCCATCCATCTTCATGCTGTGTTAGACCCGTGGCCTGAGCCAGGCCACATGATGCTGAATCGTTAAAATCCTTCACTGCTTTGACTGCATCACAGACACAGATGAGGACTGAGGTGCCCAGTGCAGCGTGGAAAAAGCAGAGCTGTGACTAATTCCCTGGCACTCTCTGCCAACCAAGGTCAGTGTTCACCAGCTCTCCACTTTGTGAAGAAGCCAGGAAGATAGGCCAGCAGCACTCAGTAGGACCTCATTCCTGGGGCATGGGTTGAGTCCACCCCACTGTGGCCAAAGATGACCAATCTCTGGAACGAGGTATGAAGAATACTCATTCAGCTGATTTAGGGAGATAGGCCTCTTGGAAGTGAGTCCATATGGGTGTAACATGTGCGTATATATGCATGTGTATGGAATATGTGTACATGAACACGCATGTGTTGATGGAGGATGTAAAGTGTTGGAAACAAAGGTGAATTAGTAGGTAGAAGAAATAAAAGAAAAAAGAAAGAACAAAAACCAACCAACCAAACAACAAACCCCCACTGGATTCCCTAATTTTCTAGCCAATTGGGGTGAAATTTCATGGACATTCATGTTCTTGAGGGTTAATAGGGAAAGTGTTCTCTCTAGACCCTCCCTAGCCCTCCCAAACACCCACAACTTCTTCCCATCTGTATATCCAATGTGATATCTACAACTTGAATAACACCCCTTCAGACATAGTATTCAATCTGAGTATCTGTACCAGGCTGACCTGAAACATGAATCCAGGCACAGATAACAGGTCCCCCGGCTCTGAATCTTGACTCTGCTTATTAGCCCAGAATGGTGCTTTCCCTAGTAAGTCTGCAACACACATCAATTGTTACAAAGCTCTATTAAAATGTAACTTGTTGCTGGGTCTCTAAGAAGTTTGCCTATCAGGATGAGTATAGGAGATCTTAACACTGATTCAAAGTGAGGATCATCCAGGGAGTCCAGCAATGGAGGGACGACACCTTTGAGGCCTTTCTAGTGGTATGCTGGGGGGAGTCGCCCAATGCATCCTGGGCTACCTTGCCTCTGGCCTTAGACTGGCCAGAATATCTAAATACCTGAACTCTCCTGTTTCCCATCACCTGCCTGAATACCTGTTGAGCCCAGCCTCACTCATGCATGCCTCCTAAAAGTGTGATGACTCTTAGCAGGCTTTCCCCTGGACCCCTACAGAGACTTTGCTTTTCTGGGCATCCAGGACCTGGACTCAGGTCTCTCACCTGGGCTGGGAGTGTCTGAGTTCTTTGGGTCTGCAACCCAGGTAGGTTGGAAGGATAAACTGATACACTGGTGACCCTGCACATCATGGACACACATACACACACACACACACAGATGGTGACCCTGCACATCATGGATACACATACACACACACACACACAGAGATGGTGACCCTGCACATCATGGACACACACACACACACACACACACAGAGAGAGAGAGAGAGAGAGAGAGAGAGAGAGAGAGAGACAGAGGCGAGCTGGCCTGGAACTTACTCTGTAGACCAGGCTAGCTGACTTTGCCTCCCAAGTGCTAGGATTAGAAGCATGAACCACCTCGCCCAGTGCTGTATCATAGACACCCAGCCGTGGATTATTCATTAGACTGAGCTCTGGAGAGGTGATCTCTGCTTCCCTAAATCCTTTTTGTTTGTTCTGGGGTCTTTTGAGACAAAGTCTCCTAAGCCTAGGCTGACCTTGGATCTTGGTTCTTCTGCTTCCATTTCCTGAGTGCTGGGATTAGAGGTGTGAAACTCCACCTCAGGCTCCCATTTCTCTGATGGCCCCACATCCTCTGATAAAGGCAAGGGCTGAGTGACACTGGTGGATTTAGGATGGAAGAGGGTTTGGAACCGTTGCTATGCCTGGGTATCCCTCCCAGGAGCAGAAACTTTGAGGGGCAGACAGACAGAAGAAACCACACCAATTGCCCAATCGGATGTGTGTCAGCTCCGGAAACCGCACCACCGAGGGGACTGTGTGGCTGAAATTCCTGAAGGAAACCAGAGATTGTTTGACAAAAATACCCCTTCAAAAATAGCAGCTGTTTTTGTTTATCTTCCTAAAGGCTGTGGAGTGAGCTTCCTGGGTTGGAAAGGCAAGTATCTGAGTAGCAAAGGGAGAGCTAGGAGAGCCTGGGTCCCTTTCCTCTTCTGCGGTACTCTTGGAAGTCTGGGTGTGGCTTTTGGTTGTCCAGTGTCAGCTTGTAACTTAACAATGACACTTAAAAGGAATCCTTTTCTATACATTCAGGGACTCTGACCTGGTAACACAAAAGAAAAGTCTTTAAAGCTTTTTTAAATTACAGTTTTAGGGAGCTAGGGTGATGGGTCCAGCGTGTGCATGGGTTGAGGATGTGTTGGAGGAGTTGGCCCTTTCCTTCTGCTTCATAGGTCCCAGGGATTGAACTCAGTTCTCAGGCTTAGCAGCAGGCATCTTCACCTGCTCCAGCCATCCTAGTGCCCATGAGGTTTGTTATTTTTTGTTTTTGTTTTTGTTTTTTTGTTTTGTTTTTGTTTTTTTGTGGAGAAATTTTCTTGGCCAAAGATGACTCACCTTGCTTGCCACTGGATTTGAAAGTGAGAATTTACAGGAGTGGGTATCACTGGATCTGAAGGCTCTGCAAGACAGAATGTTTGGGTTTCTAGCCTTGGGCTTGTCCATCCTTACCCGTGTCTCTTCTCTCTCTACCCGCCCCATCTTCTACTCTGTCGCCTCTTTCCACATGTGAAAAGCAGAGAAAACAAAACAAACAAATGCAAACTGGGTCTGCATTGTGAATCCATTGCTTTCCAGCTGTGGAATCTTCATTAAGGAAGATACACCTTGTGTCCTCAGTCCTCATCGGTAAAATGGAGTCTTAACCTTGTCTGGGACACGTTAAGCATGGCTTGGGAAGGAATTTTCACCTCAGTTCTGCCCTGTGGGGTTGTGATGGGGACCCTGTGATGGAGACTGCCGTTGAACTCTATGTGTCTGCCAAACCCAGCTCCAGGTGGCTTAGCTGCAGGTGATGCTGCAGGTACTGTGTAGGCCTCAGATCATAGTGGGAACTGCAGCCCAGACCATTCAGAATATGCGGAGGTCCACACAGGCGCCAGGACCTAGGACAGCCCTGCCTTGGCTGGTACCTTGTTCCACCTGCTGTTGGTTTTCTTGGTCTGAGCTTCCTTCAGGACCATGTGACAGCTAGACTCCAGTTAAAGGTAGAGTCCTTGGTCAGCAGAGATGTTGGCACTGCTGGGTTTTCCTGTTCTCTCTCTCTGTGTGTGTGTGTGTGTGTATCTTCCAAAAGTTCTGCCTTGTACCACACTGGTTTTTGTTTTTTGGTGGCGGTTGTAAAGACAAAAATAATAAATGGCATTTGGAAAGAGAAGTAGCTTTTGCTTGACATTTTGCTTGCTGGTCTTGTTTGGCATTGTGGTGGACATGGAGCAGGGCTGTTAGGAGGGGTGATGGGATAGGGGGTTCCTGGGGTAAGGGGATAACATCTGAAATGTAAATAAAATATCCAATAAAAAAAGAAAGAGAGAAAAAAAAGTTCTATCTCAAATAAAATGATACAGAAATGAAAAAAAGAAAAAAAAAGAGGGCTGACAGGACAAAAGAGCCCTCTCCTCTTCCTTCATAAGAACTCCCTGGGGGCCAGCTGTAGGAATAACTATCTTAGTATGGTCTCAGCAGGGGGCACAGTAAGGAGTACACTTGGTCTACCCATACCGCCTTACCATGTTCTGCCCCTAGGTGTTTTGTGAGTCACCCCCTCTTCCTCTTAGGACACTGTTTCATCCCACTGCAGCTTCTATCCCTCCTGCCTCGTCCCTTGGTCACCGACTGCCACATTTTGACCCAACTCTTTTGCTTCTGTGGACACTGTCACCCCAAAAGACACGTTGAATGGGAGCTTTTTAATCAGCGTTATCTCACAAGCTGGATTTCCATCTAGAGAGCACCAGAATTCCAGTGGGAACCCTATTAAGCTGGCCTGATCCCAGTATCAATTTTCTGTTTGGCACAGTTAAACCATCTCCAATGTTTCCATTTCCACTTTGAGAAAAATCTTATCATGGAGACCAATTCTTTTGCATTTAGGATCTTAGGGTGGAGCTTGGCAGCATACAGCGACTCTTCCGCTATCAGGCTTCTCCAATCACAGCTCCTGCCATCGTGAGCTGCCCCAGCTTCCCACCAGGGATACTTTTCTGGGTTATGTGTGTGCTCATTTTTAGAGGATCCAGGGAGGGAAAGTGAGACCCAGAAGGGGACCCAGGGGCCTCAATGCAGAAGTAGCTGTACCCTGGAAGTTACTAGGGAAGGACAAATATCAGAGTGCCCACTTGGCCGCCAGATCATCAAATGGCACAGTCTAAGTGAAAAACTGTCTCCTCCCTTAGTGCCAAATGGAGGCTTGTCCTAGAACAATGGAGGCCATGAATGGCCACCAGGGAGGGGACAAGGGATAGAAGATGAGACTGGGGTTATCTGTTGCCATCCTTCTGTTAAACAGAGTTTGTCCCAGTAAGGACAGTACCAGCAGCAACAGCGGCAGCAGTAGTAGTAGTGGTAGTAGTAGTTGTGTGTGTGCGTGCGCATGTGCCTCTGTGTGTGTGTGTGTGTGCCTGTGTGTGTGTGTGTGTGTATGTATGTGTGTGTGAAGGATCAGAGGAAAACGAAGGACCAACAGGCCTAGAAACATTCATAATTTGGACCCTGGATCCAGCTGTACCTGAGATAATCGCTTCAGGTGGTCCTGTCACAACAACTAATTGAGCATCCCACCCTTCGGTAATGGATTTCTGATAGATGCTGTCATTGTCAACCAAACACATCCTCCTAAATACTTCCATCTCTGTGTCCCCAGGGCTATAAGACAAGGCCACCTCATGTGTCAATGTCCCCAAATGTCTTGAGGGATCTCTTTTTCTCTTTCCTAATACCCATTCTGTCCAGGGCTGACCCAGTAGGAGTCCATTTCCAGTCCTTTCCACAGGTGTCCCGTGAGTGTCCAATGCATTGGAGAATGGGTAGGGAGGGTGGTGGGCAGGACAAACTTGTTGAGTGTCACTGTCCCCAGTTTGCCCATCTGAAGAATAGGTTCATCACACTTATGGAGTCCAGCATGTACCTTCTGTGTCATCTCAGGTACCAAGCTGGAAACAACAGGCTCCCTAGTAGGCTCCACTAGCTTGGTGACCAGCTCCCGGCACTCTGGAGTCCACAAACTGTTGCATGGTCTAGAGCTTCAGCACCATGTTCTGGGTCATCAGCAGTAAGTCAACCTCTGTGGTGGTGTGTGGCTGAAGTGTGTGTTGGCATCAGGGACTGAGGAGTTACGGCAAGAGTTCTTTGACCTCGTATATCCAAAGCTTGAAGATCATATTTGGAGCACTAAGAAGCTCATCCTGTCATTTTAAACAAAGAGAATAAATAAGACTTGTCTTGGTTGCTAGGGGCCTCAATAATGTACTTTCTTGTGGGTGGAAGAGAGTAGCAGCTACACATCTGAGGTAAGAATCTATCACAGTCAACTGTCACCTGTTACTCTTCTGATCCACGCACCTCCCCTGGATCACACTGGCCCTGTCCTGTTCTCACACAGCACAGTTGGAATGCTGCACAGGAAATGGGCCATCTTCCCAAAAAGGATGTGTGTCATGTTACAAAGAACATGCTCTGGGAGTGATGAGCTTGCACAATGCACATGGATTTCCCAAGTTGCTATTGAATACTCTGGTGTGGAGTAGGCTAGGGGTCAGTGGGAGCTGAGGAGCCTGTACAAAGTTTCCTGGAAAAAAATCTCTCTTTATCCCTTGAGTCCCAAGCAGAAGAGTCCTTAAGACTGTGGAGAATTGGGCCGTGAGAGAGCCAGAAGCCCTTGACCTTGGCCCACAGTGATTGTGAAGAGAGGAAAGCTCGGGGTAGGAAGATGCTGTCTGAGGAACTGCTGTGCTGTTTGTCAACTGCGTGACCTTGGACAACTCACTGTACCCTCTGAGCTCCAGTCTTTATCTTTCTGCCCTTGTTAGCATCAGGGATGCCCCCTGTTTTCTTTCTATTCTGTAGTTTGTTGGGTCAATACTGCAAAATCCCACCTCCCTCTGGGGCACTAGCGCACTTAAGCATTGCTATATCCATCAAGTACTGTTGAAGGCTTTTGGAAGTGTTCTGTTTTGAGCTCTGGTGAAGTCCACAGGAAAACATTTGTTTCCTGTGAATGACTAGAACTGTCAAGAAGAGGCCAGTTCACAGGTCTTCTCCTTATATTTGACAGCTTTGGATACGTAATTGTTGGAGAAAGCCCCCTTTGTTGGCAGCTGGCCTGACTGTCCTCCTACCCGCCCAGCTGTTTTAGATACAGTTTAATCATTCATAGGCCACTCCAGTAGCTGCAGACATGCTCCAGTCACAGCCACTCCTGCAAGACAAGCTTCAGTGACCTGTGGATGACCTTGTTGACCCTCAGTTCTTCTCACTCAGGCCATTGGGGAGCACTTGCCATGCTGGTTCAGCAGAAGGGTGAGCTGCCTACAACCAGAATCCTTCATTTACTCCCAACTGGCCTTTTTGTTGACAACATTGGATTTTTATTGTAAATAGAAGAGGTAGAACTGGTCACACGAAGGGGAGACCTCAGCACTGCAATGAGGGCAGCTGTGGCAGTGGGGACAGTTATGAGAGTAGCAGTGGTGACAGAAATAGTAAGAGGATGCCAAGGAGTTCTAGAGAGAGTCTAGGAGCAGAGATATCAAAGGGCTGCAGAAAAATAGAGAAGGCCAAGAGAGTTGAAGATGGGAGACCGTGTCCCTGGTTGCAGGAATAGTTCCAGGGAGCTTCCAGACCTTAAGTCAAGGGTCCCAACACCAAGGTCCAGGAGCTACAACCCTAGGGTCCAGGGTCCCAAGACCTGAGGCTGAAAGCTGTTTGTTTTCTTTTGTTGTTTTTTTAAATTTTGTTTTGTTTTGAAACATGGTTTCTTTGTACTCCTGGCTGTCCTGGAACTCCACGATGGCCTTGAATTCAGAGATCTCCCAGCCTTTGCCTCCTGAGTCCTGGGATTAAAGGCATGTGCCATCACCATTAAAGGCAACAATAGTCACTTTTAAGAGCCATGGGTCTTAACACTGCAAATGAGGAGCAATCACATTAGCTGGTGCTGACTGCTGCTGAGAGCTAAGGATCACATTAGCTGTGTCCAGTCCCTGGCAGTCAAAGCCCAAGGAAAGTCCTCATAAGTTAGCAGCAAATGCTATACCCACAGAGACATCTCTCTAGCCCCCAAACCATTTATATTTTGTATGTTTGTTTTATTGTGTTTTGTACTGATGCATGTATATGTGTTTATGTGTTGGGGTATGTGCATGTATGTGTATCTTTACAGCTGCAAGCATGTGTATATACTTGCCACCTTCTGGCCTCAAATTAGCTGTCTCCAGCCTCTGGCTTATGTTCCAGTGAGAAAGGAGAGTAAAGGGCTCTCCTTGTCCTGATTCCCGGTGAGTGATTGCCCCTCACTTCAGTGGGGTCTAGGCAATGGACTGATTTGATCTCTTGACATCTTAGGCAGAGAAAGGGAAGGGAAGGGCAAGTTGGGTGTCCCACAGATGACAAGTCCTCTGGGTCTGCCGTGGGTTGGAAGGGATGTATGGACCTTGCTTACCCTGGCTCCTGCTGTTGATGGAGTACCCAAATATGGGAATACGTTATCTCTGCTGTGGAAGCCAGGCAAAGGATGGGTTTGCAAAAGGCAAGGATTATTATTTCATTGTGGAAATTGGGCCTAAAAATGAATTTGTTTCTTAGTCTTTATTGCTGGGATCACCTTTGTGATCCTACCTCTTAAGCAAAGCTTCCCTGAAGTCACAAGTATGGGCAGTCCTGAGCTACCCCATCTATACAGTTTGTTAGGCTGGGGCTCTGTGTGGGTCAGAAGTCCTTGGTGTGCCCCTCAATTACACATGACAGAAGAGTGTGTTCTCTGGGGCTGGTGAGCTGGTATACTTGTAGTCCTTATTCCTGCCTAGCCTTGTTCAGTCACTCTATGACATCATCGCTGGGGCTTGACAAGGTCCAACAGAGCCCCTGTCTCTCCTGGAAGACACTGCCAGTTTCATGTGGCTTTACTTCTCAGTGTATTTTACAATTGCGATCTTCATGATCAAATGTGGAGTTCATGTACTTTATTAAGCAGAACGCCTAGGGTGTTTATGGTAGAACGGCTTCTCCGGGGCGCCTGACTGTTGACCCACAGTGGCTATAGATTATGCAGGCTCAGGAGGCCAAAGAAAGAAACTTCATTAATTTCGCAGCCAAGACTGCGTCTCCTCACATAGTCAGCAGCCCTCCAGCTGGTCTTAGCAGCTAATGAACGTGAACTTCAAACTGGGGCACCGGGAAGGAATATGCGTGGGTGTGTATGCTGTGCGTGTGTGTGTGTGTGTGTGTGTGTGTGTGTAATCATCATTTCTCCCACACTTTAATAGAGAAAGATCTCAAGGTGTTTGGGGGTAGGGAAGAGATAGATTTGTTGGGGAAACACCTAAAGGACTAATTCCATTTGCCTCTTGATTCCTGGGTTTGAGTTAGTGCAGGCTAGCACCGGGCTGGATGGCAGGTGGAAGGGCTGCTGATCTGAGGGTGGCAGCTTGTGATTTACTTTGATGTGAGAAGGAAGGAAGGATGCGCTGAATAACAACCCTTTGGAAAGCGAGAATGAAGCAGATCTCGCTGCCCGGCCTCTTCTGCTTTATGGACGTTCCTGGGACCCAGCCAACAAATCTCAGGCTTGCTGCAGGCTATCGACACAGGGTGGGATAGATGGCCCTGGCTGGCTTTTGATGGCTGCCTTGCCTGATGCTTTAACCAAGGGTGTCATCAATCTTGAAATTTTCAGAAAATTGTATGGATTTTGTAGGGGAGGAGACTGGCTGTATTTGTGGGCTAGAGAGTCTTATAAATTAAAAGCATGGCTCCCTGTAGTATTTTTGACATTCTTCATGGAATTTTTCATCAATCCTTCAATAACGTCTAGCATTAATTCATGCACTTTCTCTGCATCAGGCACCATGCTGAGCCTTGTCAGGGATGGGCCTTGTTCATTAAATCCTTCATGTACTTGCACAGAGCTACTGGTAGCAAGGCGTATCTGGAAGGCAGTTTCAATATTATCCTAACCTGGAAGGAGAGGAGATGTGGGTTGTAGAAAGTGAGACACTTACTTACCCTGGAGCACATGGAAGGTACTATATTGAGATGGGGACTTGAGGAAATTGAGGCCCATTGGTGCTGGAGAGGTGTGTTAGGGCACAGAGAATGGCATTTTGTTAGGTCCCCCCACCATGTGAAATGGGGATCATTGTTCAGATGTTTGTACCTTCAGGGCTGCTAAGGTTTGTTTCATATTGGTTTGATCTAGATTCCCAGATACTTGGATGAAGGTTGTTTTCAGATGTGTCTGTAGGAACTTAGAAACAGAAGGGCTGGTCTCAATAGCTTTCCGTCCCCTGCATGGTAGGCCTCCAACCAGCTCAAGCACTGGGGGAAATAGAAAGGGCATATGGCCCTTTGACGGCTGATTACCGGAGCTGAGTCATCTTAGCTCACCTCTGCTTTCCCACACTGGCTCTTCTGGCTCCTGGACCTCCAGCCTCAGAGTGAAGGATGACACTGCTGTCCTAGGCCACCAGCTTGTGGACAATAGCCTGCTCTTGGTCTCTGTAGCTGTGTTTCCAGTTTCTTATTATCCACAAGGGGTTGAATCCAGCACTCCTCTCAGGCTTTGAACCCCATGGAGGCTTGAGTACAGTATTTGCTCACAACTCATACACACCCCTTCCCCTGTGTGATTGCTTCAACACGAAATGTCTCCAAAGACTCATACATCGAAGACTTGAGCATCAGTGCTCAAGCTATAGTGCTGCTTGGAGGTGATAGAAACCTTATGAAGCTGAACACAGGAAGTTAGGTCATTGAGGGCACACCCTTGAACTGGATATTGGGATATTTGTCTTTGCTTCCTGGCCACCACAGGGGAAAGCCCTTTCTATCACAAGCTCTTGCCATGACACATTCTGATTCCACAGGCCCAAAGCAATATAAAACCATTAGCCAAAATAAGCCTTTGTTTCTAATAAATTGATTATCTCAGGTCATTTGTCATAGTAACTGAAAGCTAATATATATTAGATAATTTAATTGTCTCTGGATTATGTTTTATACTGATACAATGTGAATAGTTATTACAGTGTATCATTTAGAGGATAATATTCAAGAAGGGAATAATATACATATTCTGTACTGGCATCACTTGAAAAATAATTTTGACCTATTTCAGACTTCAGCTACCAATGTGGAGACAACAGACGTGGAGGGCCAGTGTGCTGTCTCTTTGGAGAACTCTCAGTGGCATAGAATATGGCTCTCACCATTAAGGCTGAAGAGAGAACTCCTCCCAGGCAGAAGGAAGTATAAATATGCCTTTTACCACCCCCCAAGCATTTTCCACAGGCAGAACCCAGCTATTCTTGCTCGCTCAGAGTGTTCTCCCACCATGTGTAGGCATAATGTTACTGTGCACTGTGTAAAGATTGTCCTTGTGTTATTCAAATGCTGTTTTCTCTGCACTCAGCCCCCCTAATCTGGTTGTAATCCTGACATGGCATTACAATGCTTATTCCAAGTATCTTCTGTCTCAATGCTGTGTAAACATTGCTCCCCATTTACTCTCTGATTTGTCAATAAAAGGTGATCATCCAGAATGGCTGAGCAGAAGTGAGAATGGGGCTGAACTCAGGATCCCAATCAGGGGAATGGGAGAGAAAAAGAGAAGGAAGGAGTCACCGTGAAGAAAGGGTCCAGGAGATACCAGGGAAACTCACCTGGAGCAGAGAGAGCCAGACCAATACTAAAATGCAAGTATCTCAGAGATTTTACCTGGGAGGTAGCCAGATTAGTTTGGAGGATTAAAACAGATCAATACTGCTCAGCTATTGTACCAGAAAGCTTGATTAAATACGTCTTATAGTCTCTATCTCATTCATTTGAGAGCTAGCCGGGATAAAGAAAAAAATTATCACTCTTAAAATGTACACTAACAGCTACAGGAAACCCTTCTTTTTCACCCTTACCTCTCTTCTGTACAGCAGCACTTCACTGTTCTAATGATAACTACTGGTAAAAGAACAATGTTGGGCTATCAGGTCTTCAAGTCAAGGTCAGAAACCAACAAAACAGTCCAGAGGCATGTTGGGAAACTGAGACAAAGAAGATTTCCCAGGAACTGCAGAAGAGCAAATGAGATTTTACTGCATACATACCTTTCAGGAATTTACTTTGAAAGGGCTCACAGACTCTGAGAGAGCCTGAGAGACCACCCACCTGCCTGCTGACATGTGGTGACCTCCTTGCTCCAGCCACTCTGGCATGTGACCATCATCCTATGCCTCTTTCATCTGTACTTGAGTCTCTCAAAGAACAGCTCATCTCTCCTCTCAGTTTCTGCTCATTAGAAAGATGTTATCTGTGCTGGCCCCATCCACAGAGAGCCACTACAGAGGTTTTCTGTTATGGCCCTGCAATGCAGGTGTAGGATGGCTGCATAGCATCTTCACATTCCAAGGCTGAGGATGTAGCTCAAAGGAGTCCCTAACTTCCCTAGAGTTCTGCAGGAATATGCCATAGGATGCTAGACAACAGAGAGAGAGAGAGAGAGAGAGAGAGAGAGAGAGAGAGAGAGAGAGAGAGAGCCAAGCAAGTGAAAGGCGTGCTTACACATGGCAACCCAGTCACCAAAAATTCTAACTTCATCCACACAGTGTGTGCTTCTCCATGTTGAGTGACTGTTTCAGATAGAATGATGTTTATGTTAAGGAGCCTGGAATAGAGATGCCTCTGTTCAAAAGGAGGCAGTACAGGGCCATCAGTCAGGATTGGGTACAATGTTAATAGTTGCTATGTGAGCATCAAAGCCCATTGAGTACGGGATGCTTAGGGAAAATGGGGCTTTTTGCATTGAGTCTCAGTCATTAGCAAAATACCACATTTAAAATTAGTTAGAAAAGGTAATTAGTGTCAAAGAGCAATTGCAGTATCGTTAAGGTGACGGATGTTCGTGTGGGGTGTGTGCACTAATGACATATGGAATTTTCTTTCAGAAGACAATTGGAGCAATTTGGTGGTCAGCAGACAGTCTGCAAATCAATCACTATGATAGTCAATAATTTATCATTGCTATTTAAAGTACAGAGTCTGCATCAGCTTGAACAGAAGGGAGCTCTGATGGGGGCTGAGAGTTGGCATCCAACAAAATTCTGAGCCCGGCTGTATCTATTTCAGTGGGACTCATTTTATTCCCTGTGCAGAGTCAACAAGAAAGACATGGAAGGATTTGCCTTTGATTCCATCCTGGGGCAGAAGTAGCTGTGTGCTGCTGGCTGAGGAGAAACCAGGACTTCAATGTCAACTCGGAAGTTTTTCAAGTTCATCTTTGGAGACAGCTGGCACACAGTGACCTCTGAACTTCACTGCTGGTGACTGAAGTGAAGAGGAAGGGATCAGATTCCACCACTCACTGGGGGATGACTTGGAGGACCTTAGACCTTTTGACTTTAGAGTTCTGACCTTGGCCTTAGGAGCCATTATTTTAGCATGCATACTATGAATGTCATCAACAGCAGTAATGACAGTTGCTACAGTTATCAACAGCTTCCTATATACCTGGTGCTTGCAAGAGCTAGTTCAACTTGACCTTCACCAATGGAGATGTACAGAGGAGAAAGATTTCCAAGATCACACAGCAAGGAATTATTAACTGTTGTTCTATCCCAGATCCTGGTCTCCTATTGACTTGCTGGATGCAGGAAATGATGCTAAATTCTTCCTGCCTCAGCTATCTCATTTATAAAATATGAATAATAATGTGCTCGGTACACAATTTCAAGACTAAGCTGCTTAGTAAGCAATACACAGGATGTTAAAGCTGGCGGTAACTATGATCCTGGCTGTTACAGTGTCACATGACTGGCACCTGATGTTTTCCTTCTCCGTCCATCCACTCCCTCCTCAAGTCCACTGAAGTACAGAGTTGTGTCCCTTTATTTTTTGATAATCTTGTGTTCAAAATCCCATTTTGTTGCAAATGTCCCAAAAGCACATTTCATTTGTGGGTACTTCCAGATCCATTTCTTACTGGGAGTTCCTTCTGCCAAAATGTCTAACAGCACCTATCTCTTTTAGCCTTCTCAGTACAGTGTTCAAAGCCTTCCCAAACCCCTTGCATAACTGTCTCTAATCCATCTTGGAAATACTCTTTCCTTCATGAGCCCATCCCTAACTGTATCTTTCTCTTCCCTTCCCCGTCAGCTGTCATAATCATTGTTTTTCTCAAGACAATGCCAACAGCCCTTCAGCCCTAAGCATCAGGCTCTAAAAAAAAGACTGTTTCTGTCCCCAGGCAAGAATCTTATTGGCATCCTCCCATTCTTTGTGTTGGCCTGTCACACAGGGACATAATGATAATACCTCCATGCCAAGGAAGTCCCAACAAGATGGCCAATCTTGGTAATGGTCTACACAAGACAGCTTGTCACAAATAGATCTATCCTCTAAGCTTCCTGCAGGTACCACACAGTCTGAATTTAAAGAGTGTCTTTTATCCTCTCTGTGTCTCTTATCCACAATGGACTAAGATCTCCATTTTTTACTCAAAAGTAATGTTCACCAAAATTCACTGTGTGTTGTCAAGATTTCAGGGAATGGGGGAGATCTGTATTTTAAAGAGAAGACTTCTTAGTCAAGAGCAGTGGCCTTCAGCCCAAGCACTTAGGAGGCAGAAGCTGGAAGATCTTTGAGTCTGAAGACAGTCTGCTCTGCAGAGTGAGTTCTAGGACAGCCAGGGGCTACACAAAGAAACCCTGTTTTTCTTGAGAAAAACAGAGAAACAAAACAAACAACACCACACACACACACACACACACACACACACACACACACACACACACACACACACAAGAGAAGGATTCCAGCTTGCCTAAAACATTCCAAAGAGCCTAAACTGGAAAAGGCAGAATTGAGCCACTGATCCTCTATGCCTGTCCTTCCTTAGAGACCTGAGACTGAAAGTCAGAGGAGTACATGCCAGATGGTAAGCCTACTTTTGAGAGTACAAAGGAAAACAGATAAACCCACAGAAGAGCATGGCATGCTTCTTTCAGTCATGGGCCAACCAAGAGAATGAAAAAGTAATAACAACGAAAAGGAAGTATCCACACAGTGAATCAGGTTGGTCAAATGACAAGATCCGGTGACTAGAGAACACTTCCATTTCAAGCTTGCAATTTAATTGGAGAGAAAATACTACTAGATTCATATCCTCAAAAATAAATTAGAAAGTACTTAAGCCCTATGTCTTAGTTAGGATTTTATTGCTGTGAAAAGACACCATGACCAAGGCAACTCTTCTAAAGGCAAACGTAATTGGGGCTAACTTACAGTTTAAGAGGTTCAGTCCATTATCATCATGGTGGGAAGTATGGCAGCACGCAGGCAGACATGGTGCTGGAGAAGGAGCTGAGAGTTATACATTTTGATCGGAAGGCAGCCAGGGGGCTATTCTGCATTGGACAGAGCTTGAGCACTAGGAGACCTCAAAGCCTGCCTACACAGTGACACACTTCCTCCAACAAGACCTTATCTCCTAATAGTGCCACTACACATGGGCCAAGCATATTCAAACTACCACAGCCAATATCAATAATAACACTATATGTGTCACTCAAAGTGAACTAGAACATTCTGAGATAAAAGACAGCCTCCAAGTCTTAGTGGCTTACCTACTCACTAAAGGTTTGTTTTCTCCATTGTCTTCTTCTTCCTTTTCCTCCCCTTCCCCTTTCCTCCCCACCTCCTCTTTTTTCTTTTCCTCCTCATCCTTTTCCTCTTCCTTCTCATCCTTCTCCTCTTCCTCCTCCTCCTTCTCTTCCTTCTTTTTTGAATGAAGTTCTGGCCATGTAGTCTGGGCTGCTCTCTAACTCATGACCTTCCTGCCTAAGCCTCATGTGTAGTGCCTGGATCATATGCATGTGCCACTACCCTATCTGTCTTCTCATTCTGTTACATGTCCATCACCATCAGGAAGACATTCATGACATCTTTACTTAGAGAGCAAGTCTGATTGCACCACCCTTATCTGCAAAGTTTCCAATCCCTGCATAGGAAAACTGTGGGAGTCTAAAATCACCTCGGAATACCATTTATCACTTTGACTCACGTTTCCATGGAGCCAGACTTGATAGGAATGAAGAAATGCAATGTTCCTCTTAGTAGGAGGGCCCTGGGCATCATTATATTCTAGTTATGTCTGCTATCATCCTTCAACACGTGTAGGATGCAGCTTCAACAGTGGACCAGAGAGCTGTCTAGCCCTAAACGCAAAAGCTGGAAAAGATAGAAGCTATGTGGTATAGAGTAAGGGAACCCAGGTGTGGTGACTCATGTTTATAATCCCAAGACTGAGGTAATATCTTGAGTTTTCGGACAGCCTGGGATACATAGCAACACTATATCTTAAAAACAACCAACCAACCAACCAACCAACCAACCAACCAACCATGAAACACCAGAACCAACCCAAGAGGGTAAAATTATAACAAAATAAAACAGTTTCAAGAAAATTAGGAGAAAATGTTAAGGGCAGAATTTATGAAACAGAAAATAAGGAAAAATAGGAAGATTATCAATAAAACCAAACCCATATTTGTTATTAAAACGAACAAAACTATGATAAGCTACATTGTTTAGGGCCAGTGAAATGGCTCAGCAAGTAAAGGTGCTCCTGGCCAAGCCATACAACCCCAGTTCCACCCTCAGACGTATGTGGTGGGAGGAGAAAACTGACTCCACAAAGTTGTCCTCTGACCTCCAAATAAGTATTGTAGAATGTCTACATGCACAGAAACACACACACATACACATACACACCATATTAAATAAAAATAGTAAAATAAATATTTTAAGCAAACATTGTTTACATGTACGAATTTGTCAGAAAATAAAAGCTATTCTATTAAGAAAAAACTAAAAAGGGGTTGCTTGCTCTTCTAGAGGACCTGCACTCAGTTCCCAATGTCCATGTCAGGTGCCTCAAAACTGCCTGTAGCTTCAGCTTCAGGGAATCCAGGACCACCTTCTAGCCTCCAGGGGCAGGCATGTATACACATGACGAACACTCACATACAGACACAAAGACAGGTTAAAAAGAAGCTTAGCTAAATTGGTGTGTGGCAAAATGGAGGATTTAAAAGAGAGAGAACAAAACAGACAACACTAAGAGTATATTTTCCAAGAGTCATTGAGGATCATTTTTGTGACAATAACAATTGAATCGGGAGTTTGTTTCTAGTCAGTCAAAAGGAGGAAGAGTTGGAGAACAAAAACAGATGTGCTTCTTAACCAGAGAAGGGTGGGCTTCCTAAGTGTAGTAAAGGCTTCTGAGCAGCCAGCTTGCTGCCTTGGTTTTGATTTTTATAGGAAGCTGTGAACCTCAAGAAGTAGGAGAGACCGAGATGTGGTGAGCCAACCCAGCACTCTGAGGGGAGGCAGAAGGATCTCGAATCTCAGATCAGATTGAACTACATAGGGAGAACCTATTGCAAGAAAAAAAGCTTACTTTCAACTGAAGTGCTAGATTATTCTAGACTTTGTGTGTTCTAAGCATTCTAGGCAGAGAAACTCAATTTTTTTCCTACAACACAAAAGCTAAATATTGGTGGTTTTTTTTCACTGTAGATAAGAACTTTGAGATATATAGAGTTTAAATAATTTCCCAATATGACTTCAGATCTGGAATGAGATTCTTACATAGGAATTTGGACTTCAAGGGCCCCACATAGATAGAGCCTCTGTCTAGAAACAGATGGTGTTTTGGGGATCCCCAGAGATCTCTGCCCAGGTATGGTTTGTTTTTGTGCTTTGCCTGGAGTGATTTTGCCTTGCAGAAATGTTTTTATTTTTATGTATTCAGATGTAATAGCCTTTCCCCTTATTGTTTCTGGTTAAGAAGAATTTTTCTATACCCAGGGTGTATAAGCTTTCAATCCAGGTTTTCTCTAGTATCTATATGGTCTCAGCTTTTCTGTGTAAATGTCTGAGCTGATTCAGATTTTACTCTATGTGTGCTGTGAGATCAGAGTTGACTCTTTCCATATGGCTATCCAATTATCTCAGCACCACTTACTTGTTTTAAAATCTCGGCACCCAGATTGGTGACGCCGTATTTCTCATGCAATAACTTTCCAGATGCAGCTGGGTCTATTTCTGGATTTTCTTTCAGTCTCCCTGGCCTATCTGTTTATTCCTTTGCCAATACCAAACTCCTAATTACAGGCTCTGCAGTATGTGTTAATGTCTGGTGGTGCTGGCCCCCCAGATGGCTCTTTCTGGGATCCCTTGACTAGATTTGCTTTTTATTTTATTTTTTTTCTTTCAAGTAAACTTCATAATCAACTCTGCCTAGCTCTAGGGAAGAAAATCTGGTAGTATTTTAAAAGTTGGAGTTGTATTCAACCTGTAAATTAAGTTAGGTGGGATTGACGTCTTTATAATGAGAAATCTCTTTAGTCAAGACCATAGGGTGGTGTTTGTTCCAAAATATAATTTTGAGTGAAAAAAATTAGTCTTAGGAAATTCATATAGAATGAGTATTACGTAAATGAATTTTGAAAACTATACAGCACAGTGGTCTGTATAGCTTATGGATTGACACATTTGTAGTAGATAGGCTGAAGTCTGGGACATGTGTGAACCAAACCCTCTCAGAGCAGGAGACAAGGGAAGAACTGGAAGGGCTGGTTTCATCTAGTTTTAAGTCATTTGAGCAGGAGGGAGAGCTGAAGCAAACATTTTTGAGGAAACAAATGATTAATTTTCATAGACAGTCTTATCATTTCCCTATGCATTTCTCTGAGGTTGAAATGTTTCCTAATTAAGAACAAAGCAGCAAGAAAAACTAGCTGTTCCTGCTGGTTTAGGACACTCTCCTAGAAGAACACCTGGTTCCATTTCCTCTGTGGAGTTCTAGAGAAGCTGTCCCCTGGTCAGGCATGGTAGGGTGTTGGGTAAGGAGGCAGAGCTGCAGCTCTGTCTCTGTGTCTCTGTGTCTCTCTGTGTCTCTGTCTCTGTCTCTGTCTCTGTCTCTCTCTCTCTCTCTCTCTGTGTGTGTGTGTGTGTGTGTGTGTGTATGTGTGTGTTCCTATTAAGGTCCCTTGAAGCCCTCTCAGCAGTTGGAAAAGGAAGCTTTCCTTCCTTTAAACAGGTATCCTTGGTTGTTTTTAGGCCTACATGGGGTGTGTGGGGTTTAATAGGCACACAGGCTCCTGAATCTGTGCTAAGAAAGGCTTCTCAGTATAAATATCAATCTCTTTGTATGCTGCAAACATCCCACTTTCTTTTACTTCATCTGTACAAATGCAAGATTCAGAACCATGAGGAAAGCAAATGGGGGGGGTGTCTTCCTCCCACTTATTCCGATAGCTTGAGAAGAACCTTATTTAGGAGCTCATATTTTTAGGAAATCATATTTTTTCTCTTTTCTTTTTTCCAGACCTGTTTTCGTGTTTTTTTTTAAAGATTTATTTATTTTATGTGTGTGAGTACACTATTGCTGCCTTCAGACTCACCAGAAGAGGGCATCGGATTACCATTACAGATGGTTGTAAGCCACCATGTGGGTGCTGGGAATTGAACTCAGGACCTCTGGAAAAGCAGTCTATTCTCTCAACCACTGAGCCAGCTCTCCACTCCGAGACAGGGTTTCTTTGTGTGGCCTTGGGTATTCTGGAACTCACTCTATAGACCATGCTGGTCTCGAACTCAAGAGATCTGCCTGCCTCTGCCTCCAGAGTGTTGGGATTAAAGATGTGTGCCACCAAGGCCCAGCAGGAAATCGTATTTTCCTAAACTGATTTATTGTGCTGCCCCAGCACCACCACTTCAATAAGACCAAATAGCTTCAGAACTGGGGAAAGGAGTTGCCTCATTCAGAACAATTTTCTTATTTGAGGAAATAAATTTCATCACCCAAAGTGGCCTAAATCAATATCTTTGCATTTCAGGGGATCCCCTGTCTCTCTGCCAAACCTGTGTGAGGCCGGGCTACAGCAGCCACCATCACCGACCTGTGGCATGCTTGTTCCCTGACGCATGCCTAACAGAGCCGCTATAGGACTCGAGCCCTCATTGCTATTCTCCACAGCAGGCTTGCACACGTTACAGCTGCCTCCTCAGCCCACACAAGACTTCCAGAGAAATGAACATCGCATTAACCACTGCATTTTATGTGAGGAGAAACACAGGCAATTAGGTCTGGCAGCCGAATCGCATGGCTCCTTACAGCGCCTGAGAAGAAGGGAGGTCCCGTGGGGCCACCTCCACAAGGAGCCCCTCCCCCTCGGCCTTAGTCTCACCAGCATCCTTTAAAGCCAGAACATTTCCTTTAAAAATGGAACTAATGTTGGAAAACGCCACTAACAATGCTCAGGCTCAGCGACCCTGTGGAGACAATGTTGAGTGACATGGGAGCCATGAGGGGGCTCAGGTGAGAGAAAGGTTATGACCCGAATGCAGCCATGGGAAAAGGAAAGGCAGAGAGACCGGTGCTCTCCGAGTGGAAATTTACCGGAAGAAAAGCTCCTGAGGGAAACCTTGATACAATTTATTAACTGGAATCATAACCAGAAGGAACTGGGGGTGGGAAAGAAAGCAAAAGTCGTTTCTCTTTTATTCTTTGTTTTGACCATGGATTGATTTTTTTTTTTTTTCCTGTGTGAGAGACAGGGATACAGGAGCTTAAATCTTCGGTGTGAGGAGACTCGCTTGTGCAAGTCTGGTTTCTGATCGTCTCTCAGGCCTTCCCATTCTGTTGTGTCTTGATGTTATCCACTCCACCTCTGTCCTATCCTCGAGGCTGAAAACGGTGGTAACATCTCTAGCAGTTCTCAGGGCCTAGCCCTGTGACCCTCATCCCACCTTGGAATGCCTCTTCTAGCCAAGTCTCAATGATCCTCTGCCATGAGTGGCAATGACCTTTTTGTGACACCTCCCGACTTGCAGGCTATTTTTTGCCTCTGGTTTTTATAAAACATGGTTGAATTTCCCAAGGCACAACTGTGTGTCTGCTTCTCTCCCACCAAGAATCTTCAGTGGCTCACCATGGTGTCCAGCATAAGGTCCAACTGGCCTCTGTGCTTTCCTTACCCGTCACTGGCTCCTCCCCAGCCATCATGATGCTCTCTCGACTGCTGAGCTGCCTGTGACCTTTGCCCTGAATACCTGTCCTAGACTGACATTTACACGTCCAGTTTTCCCTATCCACGGGGCCCTCTTTTCACGGAGCTGTCACCACCTCTCACCCCGGCTGACATCCCTTCTCAGAGAAGAACACTATAATCACCCCTCGCTGCCCCGCGCTAACCCAACACTCTTCTGCGTGATGATTAGCTTACTTGTTTATTCCTTTCCTGTTTTCCCATTAAACATGAAACTCCTCGGGGGTAGAAAATGCATTTGCTCTCTGCGTCCACAGATACGGAGCTGCGCAGTGGCAAACGAAGTGGCATAAGAGATCAGAAAGGAGGAGCAGGTGAATGTATGTTGTTAGTGACCAGAGGCAGAATTATAGTTCGTCTCAAACATACTCTACATATATTTTCTTGAGATTTTCGTACGCACATCGCCAAACTTGCCTTCCAGAAAATTGCGCAGGCTCGCGTTGTGTGAGCAGTGTGTACAGCGGGCTACAAAATCCACCCTCCCGGCAGCACCTTTACCAGCACAAGGCTTCATTTTTGAAAAGGAGTTGCCCCGGTGGGAAGGTGAAACTTGTGACTCTGAGGACAACTGGGGCTACATGCCTTTCCCCTTTTGTCCCTTGTATTTCCATTTCCTAGAGATTTTGTTCATCTCCTCCTCTGTTTTCCTTGTAATTTTATTTATGTATTTTATTTAAAGTTGTCTATAGCAGTTTGCATGAGAAACAGTCACCTTTCTAGTTGTGATGCTGGAAAGGACCAAAGCCTCTGATTATCCCTGCAGAAGCCAGAGCCTTTCTTGGACCCCATGCCGGGGTTTCCTTGTCCAGCTTAAACATGGTTTGCATTTGCAACTTCTTCAGACACCATTCTTTGTGCTCTCCCTATGGTCTCTAAAGCTGTCTGGTGAAAACAACTCCCCTGGACCAGTTGTTTGACATGATTGATTGTGTTGTGCCTCTCCTCTGGGGCTGTGGGTGTGTGGAGATGCAAATTCTGGCTCCCAGGGGAGAGTCAAAAAGCTGTAAAAACATTTGCCTTTTCTGTGCCTGTCCCTTTCTCTCTTTAGAACATCTGCCATTTTCCTGTGTGGCTGAGAAGATGGCCCGATTCCTTCTGAACCAGGTTGGTTGGTTGTGTAGAAGCAGCTTGTTAAACAGACCTTGAATTTTGGGGCAAGCTTTGAGTAAAGGGTTCTCAGATGCCTCTAGGATGATCTCAGCTTAGGTCATTGGCATGTACGCATTTCAAAAGAGAGCTTTCTAATCAGGAACATGTGTGGGAAATCATTATTGACCATGGTGAAGAGTCAAAGAGCCCACGCTTGCTTACTCCATTCGGTTCCTCAACAAATAGTCAAACAAGGACCAGACAGCCAAGGTCTCAACTCCCAAAGACTCCCATGGAAAGAGAAGGAATGGAGAAGTAAGCAGCTACAAAGAACGCTTAGGTTAGGGAACAGCAGTGGAGTGCACTTTGGATGGAATGTGTAGAAAGAGCTCACCGGATGCCTTAGGCAATTGGTGAGTGCCCCAGAGACTCACTGGTTGTACCTCTGAGAAATCCTGAGGACTCTAGGAGGCCTTGGGGATGAAACTTTTAGTCACACGCCAATGTTTATCTTCCCTTTTCTAATACTAGGGCCCAAGTCTTGCCTCAGCACATTACTGAGCAATAGCAGGTTGAATGCCAAAGCCTGGTGCCTGGCTCCTGTAATCTTAGCTACTGAAGGCTGAGCAAATGGCTGTAAGTTCAGCGCTTGTCTGGACAATAGAATGAATCCAAGGCTAGTCTAGGCAACTTAGAATAGCAAGATTCTGACTCTCAAAGGAACTACCAACAAAGGTCTTGGGATGCAGCCCAGTGGGATGCAGCTTCATTCCTAGCATGTGTGAAGGTTTTATCCCCATTATTGAACAAACAAATAGATAAAATCTGGCCGAGTGACTAAGTTCTAGCTAGCGGGGCATAAGCAGAAGGGGCATGACCAGCAGCACCTGGGGACTGTCTTAATGATGCCTTCCCATCAGTTCCCTCTCATTTCCTTCTAGCTAGAAGCCAAGGCAGTGGCTAGAACTCAAGCAGCCAGCTGTGGGCTAGGAGGCAGAAGTGTGACATTAAAGGTGGTTGAACGGGAAGACATAAGAGGTATGTGTCACTGATTTGGTGGAGTAATATGAGAGAGCTAGACCGAGGTCCTAGAGGCCCTAAACCAGCACTGGATCTCACCATTACTCTCAGTTGCTATACACTATTGTTGAAAATACTACATTCTTTGGCTTGAGAACATAGAGAAATAAAGCTGGAACTGAGCTGAAAATTCCTTTCTGGCTGGGACTGCCCAGAAGGTGCTAGGGAGACTGCCGAGAGTCATGGTGTTACCTAGCAGTGAACCCTCTCTCTCTTCAGCTTGGGTATAAATTGATAGACTTTGTCTTCTTACAGCCAGTGTAAACCAGTGACCAGCTCCAGAATTAGGGCATCTTTCAAGATTCAGTCTTTGACCCCCATGTCTGAATTCCTACATCTGGTAATCTCTCAGGTGGTCAGTGGTCAAATGACCACTGGATTCTGTGTGTGTGTGTGTGTGTGTGTGTGTGTGTGTGTGTGTGAGAGAGAGAGAGAGAGAGAGAGAGAGAGAGAGAGAGAGAGAGAGAAACTTATCTCATTTAACAGTTATCTCCAGTTCTTCCATTTATGGCAAATGATAGGATTTCATTCTTTTGATGTCCAAATAATACTCTGTGTGTATATAGCATGTTTCTTCATTCTCTCATCTATTGATGGCTGTATTGGCTGATTCCACATATTAGCTATTAAGGCAGGTGCTACAATAAACACAAGCATGTGGGTATCTACTGCTTTCTACAGATATACACTGGGGAGAGGGAAAGCTGGATCATATGGTGCTTCCTACCAACGGGGTCTAAATTTTTTTCTTTACATCCTTACCAGTGTTCAAAATGAGGTCAAATTAAAAATTAAAGTATACACTCATAATTTTTAAAAATATTTAAAAACAAAATAATCAGAGCTAAATACCTTTTGATAAAAATGTGTTTATTTTTAATTTATGTATATAGTGTTTGGTTTGTATGTTTGAACAGCACATGCATGCAAGGCCAGAATATAGCATTATATCTCCAGAACTGAAGTTACAGATGGTTGTTAGCCACCTTGATGGTGCTGGGAATCAAACCTGATCCCCGACAAGAGCAGTGAATGCTCTTAATGGCTGAACCATCTCTCCAGCCCTGCTTTATTTTACTGTGAACTGTGCTATGCTGACCTGTGCTTTTGAGGGTGGTTACAACTTCTGTATCTACAATGTCATGGTAGCCACAAAGCATCCCTCCCCAATTCTGTTCTGTAATGGTCAATCTTCATCAACTTAAGTGGACTGAGACTTAGGGGACCAGTAAAGCATTCTTTTGGTGTGTCTATGAGTGGGTTTCCAGAGACCATTGACCCAAAGTTAACAATCTACCTTGCTTATGGCCGCCATTATCTGCTAAACTGAGGCCTCAGATAGGATAAAGTGAGAGAAGGAAGAAAGATGCAAGTGCCAGGGCAGATGACCTCACCTTGCTCTGCTTCCTGGGTGCTGTAAGGTGAGCAGCCCTGCACATACCCCATAGTCAGGATATGATGATTTATTTCAGGCAAGATGAGTCCAGTGGACCATGGACTAGAACCTCTGAAACCATGAGCCAAGAAAAATAATTCTTTCCTTCCTGAAATGTTTAATGTCTTTCTTCCTTTCTTTCTTTCTCTCTTTCTTTCTTTCTCTCTTTCTTTCTTTCTCTCCCTCCCTCCCTCCCTCCCTCCCTCCCTCCCTCCCTCCCTCCCTCCCTCTCTCTCTCTCTCTCTTTCTCTCTTTCTTCCTTTCTTTCTTTCTTTCTTTCTTTCTTTGTTTTGTTGTTGTTGTTGGAGGTGGTGGTTTTTCAAGACAAGATTTCTCCGTCTAGGCCTGACTCTCCTGGAATTTACTCTGTAGACCAGGCTGGCCCCAAGCTCAGAGATCTGCCTGCTTCTGCCACCTGAGTGCTGAGATTAAAGGCATGCACCATCACTGCCAAGCTGAAAGATATTTTTCTACCAGTGACATCACACCGGCAGCTTGAAATGGGCCGTGGAAGATGAATGCACAGCACAGAGATTGGTGAGTGATTCAAATTAGTGACTAAAGGTTTGCCAGTGTACCATCAAGCAGAACGTGACATACAAGGGCCACCTGGCAAAGTGGCCTTCTCGTTGTTAAGGGAAGAGAGCTCTTTGGAGAAAGTAATAGTTCAAATCCTGGTCCTTTTTCCACATTCTATTGCGGGTGGCTGAGCTAGTATCCTTTCCTCCCTGGACTGGTGGGAAGATCAGGTGGCCTCTGGATTCTATCTTGGCCATTGTGTCCAGTTAAGAGCTATTTATTTTTAAGAGAATTATGTTATGGCATCTCTTTAGAATACCCCAAAAGCCAATGTAGACACTCCCATCCTATGGAGAATTATTGTCTCTGGGCCCAAGAGTTGCAGAGGGTATGAAGGTAACTTCCTGGGAGTTTGAGGAGCCAAGGAAATGAATTAGAACTGAGCAAAAGTCTGGGTCATTCCTACACACTGACAAAATACCAGGGGATGCAGGGTCAGGCAGCTATGAATGTCAGTGTCTCACTCTCCCAACAAATGTCTTACCTTCCTCAAGCCCTGAACTCTACTTTCCAAACTCATTTGCCTAGAAAGCTGTCAGGGACCAGATGAGAAGGAGTTAATTCATGGCTGCCACAGGAATGAGTCTCCACTCTGCCTTTGATGCGACAGACCATTAAAACATAATATTACGTGTATATCATGGTCCATTTCCTGGATGTGCAAGTGTGGAGGAAGAGCTGAGGCTGCAGTGCTCTGTGAGCTTCACTCCCAGTACAGAGTATGCTGGGAGCAGCAAAGGAGGAACCTGGACCCTGGCTCAGCTGAAGCTGGAAGCAGTTTGATTTTTTTCCCCTTAGAGTCTCCCTTGACCTTGAAACTGCTGGTGGGCCCCAGCAGGGAGGCAACAAGGATGTAGGCCAAAGAGCTCTTCTTTTTTTAGAGGGAGGTGAGAGTGTAGGGTGGTTCATCCCAAGAAGTGCTTGAAGTCTATTTTGGAGATGAAATAAACAGCTTTAGAGGGGACAGTAAGATCACAGTAAGGTCTGTCTCCCTCCTAACCCCAACCCTGGGTGGGATTAGGGCTCAATTTGGGGAACCAGTGGTTCAGGAAGAGAGAGCTCTGTCTGGTATCTTGCAAACCATGCAAGAACCTGTTAATCTCTAGACCTTCCCCTTCCTACTCCTGTCCTACGGGGCTCCGGAATGCAATACCAACGCCACCAAGAGTGGCTTGTGCATCACAGGTCACAGGTATGACATTGAATCCTCTCAATCAACACTGTTTCCTGCAACATGGGATATCCAGGAGAAAGGACTATGTGCGGGGATGAAAGAGACTCTGTTCTCTCACTGTCAACATCCAGGCCTGCCTGCTGGGAGGGACTGTGTCTGGATGGAGCACCACTGGTGGAGGCCGACGCTTGTCTGACTTGCAGTAATTTACTTTGCTCCTCAAGAGTGTGGGTCAGTTAGACCTGACCATTCACCTCTTTTGCCACTAGACTCCCTTGCTGCTCACCCTCGCCTGGCCTGTAGCCTAGTACATACTGGACCACAGCAGAGGCTCACTGCCTACCACCTCTCCAGCTGCTACTGTAGCTCCCCCATAACATACCTATATCTGGTACTCAGTGACCTCTATAGAGACCATGGAATTCTGCTTGTCATCTGCCAATAATTCCCATAGACACCTACCTGGGACTTAACATTTACCAGGCTTCCTGGGATGATGTTCCTATTCATCTCAGATGCCCAATTTTTTTTTTTATTTCTGTTCCCAGATATGCCCGGCTTCTCCATCCTTGGATCTTTTTCTTCTCTGCTTCCTCTGCTGAGAGTTATTCCTCTATCTCCTAATGAGAGGAAGACATTTCCTCTAATCTACCAATGCCAGCTGTGTGTCATATAGCCTCAGTTATTCCCTGCTGAGTCTCATTGCTGTCTGGGCATCTGCTTCACTTTAGGATCCCCACCCCCTAGCCCCAGACAGTGAACGAGATGGAGGACAAATCTGTGTGGAGCCTGACTGCTGTTGGGAATAAATGGCCAGAATGAAGCTGACAAGAGTTGGACCAACTTCAACCAAAGGCAACGTTCTGAGTGTGAAAACCTTTTATAACTTTCCATAGATGTCATATACTGTTCTGGGAGGTAAGGAGCTGTCTGTTACTGTAGCTATACTAATACTGTTTAGATATTTCCCCCTTGAGGCTTATGCATCATAATGGGGGTATGCCTCATAACCAACCTGGCCAGTTAAAATGTGGAGGGTCTAGTAGATGGAGTATACACAACAGTATGGATAGAATAGGGTAGGGGCAGAGAAGACCAAGGGAGGACAGCCTGGGATTGCAGCAGCAGGTGATTTCAAAGATGAAAGTGGCTTAGTTGTCACTCGTTCCTGTCGATCACTGTATGTATCAGCACGCCTGATGCTGTGCTAAGTGCTTTGCATGTGTGTGCTCGTTAAATTTTGGCCATAGGTGGTCCTATGACAGCTTCTGTTATTATACTCCTTTACAGAGTGTAATAACAACAGTGGAGGCTCAAGTTGGTGGCCCACAGTCTACCTGGTAGGTGATGGAACCAAGGTTTGGAACTATTGCTTCTGGCTCTAAGTCAGACATTCCTCCACCTTCCTGCACAGGGACATAGATGTCTTGCTTTGTCTTCCTCAGGCTGTATCTGTTCCCTATGGGCGTCTCCTCCTTCAGGCCCTTTCCCCAGTTCTGTTTCATGAGACTTCTCCTGCCTGTCCTCAGGTCTGGTTTGCCTTGGGAACTGACTTGGGTCCCCATCATTAGGCCCCCATTAGTAGCTGTAAAGAGATCACAAGTACCTGCCCATGTTTCTTTCACCCTTCGACTCTCTCTGCTTGGTGCCTACCGTCTTCTCTCCATTCTAGAAATGTAAGTCTTATGCAGTGAGGTGGGAAACAGAGGACAGAAGTGGAGTGCCCAAGTTATGGCCTCACTGGATGGATCTCTCTCATCTCAAGCCTGCTCCACACTGTACCACGAGAATACTGAGATAATCTGATGGCAGGCAGACTGGCTGTTCACATTGTGCAGAGCTTTACAGCCCCCTGATTTATACTCTTTACAGTAGTTAGTGCTTAATGGATGACAGGGTTTGGTACAAAGGCCTTGACAACCTGATTCAATATCTGGGTCCAACTTGGAAGGAAAGATGGACTTCTAAAAGTTTTACTCTGACTTCCATACAAGTGCTGTGGCCTGTCTGTGTCTACATAGACAATGCTCTATTAATACAACAACAAAACAACAACAACAATAATAATATAAAAAGATAAATGCGGTTGGAGAGGTAAGGTGTTCCAGATGTCACAGATGCATGTCAGAACAGAATTCAGATCCCATCTCCTTTGGTTCCCAGCCCCATGTCCTCAGCAGCTTTAGTTAGCTACCCTGAGAAGAAGGTTATTAACCATACCATAGATCTTACTGTGGGTACCTGAAATTGGACAATGATAACCCTGGGGCTCACAGTCTGTTTAGATAGCAGAGCTGATGCAGCAACCGTCTTCCTGTGTAATGTACCACACTGGAGGCAGCCACTTGGAAAATTGAAAAATGATGACAGCCCAAATGAGGTGACCATCTTGATACCAGTCAGTGGTTTGATGTTGTGAAGGAGTTGGACAAAACCAGAAAGGATTTTTGTCAGAGCTGTCTGCAGGGAGACAGAAGCAAGCTTTGGGACAGAGCCAGTATCATGGGAAAGCCTAAGCCTTCCCACTGGCTGCCTAGTGCATCTGAGTCCTCCCAACATTATAGCTCTCACTGGGAGCTCTTCACCATACCTGGAAGAAGTCAGTAGGCCAGGGGGAGCTTGACTTCTAACCCACAACTCCCTTTCTCAGGGCTTGTGCTGTCTGGGTTTTACTTTTAGCAGGGGTCACAGATTATTGAGTTGACAACATGGACCTCTGTTAAAGAATAGTGTGGCTGGTGGAGGTAGATTTAGGAGGGACAGGCAGAGATGGAAAATGGGCAGGTGGCCCAGCTGGCAAATGCTTTGGGCCTGGCTGTCTTAGAGCTACCCACAACCCAGAAGCACAGAAACCCAGGCAGGAGTAGTCCATGGCTTAGGCTTGACCCGTCCTGCCCCCTGTTTCATCCAAGATCAGCTAGCATTCCTTGGCAAATACTCCACCAAATCGCTCTAAAACTTGAGATAAAATGAAAAGAGAGGTCATGGGGATAAAGAGGGAAGCTCTGTTTACTGTATGTGCTGGAGCCAGGAACTGTGCAGGGCACTCCACAAATTCAGTTAATCCTCTTTGCATGCCTCCGAGTCATGTATTAAAGGAAACAAGAACTTGATGTGTTGGGTCCCCGCCGTGGGCCAAACTGGTGGCACACATACTATTTCATTTATCCATCATACCAGCCTCTGTGGTCAGAAAAACAAACTCAACCCGGGCAAGCCAAGTCACTCTCTTGTGTTCCCAAAGCTAATAGCTGGCAGAGCAGTAGCCTGCATGCCACTCACTCCAAAGCCTGAGCTGAAACCTGGGCAAACAGAAACAACAAAAGTCACCATGGTGTGGAAAAGAGATCAGATAGCATAGCTGGCTTGTGAGAGGGGAGGAGAGGTCCCCAGATTTGAGGTAAAGGAAGATGGAACATAAGAGAGATGACATATGGCCACTTGCTGTGTCACTTACATATAGAATGGAATCCTTCTTGAAGCTTGTACTGGAGCCTGATCTCTAGAAGACTCTAGGCTTGGCTAGACAGCAGAAATGTACAGAGGAACAACACATGAGAGACTGAAGTTGTACATTGTGTTCTTTTCCAGTGTTGCTTATTTACATGGCATCAGTGCCAGTGAAGAGCCCATAGGAGGGTGAGTTTCTCTTATTCCAGGAGAGATTTTTGTAGGCTTGTATTTTTTAAAACTCACTTTAATAAGAGTCCTTAAATACTTCAATGCCCATTATAGCCCATCCACCAAAGGTAGGGGAGAAAAATGGATAATAGGGCAAGGGGGGTGTGGACTTATTTAGAAGCAGTTCCTTGGGGTGATTCCAATCTTTGTTGTCAGCAGTCCAGTCCACTACCAAAGCACCAAACACAAATCAGCAGCAGTGACTTGATCCAGAAGAAACCTCAAGGCTCCACCAATCAACATGAGTCCCCTAAGGTGGCAAGCAGTCAGAACACCACCAGAAGTTTTTTGGTGCATTTCTCTCTATGAAGTCACAACCAGCAAATATCAGGGAAGAAAGGAAGGTGAACCAATGCCAGAGTGTCATCAGTGGAGACCAGCAAGGTGAAGCCTAATGAAGACCAGCAAGGCAAATCAATGCCAGAGAATCATCCACTGTCTGTTGTGTTATACTATATTCCTTCCAAACATCACATACCCTCTCAAGCATCTGCTACAGATGCTACATCATATGCCCTTTCACCAGACAGCTTCCAGGAAAAACAAAACAAAACAAACAAACAAACAACAAAAAAACCAAAACTAAAACAAAACAAAAAAACTCCATGTCTGCTCTCAGGAAAACACCCTCTCATAAGATAGCCTCCAGAAAAACATCACATGACACAACTGAGTTTCCAACAAAACCAGAAATTCCCACTTTAAATTTTGGTTGAATTCAGGGTGATATTGCCAACCCCTAAGAAATGGCCGGCTTTGCCTAGTAGTAATCCTACAGTCCATATAACCTGAGCCCTGAGTTTTGTGTGTTCAAAGTATTGAGGACCTTGAAGCAAAGCTCACATCCTAGCTGCAGTGGTGAGTACTGTATGACCTTGTATAACCTTGGATAGCCTTCCTGAGCCTCAGTCACTGCCTTCAGTTTCTGAGTTTCTCAGCAACAGAACTAGACAGCTTCTAGAGTTATTATGAATACCTTCAAGATAGTGCCTAGCATGAAGCACATGGGGCTTATGGCCAAGGCAGGAAGTGAAGGCTTTTGTAATAAACTATAGGTTAGGAAAGAAAAGACTTATAGGGGACCAAGGCAAAATTTTTCCATCCATAAATTGAGATAGGTAGATAGGATGGACTATATAGTATGGGTATTTTATATACCTCTCAGGGTTTCTGGTCTCAGATTCTATGGTTGATTAGATTGGAATCAGTAAGTCATGGTAGGGTCATTGGGTAGACCAGTTGGCTAATGGCTTAGTCGGGGAGAATTTCAGTCTTTAGTCTGATTAAAGTTGTGCCTGTCTTACTAATGACAAGCTTAAGACATCCTGTTGTTCCCAATCCTAGGGCATTGAGGGAGTCCTTTGATAGGCAGTCCTGCTCTGAATACCTCTCATTCCCACTATGGATCTTTCAATCTTGTCATCAACAGGAGATCACAAATGAAAGGTGATAGTAATTCTGATGAAAGGTATCTGATTTCACCTGAACTTCCACTACCCCTCCCTCCTACATGCTCTCCCCCACCACCACAAGTACTTGTAATTGTTTTTTATGATCTTAGGAATCCATAGCTTTAGATCCAGTCCCTGCTCCAACATAGACAGTATATTCCTTATCCCTTCTCTTCCTTTCCCTTCCTTTCCCTTCCTTTCCCTTCCTTTCCCTTCCTTTCCCTTCCTTTCCCTTCCTTTCCCTTCCTTTCCCTTCCTTTCCCTTCCTTTCCCTTCCTTTCCCTTCCCTTCTCTTCCCTAATGGCAAAGTGATTTGGCAGTCAGCTACCAATTTTGGGTGATTGTTTTTAGCCCAGGAAGTTTCTGCCCAGAATCCCACAGGGCAACCAGTGTGCCATGTCCAGATTTTCTCTTATTCATTAACCTCTTAGAATTCCTGGGAGCATTCTTCTTATTCCTCTTTTTTTTTTTTCCAGAAAGGAAAGCCCCAAGAACACAGCTAATGCTTAAATAGATGGCTTCCCCAGTCATCCATAGCCATTAGGAGAAGCTGGTCTAATCTTCCTGGAGGGCAATTTGGCAGCACTCACTGAAGCCTTTAAAATGCACTTACCCTGAAGCCCAGCACTTCTAGGAATTACCTGAGAATAAGAAGTCAATGTGTTCAGAAATGTATCTATGAGACCACTTGTTCAAGTACACTGTGTAATAATGAGACATTTAAAAAGAACAGGATGGGAGCAAATAGTGGGAAGTGCACTATCTAAGTTACAGAGCATGGGCAGTAGGGTCCCTAAACTGTAGAAATATCTAGAAACACTGCCACAGAGGAATGACACCACCAGAAAAGGTTATTAGGATGTATTTCATATTTCTGTCTTTTGGTGGTATTCTCTGTTGTTGTGTTACAGAGACAGTGTCTTTCTCTGTAGCCCAGGCTGGGTCTTTGACCTGAGATTCTCCTGCCTCATCCACCTGACTGCTGGACTTAAAGGCATGCACCTTCATTTAAGAAAAGTGACCATTAGTTCTCAGGTTTATTTTACAAAATATATGAGTGACATGTATGAGTGACAGTGAAGACTGGGAAGCTGTGTGTAAACAGAGGCATTACATTCCTTTAGTGGTGTTTATTGTATTCTTGGTTGTGGGGCTGGAAAGCCATGGAACTGAGGTTGAGATGTGTCCCAATCCCCAAACTCTTATCCTGAGAGCAGTAGAGCTGTTTTCTTTCTTGCTCTGAGCCTGCATGTTCCAGGCAATGTAAGCCTTATGACTCTATGTCTGTTACCCTTGAGGTAGTCACGTACCTGGTGGCCAGGTTACAGGTTAAACTTCCTCTCTTCCTATAAGGGCAAGTCCAGCAAGTACCTGCAATTCCTCTTCATGAAAATGAAGCATTTCAGCACCTGGGCACCAGCCAACGATGTACACTTACCCAAAAACTACTATCCACTCTCCAAGGCTTATATAGCCCTTGGTACCCCCAATAAAAGAGAGCTGCTTCACTTGAAACTGTATTCAGAGAAGGGTATTTCTCCCACACTCATATCAGCTGAGATCTGAGATCCTGTGGAACCCACCTGACTGGTTCATTTCTTTCAGTCCAGCCTGATGCACAAAGGTGCCTGACTACCACGAGGTCAGAAGCGGAGTCAGTCAGCACTCAACCTTAGCTCAAAGGCCAAAAAGTAATAGTGTTATTTATTTTCTTATTTCCACAAAACCCACATGTTTATCAGTGCAGTCTTTTTTTTTTTTTTTTTTTTTACAGACGTGCAAAGATGTGAACCTAGCAGCACCTTGCAGGACAGCATGGTGAGCTCAACATATGGTGAGCATGGGGCCACTCTTTGTCACATCCTGGGCATCCTGGGCACACAGTAAGGACAGGACTTGGCAGATCTCCTACAAGAAATTCTGTGTTGATCAATTCATGCCTGGAGTAAGAGAGCAGCTGGGGACAAAGTTTGTGGCTGAACTAGGTACAATGGCAACTAGGGTCAAGTGAGGTTGACCAGCAGGTGTGTGTGGTTCAGGACTGGTCGTGGGAACTGTGTTCCCAGACAATTGTGAGCAAGACCGTTCCTGCTCTGCAGAAGTCGCTCCTTCTGGGTCCTGCCTCCCTGCTGTAATTGAGCTCCCCTGGGTTCCATTACTTTGGGGGAGCACTCTAACTTTACTTAAGTCTTGGGCAGAGATGCTTTTTTATTTTTTCTTCAAGATTGGGATAGTTAATGTTGAGTGTCAGTTTGACAAGTTCTAGCATCACTCAGAAGATAGGCCTTGATGTGAAGGATTCTGTAAATAAGGTTAACTGAGGATCAAGGATCCATGCTAGATAGCTGGTGTGGGTGGGGTGGAGTCTCAGACTGCTTAGAAAGGAGGAAGTGAGCTGAGCACAGGTATTCATTGCTCCCTGCTTCCCGACTGCGGATACAATGTGACCAGCCCTCTCCTGCTGCCTTCCCCACCATGATAGACCCTGCTCCCTGAAGCTGTAAATCAGAATAAACCCTTTATTACATCGCATTTGGTCAGGTAGTTAGTTATAAGGAGACCAGTGAAAGCAGAAGCAGTCCTGGCCTAGATAATCAGAAACACCCTCCTTAGGCTCAGGTCTCTAGCATGTTCCAAGTTTTCCCTGCACATACGTCTGGTGGATCCACATGTGCTGGAGACTCACCCACATCAGGTGCTGATGGTCAAGTTTCTTAAGACTTTGTAGGTGCTCAGTTGTCTATCTGCACATCACTGGCCATGGAGATGTTGGTGGACAGAGCCTGTGGAGGAGTTGGTCGGTGGAAATGTAGATGACACCTCCCGAGCACACAGGGTCACCTTGTGGGTCTGTATGTCCAAGAGCCACCCGTGTGTCACTGCCTCTCCTAGCCTCCCACTGTGCTCTGTGGCCAAGAAGTCCTGAATGGAAGCAGTTTCCTTGTTTTTGTCCAGATCCTGCCCTTTCACTGGGGGAGATTTAGAATTACAGAGACTTGTGAGCCTCATGGGCATTGCACCTCCAACGAGATGACAGTTTGCAGATCGAACTGAAAACTGTAATACCTGAGATTTATGCTTCTCAGAACCAAAACAACAGCCTTACTACAAATCATCTGGAAGGACACGCTCCCTGTACGAACACGTCTGTCTTGTTCCCTCTGTCAGTCACTGCACACTAAGTGACTGATGGGAAGCCTCCAGTCAACCCTCGTTTGGGAAAAGGCTGTGAGATGCCTGAGGGTTGAGGTGCTGTACTCTGGTTCTGTGGCTGTGGCAAGAGAGTTGTTTTGATTCTCTGGTTAACTGAGTTTGGAACTATAGGTAAGACTGAGAAAACTGACTTGGTGACTGGCAAGAAGGCTGAGATACTAGACCCTGACCCACTGGCCTCTGTTATAGACATAGAAGCTGGCATTTGAACACCCTCTACTGTGAAGGTAGAGTGGGGAAAGAGGGGTCTCTGGCTGCCCCTGGCCAGTTCCCCTGAAGTGAAGTATGCTATGGAGGCCTCAGGCATAAATGAATGATCTGCTGTCATCCATGAGAGCTCACCCTCCGGGGAGATGCAGGTACATTCATAACTTCAGGTACACCTAGTGCTCATGGGACAGAGAGCCATGGTGCTTTAGTTAGACGTTGGCAGATACCGGCATGAGAGAGACCCAAAGACAAACTATTGTATACACAGAAAGTGGGTTCTGGAGATGGACCACTATTGTCTCTCGAGGCAGAGTATGGATGACTGGAAGAGGCCCTTTAGGTGGATGGAAGGCAAGGTAGGAGGGAGCCAGGGGATGGACATGCTGAACAGACTCCCTGGGCTGGCCTGGTGGGGTAAGGGTAGATCATAGGACAGAAAACCCTATGGAGGAGGGGAGCCTGGTTGTGGGAGGCGATAGTCTGGATAGGAGTCTCTGTAGTCACAGGGGCCATAGGAAAATGAGACCACACATTCTTTAGTCACCCTTGGGGATGCTCTTGCCAGCATTCCTCAGCCTCCAAACCTCTGTCATGGGAACGGGGCCATCCAGGCCTTGCAGGTGGCTCTGGGACACTCTAAGATTGAATCTGGTAGGGAGAGAATAGACATGGCTATTGCTGGCCTGGGGACTGGCTCCCTGGAGGGATAGAATAGCAGAGGAACCCCAACATCTGTATGGGGATGATTGGGAGGGGGGACAGGGGTCTGTCTGCTTTGGGAGGTTTAGACTGATCTGCAGGAGAAGAGAAAAGGGGGTGATGTGGGATTCCATCCTGCGCAGCTGCAGACGAGCAAGCACAGTGCAGGCCCCGCCCCTGGCGGTACCTCAGCAGCTGTAGCTGTGTGGCTGCAGGGCCACCCACCCCACTGCTTTCTCAAGTGGTCCATAAGCAGTTCTCAGGACTGGACTTCTTCCTGATTTCTTTTTCAGCAGTGGGACAGGGTGACCTCCCTGCTCAAAGGGGCATGAGGATCTGGAGACCCTGCCCCCACATTCCCTTACATCTTAACTAGTGTGCCTCTAGCATCTATTTTTAGCTGTAGAACCAGGGCCTTGCAGGAAATGAGGGGCAGGGTGAAATATATGGCTGCAGCCACACATTTGTGGTTTGTTTTTATTTTTAAAAAATGATTACGCTGTTGAGTCTAACACTTTCCAATTCTGCAAGGGGAAGGACTCTAAGGACCATGAGTCTGTGGTCAAGAGCCAGAAGGGCCATTAGAAAGGAGCGGAGGGGAGAGGGAATGGAATACAGGTCACATGGAGGGGAAGTGAAGGGAAATGGGCCAACTCCCTCTTTCATATCCATTTCACAGATGGGGAAATTGAGGGTGAAGTATTTCTAGCCTTGTCCTAGGAGGCCTTGGGACTCCTGATTCATCCTGAATCCCTGTCCTGATAGGACCTGGCTCCTCTGGTGCTGTGACTGGCATGAGGGAAAGAAGATCAGGCTTCTGACTCCATTGCATGGCAGGTGGCTTTGCCTGAGGTGGGAGGTCCATGTGCCTGTGGGGCCCTGTGAAAGAGCTTACTATCCATATTCTGCTGTCTCTGGCAGTATGGTGTCCTCTTGAACTTTCACATACCTGGGGAGTCTCAGGGCTCATCGCTCCTTCTCCCATGGTTACTATCTTTCTCTGCCTCTCCATCCAGGGGCTGTCATGCATTGGGCCCTAGTGAGTAGGGTATATCTTGCCTGGTGCCTGCTGCCCTGTTGAGGCACACCCCTCCCTCTGCACTGACCCTGGGGCAGCAAGCAGTGCTAATTCCCTTCTTGTTGTCCTGTCCTGCTCCAGACCGAAGTGCTCTCCCCGCTCCCTGAAGGCAGGCTGGGGCAAAGGTCACAAGGCAAACACATGGCTATGGGTGAACATCTGCGTGTGCTTTAAGGCTCTCAAATACACCACTGGGGGTTAAGCTTCATTGGGAACTGTCCTTGCTGACAGCACCGTCGTTTCTCATTGCTGTCCCTGGCTTTACCCTGACCCTGGCCCACAGTGAGACATTTTTTCCTGAACTATCACTTGACTCCAAGACAATGAACTCTTTTCAGGCCTTGAAGCCAAACTGATAATAATTGTTACGCTTTGAAATAATTTAAGACTATGTATTCAATCTGCTGTCCTACTGTGTGCTAGGCCTGTTTAACTTGCCTTTGAGAGACTAATGTGACCAGTCTTACTATGTTTTGGTTTCCCCATGCAGTCGGCTTTTACAATGTACACTAAATGCACAGCTTTAATCTTAAGTTATGTATTTTTCATGCTCCTGATCCAGAGTAGTGTGTGTGTGTGTGTGTGTGTGTGTGTGTGTGTATGGGGGGGGTGTTGTGTGTGATAATTATTTATTAAAAGCTGCCAACCAGTTGAAAGCAATATTAAACAAAAGAAATATCCCATAAATGTTGGGAGCAAGTGAGGACAGAGAAGAATGATATCCGTGTGTGGTTCTGAGTCTTGTATGAGGCAGCTGGGGTCAGTAAAGAAACTTCTCCATTTATAAAGTGCTGCGAGAGACCTCTGTTAGAATTCCTCCTTCCGAGCTGAAGGGGTTGCAACCCCATAGGAAGAACAATAACATCAACCAACCAGACCCCTCAGAGCTCCCAGGGACTAAACCACCAACCAAAGAGTACACATGGAGGGACCCATGGCTCCAGCCGCATATGTAGCAGAGGATGGCCTTGTTGGACATCAATGGGAGGAGAGGTCCTTTGTCCTGTGAAGGCTCGTTGCTCCAGTGTAGGGGAATTGGAGGGCGGGCAGTTGGGAGTGGGTCCGCGGGTGGGGGAACACCCTTATAGAAGCAGGGGAGGGGGGCTGGGATAAGGAGTTTGGGGGGAATGGGGAAAGGGGATAACATTTGAAATGTAAATAAAGAATATATCCAATAAAAATAATTAAAAAAATAAAAGAATTCCTCCTTCCTTCCTCATACCACGCTTTCTGTGCTGTTCAGTTATAGAGCAAGATCCTTTGTTAGAAACAGAACAGACATGAAGCTGACATAGGCATATCATCAGATAGGCAACAGGGATAGACACCTCTCTCTCTTTCCCTCTCTCTCTCTCTCTCTCTCTCTCTCTCTCTCTCTCTCTCTCACACACACACACACACACACACACACACACATCACATGCACACACACATACACACACTCACACTCACAGGACAGACTACAGATAGGTGGAATACAGAGGAGAGAAGAGGAGAATTCAAATCTGGGATCTCTCTTGGTCAAATGAACTCAAGAAGAAGTTTCTATCCTCATTCCTCAATGTGACAATGGTGCATTTTGGTGTCCTCTCTGAAGTTATCATTAATATGTTAATTCAGGATGCATTATCTGTGTGCACTGCCCCCTCTACTTTCCTCAAGTCCTTCTCCAGCCCCCGGCCTCCTGTATGCTGCATCTTGTCCAGCATGGACCCCACAGAGTTCCCAGGTCTTAGCTGGAACATCCTCACTCACAACAGCCCTTTGGGCCTGCTGGGGCAGGGGCAGTGCTTATTGTGCAACTGCTTTGTGTGTTTGCTGAACCTCCCCTCGAGACTATGCCTCTAAAATAAACCCAAAACAGCCTCTGTGCTCTTTCAGTTCATGGTGCACCCACTGGCAAGTTCCCTGGATACTATGTCTAAACTCAAACATTTCCTGAGCATAGGGAGAGGCAGCGTGTATTAGGAGCAGGAGGTACCCAGGGGCCTGGGCTATGGTTCAGTTACTAGTTAGAGGCAGCTTGAGCTGATCAATATCTGGATACGGGGGTTGACCAGAGGAGGGTGTGATGATTAGTTTGGTCGACTTGACAGAACTAGAATCATCTGGGAAGGCCCAGTGAAGGACTGTCTGCAATGGGTTGGTGTGTGAGTAGTTCTGTTGGAAGTTTATCTTCATTGCCTGATTTGATGTGGAAGACGTCACCTAAGTGTAATGGCCTCTCCTGGTAAGTTCTGGACATGGAAGAAGGAAGACTTGGCTTTTTTTGCTTGGTTGATATTTAGTCTTGCTGGTTGCAGGAGTCTCTGCAACCACCTAGGTCAGCCCAATGTCAGTCCTCAAGAGATAAGAGAGTGGTTTGGTTCAAGCTGATGTTGGTTCAAATTTCAAGATTAGTTTATTTTAGGCTTATTTAAAGACAGTAAAAACTTGTTTAAAAAAAAGTTACTGATGATAATTAACGTCAATCGTATGTGGCCAAGGTCAAAAGTCTCTAAAGTGCAAGTGACATCTTCCATAAAGGTAGGTTCTACAGATTAACTGAACAAAAGGGCTCAAGATAAACTCATGATAAGGGTCTGAGGGAGGATCAGGTGTGGTCTGTGCAAAGGCTACTTAACCAAGTCAGTTCCCAGCCTTCTGGGCAGAAAAGAGGTTATACAGTTCTCTCCTTTGAAGAGATAAGCCCGTGTGTTTAACATTTCTGCTTCTCCTAGTACCTATCTGTAAACACAAGGATCTACTTGTTTCCTCCAGCTGGTGGTTTTATTGTTCCTGTGGCTACTGCTGATTCCTTTCCTGATATTAGAATGAGCTTCTTCAGGCTTCCAATGTGGACCGAAGATCAGCAGCTCCCCAGGAATCCTTCAGGCCTTTAAGACTACTTTGAGACTGCTAAGGCACCCAGCCTTATGGGCTGAGCTATTACTAGATCTTGGCCTCTTTCTTTGTTGTGAGACAGCCACCTCTGGAGTAGCCCCACCATATCCTGTAAGCCAGTCGAATACCACCCCTCAGATATGTCTCCTTCTATCAGTTCTGTGAGGTGTGACTAAGACAGGGGGAAGAGGCATGGAAACCACAGCGCTGGGGGGTGTAGCACTGAGGGTGGGGGTAGGAGATGAAGGAGAGACAGAGCAGCCAGACCCAGTCTGCTCAGTGATTCAGCAAGCAGCAGCCATCTGTCTGCCTTCACAGCTGCGGAGAGCTGTGAGCAGGGGACAAATAAACCAAGGCAGGCCGCTGAGGCAGAGAGACAACCTGCCACCACCTGCTCCTTCCATGGCCGTGCTGCCGGGCTAGGCCCAGGCTTGGTCAACCCTTTCCAGGGACCTTGCTGGTGTCCTGATGCCTCCACCTGCAACTGGAAGGACCCTATTAAAAAACAAACCTTCTTCCTTGCTGCAATCTGGCCATAGCTCCCTACTGCTGGCTGCTAACATCCAAACCCATTAGTCTGACTCCACAGGTGCCATAGGGATTTAGCTCAATTGTCTTCCTGGGCTCCATTTCCCTCCGCCTTCCCCCCTCCTCACTCCCCCTTGCTATCCTGGCTCAGGGCTCCCTGCCATTCTTGAAGGTCCCTAAACACATAAGACTCTCACATTGCCCATGCTATTTGCATATGTCACCTGTCCCCAATGGTCCCCAATGCCTTTCCTTGCCTTCCTCTTGAAATCTCTACTCTCCCTTGGGACTCAAGTTAAAGATTATCTGCCACAGACACACTCCCTCACCAACCTGAATACTTCCTGGGATGAGGGCATTTGCCTATCTGCCTGTGCTGTCCTTTCAATGTTGTGCAGGTGACAGCCCACACCACACAGACTTTCATGGTCTATTTCCCTCTATGTGTCTTCCTAGAAAAGGACCCAAATGAAGCCACTGTGCAGACAGCATAGAATCTTTCTCAACAGAGGATGGAGAAGGGGTAGAGGGCTTTCTCTGGCCCCTGCTTCCATATGCCTAAACTGTGTGATCTGAAGTTCAGGGCCCACTTGTTGACAACAGTTTATAGAGGCCCCTGGCTCCCTCTCTGGGGTCTGAAGCAAAAAAGGGCCAGGTTTTGCACAGCACATGTTATTTCCTTTATGGTCTGCCACCCAAGGAGAGCCAACCTCTTCTCCTCAGTTAAAAGAACAGATCAGTCTGCAGCTCTTTGCCAGAGCAGTGTGCTGACAGTTAAGAACCAGGGCCATCAGAGGGACTGCCAAACAGCAAGGACATGAAAGATACGTGGCATACGAGAATCCGTTTGCATACATCCCAGCTGTAATTTTTCCCCCTATGGGGAATGGGACGTAACAAGTTTGACAGGTGTTCAATAACTGAGGTAGAAAGAAAAAAACAACAAGCTGCTGGGGCTTCAGAAGCAACACTTTCTGGGCAAAAAGGATGTGATAGCAAGTCGGTGAGATAAAAGGCATGGAACTCCAAGCCGCACTATGATTCAGGATGAAGACAGTACCCAGAATGTGGCTCTGACTACATCTTAAGAAACATGACCACAGGCTGGTGTGGGACCAACCATGATTTCCCAGGAGAGACGAGCTCTCTACATAAGTGTGTGTGTGTGTGTGTGTGTGTGTCTGTGTGTCTGTGTGTCTGTGTGTCTGTGTATAAGTATGGGGATGAGGAGAAAGAGATTAGTGGTTAACCAGTGAGTTTCTCTGATGCAGTGGATTGTTTGTGTGTTCTGAAAGTGTATGCTCATATGAGTGCTGTTAACAACCTGAGTATATACATAGACTTTCTGTGGAGGTTTCATCAGCTAGCTATAATCAGGATAATGCTGTATAACAAACCTCTTCAAACCTCAGCAGCTTAAAACAGCACTTAAAACAGTCTTCAGAGGCAGCTTCACCTAGCAAAGCTATCTTATGTGTTCCTGCTCTGTCAGGAACTCATTTGTTTTGTGGAAGAAATGTCTGAACAGCCCTACACTCAGGCTGTGGAATGACTATGCACAATGCGTTCACCCAGGTTTAGAGTGAGAACTCAAAGCAGAAAGATATTAAAAGTGCAGCCTAAAGCCACATGTGGTGGCATACACCTTTAATCCCAGATGGATCTCTGTGAGTTAAAGGCCATCCTGGTCTACATAATGAGTTTCAAGACAGCCAGGGCTATCTAGAGATGAAAAGGAGGAGGGGGGGGGGAGAAGAAGAGGAAGAGGAAGAGGAAGAGGAAGAGGAAGAGGAAGAAGAAGAAGAAGAAGAAGAAGAAGAAGAAGAAGAAGAAGAAGAAGAAGAAATAATTATGGCTAGGAAAGCGGTGTGAACGAGGAAAGCAGAGTTGTAGACAAATCAGTTATTGACATATTGACAAAGGGGCTGTCTTTCTTAAAGAGACTAAAACAACTGAAAGGAAACAGCTTATACTAGGACAACACAACAGAACATGTGCCTTGTGGGCAAGATGCCACCCACTGAAGGCTCCAGATTGTACAAGTAGGAATGTACTTAAAAGGACAGAACCTGATCTGAGAATATCATTGGTCATAAAAGTTTTCTGCAATAGAGCAACTACCTAGAGACATGTGCTCTCAGATTCCTCCTTCAAGACACACAGAGGTCACTCCAGGGGTACAAGTGGGCCAGGGGTACACCTTGAGCTGGCAGCGGGACTCAGTGTTCCACATGTTCTACAGACATGTAATGTATAAGAGTCATGGAGGCTTGCCCTAAGATTCCAGAAAGCCACCAAGGCCAAGTCATGTGCAGCAGGGTCTGATTCTAACCGAGGAAGCCCGAAGCAGCCATTGTGTGAAGTTGTAAAGGTAAACCCTCAGTTGTAATGGAGACCTGAGGGTATTGGAAATGCTAGTAATACGGGCTGTTTTGCCAAGGAAAGCTACAGGCACCCCAAGGGAAACTGGCTCAATAGAGAAACTATATGCCCCAGAGGAACTAGGGGCTGGAGGAATGAGGCTGACAAACAAACAAACAAAACAAGCAAGCAAACCACAACTGGATGGTGCCACCGAAGGTGCCAGATTCCAGCCATGGAGCTGCAGGATCTAGCCTGTTTCCTATGGGGTTTTGGTTTCATCTTTTCATTTGTGTCTCCATTCCTTCCTTTTGGGATGAAAATGTTTGCAAATTGGAAATATGCAACTTAATATTTTTTTTTAAATCAGGCTCACAGTTAAGAGATTGTTTTGACTTGCAAAAGGAGATTTTAAACAATGTCAGAACTATTACAATTCTGGGAATTCTGGGAACTCTTAGAGGCAGGTTAAGTGCTTTGTATTATGAGATAAACATGAGAATTTAAGGACCAGGAGTAGAAGTTTATGGATTAAACTGACTATTTTTAGTGTCAGTTTTACAAGAACTGGGCTTGTGAGAATTAATTTTGTCAGCCTGATCATATTAGCAAATGCCTAGGACATTATTAAGACAGACACATCCTTGGTGTGTCTACGAGGGCCTTTTCAGAGAAGATTAATGAAAGGGTTAAGACCTGCCCTGAATGTGGGCAGCTCCATCCCATAAGCTGGAGTCCCAGACTGAATACAAAGGAGAAAGAGAAAGTCATCTCTGAGAGTTGGCATTTCCCTTTCTCTGCTTTCTGGTCAGAGCAGATGTGAGCAAGTGGTCACATGTTCCTGCCACCCTCGCTAAAACCACTCCTGATACTGTATCTTCTCTAAGATAATGGACAACATCCTCAAACCGTGATGCACAATCACAGACCTGGTCATTTAAATCAGAAATTTCCCATCGGTTTATGTATTTGAACACTTGGTCTCCGGTTGGTGGTACTGTCTGGGGAGGTTATGGAACATTTAGGAGGAAGTGTAGCACTTGGGGGCAGGCCTTGCTGATTTGCAGCCTTGGCCTCATTCTTGTTCACTCTCTCTGCTTCCCAAGTACACATGGAATTGTGATTAGCCAGCATCCTGCCCCTGTTGCCATGTCTTCTCTGCCATTTAAACTATTGGTATGGATTCATAAGCCAGAACAAATTTATATAAATTTATTTTGGTCATGGCATTTTATCACAGCAACAGAAAGAGACCCTTTCTCCTTTATGTTGCTTCTTTTAGCATAGCAATGAGAAAAAAAATAACAATCCAGTTAAAGGAGAACACTGTACTCAGCATGACACCATCCAGTGAAGGGGAACTATGACCACTGTCATTCTATTGCCATGAGTGGAACTCAAATGACATGAGAATTCTGGGTTTTCATGCAGATGCCATGTGTTTTGCTGTGTGTAGAACAGCATGGTATGTATATACGTTTTAGCATCTCATTCAATAGTGAACACATTCTTAGATTAGAAGCATAAAACTGCTTGAGTAAGATGCTAGGTAAGAGTCAAAGGGGAAAAAATACCCTGAGCTGCAGGTATTGCTATTGTATGAATTTGGTGCACCATTTGGATATCTACTATAATATAGAAATTGTAAACCATGCAAAGCTACTTGTATACTCACTACTTTCTAAGTCTGTAATGCTTTCTCCTTCACTAGCATATAAGAAGAGGATGGGAACAAACCAGACCAGGAGGTATAGCTTTCTAAGTGAGTACAGCCATGTAGCTTTTGGCGATAGAGAGGAAGTTGAGGTGAAAATGAATGCTGAGGGCTATTCTCCAGCAGACTTCATTGAAATCATCTCCATTGGCTAGAAGGAAAGCTGAGAGTTCCTCCAGAACCATTTTCCGGGGAGGACCAGAAATAAGATCAATGAGTTTCAGGCATGAGGCTCTAGCAGATAAGTTCTCTCTCTCTCTCCCATCCCGGAGCTGCGTAATCCCTTTCAGATCATGCTATGGGAGCATCCTGTGAGGGCACCTTGTGAGAGTACCCTGTGGGATCATGCTATGGGAGCACATTACAGCAACACATTAGGCTGTTCCTTGTCGCTGTGCTATAACGGAGCCAAATGCCCCTGTTAGTTACACTTGCCGTTTTGTTTTGTTGTTTTTCATTAGATGAATTTTTAATTTTTATGACAGGATTGGGAAATTTTCAAAGCAGCCTCTAAAAGGCAGGCCTCCAAACGTGCCATGTATTTGGTTAAAAACTCAAGGCTTCCAGATGGTTCACTGCAAGTCTAAAAGAGGAAGTAAGAGGTGGGTTTCTCTGGCCTGAGGGAGGAGCCATCTATCATATGGAGTGCCAGGACTCTTAAGCCACATGCTGCCTGGGTACCACCTTAGTGGCCAGCATGAGGTAAGGTTCTGGAGCTCTAGGGAAGACTGAAACAAGCAGTGGAATGCCGTGGCCAATTCAGGCTGCCATAATAAGGAACCATTAGTGTAAGCATTACAACTTTGAGGGAAAAGGTATCCTGGCAGTCAAGAGCACAGAAATATCACTGAGTCACAGAGCCCAACAAACCTCACTTAGAGATTTATCAGGAAAGACACAAAGAGTGCCAGCCTCCCCTTGGAAGAAAAGCAACAAAGAACTAAGCAGGTAACAGTCTTTATGTGGAGTTTCTTTTGGGGGTTGAAGGGTGAAGGTGAGGCTTTCCAGAGTGGCCTGGGATTGGTGAGATTTTGTGGCCTGATCTTAGGGCAAGGTCAGGAATTGGTGGGATTCTGTATATGGGCTTCTTTTTTTTCTTTGTAGGATAGAACTTGGCTACCAGCATCTTGAGGGGCTGGAAACAACAGTCAGTATAGTCTGGGGTCAGGGTCTGGCCATTTGCACCAGGAGGAGCTTATGATAAGCTATATAGTTTATTAGGAACATGTCTCTCACAGTTCTTTAGACTGAGATTCCAAATTGAGGGAGCCGCCGGAAGGTGCAGACTGCCAAGTGATCTGATTGGGCTCACAATCAGGGAGCGAAGGTGGGGAGCCCCGTGGGGTTCCTTTTATAAAGGTCTTCATTCTGTCTAGGAGAGCCCCACCCTCAGGCCCTGGTCACCTCTTAATGTTATCACTTGAAAATAAGGATGGCATCCTGTGCAGTCCTCAACTAAATCCTTACTCTCAAGGTGACGATGACTAACATTGATCTGGGTACCACAGCCAGTCCTTAACATCAGAGTTTGCCCTTATAGCTCAGCTCTGAAACTGATGAACAATGAAGGAACCCATAACAGCAGTCAGCAGGTGGCGGGAGAGGCCATTTGAGACCCCACTAGGGCTGAGGGGGACAGGTGGAGAAGGTGTACCTTACCACCACAGATGGATACTTCCAGCCACAATGGGAATGATGCCTCCCAGCGGTCAGGTTGCCAGGAGTAGGACCAACTCAGCACAGCCTTGCTAAAGATGAATATGAATCCCAGGTTGGTCCCTTGGTTGTCTCTGAAGCTGGAGTTGACCTCGGATCATGAAGTCCTCCTCTGTCTCCTTCTTCCAGAGAAAAATACACCTTGGCTTGGACTTGAGTCTAGATGGCCTGCAGGCCTAGTTTAGCCCTTCCAGAGGCTAAGCTCACTGCCAGCCCTTACATCTTACATCCTTGTCATCCCTCTTTCAGGAAAAACTGGACATTACCCCAGGGTCTGAAGGCAGATCTCACAGGAATGTTGAGAGGCAGGGCCACTTCCTTCCTGATATCATCCGCTTCTTCCTACTTTCCATAGATCCCAGCATTTCCAAGTAGACTTGGCATAAAGCCTACAGTGAGACCCTTACTAGGAAGGCCAATTCCTGAAATGAAATCCTTTAAGATCAGAGGGCCATGAGTGTCCTGAGCCTGAAGGGATTCTCCTTACTCATCTGCTGGTTTATCCATCGATATGCCATGTGCTGTGCACTCTTGTCCTTGCCAGCTGAGTGTTGGCAACTTGGGGAGCTGAGCATGGGCTGCATGTGCTGAGCTGTCGAGGACCACAGAAGGGGTAGATGCAGCGCAGTGGACACTGGAGGGGAGGTAGAGACAGTTCCAGTGAGGATAGGGTGACATCTAAGTGGACACAATGCTGTCTGTAACCCTGTTTCACGGACAAATGTTTGTCTCCCCAAGTCAAAACCTCATAGGTGAGAACAATGCCCCTCATATAAGGGACCTCAGAGTAGCCTCACCCTCCGCTTCCCATGGGAGGGGTCAGCAGCTGTCTGCTGCCTTGAAAGAGTCCCTCACTAGATCCTGACCCCACTCGGCCCCTGACCTCCATAAGAGATCGATCTTCTTGCTTTTTAGTTATGTAGTCTATGGTACTTTGTTGTAGATGTGTGGTTGTTCCTCTCTTCCATCTCCCTTCTTCATGGAGAGACAGCAGGGACTGGCTGAGGCTAGGAAACACAGTCATGAGCCATGGCCTAACAGGGGAGAGCTTGAGGATTGCTTGCCCAGTTTGTTCTCTTTCTTTCTTTCTTTCTTTCTTTCTTTCTTTCTTTCTTTCTTTCTTCATTTCTCTCTCTCGTTCTTTCTTTGTTTCTTTAGCCAGGAAGGGGATGATAATTCTTCAAGCTGGAAGAGAGTGGACAGGACTAGAGTTAGACACTGACCTGAGAGTGAGAGGCATCCTTTCCTGAATCAGACGACTCAGATGGTTTGGAACAGCAGAGGAGATCTGTGCTTGCCCCAGCACCATCCTCCACCCCCCAGTCTTGCACTTATATTTCCACTTTACCTTTCAGGGGAAAAGAGGATTAAAATACTTGTGAAGTGACATGGCTCAGGTTTTAACCATTTTCCCAATCTATTACAGATGGCAACCCACGCTGATTTGATGAATAGCATTTGCAGCAATTGGTCTTCCCCAGGTATGTTAACTTGGTTTTCCTAGAAGCAGCAGCTCCCTCTGCACACGAATATTTCCTTGGTTTGAACTGCATATAATGAAGTTACACAATTACAATCACACATAAAGCTGGCATAAATAGGTTTGGGCTAACACGTGGGATTTTGGATACGTGTGACATTGGATAGAGGGGGACAAAAGTGGACAGGTGCAGAGCACAGCCTTTGCAAACAGTGAACAAATACTGGTTGCATCAGAGAATCCAGTCTGTAGAACAGGAGGAGAGAGTTGGGTTTGTAGCTACGCTGCAAGAGAGAGGCTCTACAGCATCTTTGAGGGAAGGATTGTATTTTATTTGCATTTGCCAAGAAGCAGAGAGAAAGACAAGGGTTTGAATATAGGCAATTTATTGATGAAGAAATTAAGTAGGGGTGAGCAGGAAGTAAAGGAAGCCCGTCTAAGGTATGCTCACAGTAACTGCAAATATGAGTAACTGGGGCTTAAGCAGGCTGGGACTTTAGGGGGATAATACTGCACAGGTCTGACCGTGGTCCTGTGCACAGGAGGGGAAACTGGAGCAATCGTTCAACAAGTCCCATCCACCCTTGATCGAATACTCTCATGGGAGCAATGCCCGGCTGCAAATCCAAGAGCCAGATGGCAGCCTGAGCCAGTTCTCAGCTGAACAATGGACACATCATGTATTTCTCTATCAGTTTTTAGGTGCAGTGTCTGGGGACACAAGGTATTTTTAGGGCCAATGGACATAATTTTATTGATTTATTTTTCCAGAAAAATAGTGATTTTTCAGATTGGAGAAAATTATTTAGTATAGAAAGTTAATATGTTTATGTTTAAAATAATGTAGTCATAAAAATGTTATTTATTTACTTGTTTGTGCCTTAGTGAGGATGGCTTCAAGAAGATTCCAAAGGCTAGGAGATTTAAACAACATAAATTTATTTATCATAATTCTGGGGTCAGAAGACTAATATCAAGATGCTAGATAACTTGGTTTCTGGACTCTGGCTGGAAGGAAGCCTCCTTTGAGCTGTACCTCGTGTTGCTTTTCATGAGTACTCAGCTTTTATTTTCTTATAATGTGGCCAGGCCTACCAAACGAGGACTCAACTGTCACAATCGTATCATCAAACATGAATTATCTCCTAAGGCCATCGCTCTAATTATAACCATACTATGGGCTACAGCTTTAGCCCAGGACATCCAGGAAACATGCTTCATCTACACCATGAAGCAAAGGGTCCAATATTATCCTGCCTGTACCTCTAGTTGGGGGTCTTGACCGCAGGAATCAGTCGGCATGGACATAGATGGGACAAGAGGCTGCCACTGTGGCAGAGGCAACGTTTTATTGATGGAAATGATACTGGGAAGATGCAGTGTGGATACAGAGGACAGTGAACATGAGGGGAGCCCTTGGATAGTGAGACAGTGAGGAAGCCAAACATTCTAGGAGTTCGACAATGGCACAAGGAACTGCAGTAAGGTCAGGCAAGCCACTAGGGGAGAAGATTGAAGGTCATATGTGTGAGCTTGTGTTGGAGGTGACTCAGTTTCAGATTAGAGATAAGAGTTGCTCCTGAGGTTAATTGGAGATTAAAAGTGCCGGAGATAAGAGGGGTGAGGAATTTCATGTCAGGCCATCCACATGGATTGCCCAATTGTTTAAAGTGGTATGGATTTGCTCTGCTGAGGACCTCATGGTACCCAGCACCGAGATGCTCAGAGTTCACACTGAAAAGCAGGAAGCCAGAGAGCTTTTTCTTTCTGAGAAGTACCTCATACCCAAGGACCTTCCAACAGCCATAGCTTGAGAAGGCTTTCACAGCAACCCTGCCACAATAGGAGATCTGCCACTTCCGGATCACAACAGAGTGAGGTAAATGGTGGCAGGTGCAGCAGTCTTGAGTGACCTAGGGAATGTGACCACACGGCAAGTGGGCTGAGTACTACTTAGATGGTCAGGAGTGGGTGGTGAAGGGGAACAGCAACCTCCAACTAAAACCATCCCTGGAGGACCAGAAAGAAACCCAGCTTTAAGCAACACTGCAGAACATGGTGAGAGCAAGACCAGTCAACACCATCTTCTTTCTCCAATATCATTCCTCTCCTGATCATCAGGGATTGCCTGAAATTCTCCCACCAGACAGAGGTGGAGCTGGTGTTAGAACACAGTCCTAGTGTTCACACTGGGTCTCCCAGGCTGGTTTACAAAGGGGAGAGGGCATCAGACTGTGGACAGATAGGTTCCTTTCTTAGTCGGTGAGATAAAATATTAAATAGCTGTCTGCCCTCCCCCAAGTTAATGCATAGATTAAATATAATTTCAATCAAAAGATGTTTTAAAATCAATGTGCTTTGAAGTCTCATGTGAAAAAAAAAAGGACTTGGCAGGGATTTCAAAGAATGTTCTCAGAAGGAAGAGCTACAAGGTGAGGGCTAGGGAGAGAGGAGGGCGGAGGATGAAAGGAAGCCCCAAGCGTAGTGTGGAACAAAGCTGTTGACACCTCAGCACAGGCTCCTCCCAGAGAGGGGCAGAAGGGGATAGCCCAGGGGCCTGCAATGGCAGCACACAACTGGGTCCACTTTTCAAAGTAGTATTAAGGAATATGTGTTTAAAAACTGTGTTGGATGACGTGATCACCACTGAGTATAGAAGATTAGGTTAGGAAGCCGGAGAGATCCTTTAGTGGTTAAGAATGCTTACTGCTCTTTCAGAGGCCCTGCATGTGGTTCTCAGTATCCGCATCATATGACTCATAACCACATGTGACTCGAGTTCCAGGGTCTCCAAGGCCATCTTTTGGCCTCTATAAGGAAACACACTTCAATGGTGCACACAAACTCACACAGGCAGGCACACACATACCTACACATAATTAAAAAAAAAATCTTTAAAAATGATTAAACTGGATCTGCATAACACCACGTGCCCAATAAACTCCAGATGAATTAAAACACTAAATATGGAAAAGTATTTTTAGTTAAACTAATGGAGTGGAAACCAGAATCATCCATCAGATCTGTGTGGGAATTACTCAACTTCACAAGCAGCATCAGGAGTGGCCGGCTGAGTTGAGTGTAGAAGTTTTCAGACCTCAGAATGATGACAGTGATACCAAGGGAATTTAGTAGGGGACATTCTGGGGGTAATATTCACACTACAACGGAAGGTAATGAGATTTTGAAAATGCAACTGACAAATAATTCATAGTATGGCAGCTAAACAGTGCCAGTGTTTTTAAGCACTAAAACCCGCAATGGCTGCAAAGCAAAGACTCCGGTAGAAGTCACTCATGAAAGAAGAGCGTTCTTCTTGGGTAGTAGTGAGGCAGTCAAGCTTGGGCTGTCGTTCTGTACTAGTCATTGGATCATTGTACTGTCTGACCTTGAACCTCCCAGCCCCCACTGGGTTAGGGTGTAAAGAGCAGAGTCAACAAAGCCATTGGCATTGTTATCAGGGATGACGTGCCTGAATCAAAATCATGATATAGAGTGAGAACCGTAGACATCCAGTCTAACCAATTCCTTCTTTTCCCACAGGAAGCTGTGTGCTAAGGAGACTCAAATGGAGGCAAAGCTCACATTTGCAAAAGTGTTCGTTGATGTTATAATGGTGTGTTTGATGGTAGAAGAGAATATAGAGAAAAGAAAATGACCTTAATGTTCCAAGAGAAGGAGATACATCAGTTATAGAGCAGTGTCTCTACTCAAGCAACTATATTGGGTCTGTAAGCTACACAGAGAAAATATCAGTTGCTGTGTTAGGGCTAAGGCTTAAGTGCCTTGGAGGGGGAATCTGTGCCCACAGGTTACATGTACACATGTGTGTGTGAGGGGCACCCTTCTGTGCCTATGTGGAGGCCACAGGTCAATCTTGAGGAATTTTTTCCATTGCTCCCCTTCTTATTTTTGAGGTAATCTCTCATTAAGTTTGGGAGCTTACCATTTCCACTAGACTGACTGGCCAGTGAGTCCCAGAGATCCGTCTGCCTCTGTTCCCCAGTGCTGGGGTTACACATACATACTGCCATGCCATGCCAAACTTGTATGTGAGTGCTGGGGAGTCAAACTTAGGTCCTCATACTTAGAGCAGTTGCTTTACCCACTGAGCCATCTCCCCAGTCTAGGGAAACCTTTTATGAATCTCTCTCTCTCTCTCTCTCTCTCTCTCTCTCTCTCTCTCTCCCTCCCTCCCTCCCTCCCTCCCTCCCCCTCCCTCCTTCTGTCTTCTTCCCTCTTCCTCTCCCTCACGCTCTCTCTTTTCTCTGCCTCCCTCCATCCCTCCCTTTCTCTTCCTTTTCCTTCTCTCATTCTTTTTTTTAATCTTTCCCTCTTCCTCCCCCTCCTCTTCCCCCTCCCCTCCTCCTCCCCCTTCTCCTCCCTCTCCCTCTC
>NW_021604659.1:3750048-3760257 GCF_004785775.1 Grammomys surdaster
CTCCCTCTCCCTCTCCCTCTCCCTCTCCCTCTCCCTCTCCCTTCCCTACCTCCATCCCAACAACAACATGATGCATGCATGGAGTCCGTAGACTCAGACAGCTACGGATTTCCCACAATACCCCCCATTCAGCAAGACCAGAGCTGGACAGGAGCTTGGGGGGACTGGGAGGAGTCGGAATCTTCTTACATTTTCCAAACACACTCCTCCATTAGGTAAGAATCCAAAGAATGAAACATTAGAAGAACAACCTACATATTTAGGAAACGTGTACATACTAGCGGCAGCTACACTGCCGGTGAACCCAAGTACTATTTTGGGTATGTCTGGAAAAAAAAAATCCTCCCTTCTGGTGAAAATACATCACATTTTCAGCAAAACCACAAATCTCAACACTCTGGGCATCTGCATCCTGGTCTAACAGGAGAGCTTGTGTTTCCCAGATCTTTCTATCCATTCATTCCTTCGAGGGGCTGCTGCAGTGGGGGTGGAGTTTCCATGTGCAGCCACAGTGATGGGTTCCCTGTGCTATGCTCTCCCTTGTGGCTGACCACTGCCAACGGGGTGTGTTCTCAGGCCTCTGCTCCTTCACTTCATCCATTTTTGACTCTTCATGGAGGATGGGGGTTTGGTGGGAGGAGTAGGTTCCCCAGGCAGGGTGTTATTTCCTAGTCAGGCTGCGGTTCTTCTTGTGCAGTCTTTCCTTCCCGTATTTCAGAACAGCAGCTGTAGCTACTTGGGAGGGGGCCGAGGAGGGCCAGGGAGTCTTTAAGTGGGCCTTATTCTATTCTGTCCCTCCAAGGTCACCATGTCAGGTAGCTGCCTATCAGTTTCTTCTGTTTGGATGCTTTTCTCTCAGGGTGCCAATGTCCCTCCTCCTTGTCAGACCTCCTCTAGGGACCTTGCTCCTTGGAGTCCATCACTGAGGCCCGCAGAAGTATCCATCTGCATTTGTTGACTCTCCTTCAGTTCTTGCTTCCTGGACTGTGGCCCCAAAGTAGTTCAATAGGGGTCACCCAGAGATGGCTTCTGTGTTCCAGAGTATTCTGTGAAAGATGAGGGTCCGTTTCTGTTCAGGGGACAGTAGAGCAAAGTGGCTTTTTGTCTCCTACTAGTCTAATAGCTGTCCTGTTGGTAAGCCAGTCAGGAGAACATATGCGGTTCTCACTGGGGAACAATAGAGTTATGAGGCAGAGGATCCGAGCAAATCTGAAATCACCAGCTCACCCTGCTCTTAACAAAGACAGATTTCACGAAGCTTGCCCGAGCTGGGCTTGTTTCCCACATGCCAAGATGATGAGTCAGTCGGGGAGTGTCTTCTGACAGTGTTCAGGGGTTAACAGTGAGGCTGCCACAGGCCTGGGGCTCAGGCAGAGAAGACGGAGCAGTGCCATGTTTCTGCCACTCCCTGCCCTGTAGCCTGTGTTGCTGTTGCAGTTCTGACAGTCCAGTCCAGGCTGATAAATTCATCTCAGATCCCGAGGATGCCCCAGCATGTCTCTTCCGGAGAAATGAACTTTAATTTATTTAAATTTAATGGAAAAGCATATGGAGGAGAACGGAAAGCTAATTTAAAATAGTGCTCAAAGCAATCAATATGTTAACGGATTCCTTCAACTTTCTATGCTTGGCTGCAGGAAAAAAGAAACCACACCAAAAAAAAAAAAATCCTTTAAAATGTAAGCTGATCCCTGCACCTCCCTTCTCTTATGTTATGAGAATGCTGTTTTTGATGTTTGGAGCTAGCTCATGAAGAGTTTAAATCAGGCAGTCTTGTAAACATTAAAATATGTTTTGAGAACCACAGATCATTTTATGACATCAGAAACGGGACTGGAGGTGACTTTAGGTCTGTTTTGGCATGTTATAGCAGGCAAAGCATCCCATGCTGGAGGAAACGCCTGTGTCCTTTCTGCCCTGGAGTTTTCCCATTCCCAAAGTGGTTATCCCTGCCCTTTCATACTCTTGTGAGAAGCCAAGGGGTGTGGGGGAAGAGCTTGCTCTACAAACTGGCAAGTTTGCAATTGCATTCCCAGGACATCATCTATGGAAATCTGACTCCCAAGTAGCCATTGTTTCTTTGAGAGTTAAGGACATAGTCTTCTTACTGCATCCTTTAGAGGGGACAGCCTGTCAAGCATGGTCCCCAAGGGCTTGTTGGGTTCAGCTAAGCAGATCTGAGGAGACCAAGGTTGATATACCCTTGTTCCCAGCTGTCTGTGCATAAGCCACAATGGCGGACGTGCTGCCATATCTCCAATCTCCTTTTGGCTTCAGCCTCCTCCTTCTTCTGGTGAGGCCGTGTGGTGTGGCACAAAGGATGGAACCTTGTAACCAAGTTTGACATCTGCTTCTGGCAGGCTTCCTGGCTCCTGGAATTCCCTGTCTCTCATGTCTGCAGTCCTCTGTCATGTGTCTTCTCTGTGGAGAGACATGACAATGCAATGCAAGAGTAGCTACTGACCCTCCTAAAGTCTAGGTCCAGAGCAACCACGTCTCAAGAAAGCTCACACCCCCGGCATCCAGAATAGGCTGGCCTTCTAGGGTTGGGGGCAGACTGGAGGAGTGGCTGGGAGTTATTTAATTTCTTTGATTCCTTGTAGATTAGAAACTGAATGGAAAAAAAAAAGCAGGCATGTTTGCAAGTCTCTGTGTGTAAAATGCCACTTCGTGTTCAAGTTGAAATGCCTAAAGTATCAAGTGTCTTTTTTTTTTTTTTTTGAGACAGGTTCTTATCTAGTCCAGGATAGTTTCAAACTATGTAGCTAAGGATGACCTTGAACTTCTGATTCTCTTGTCTTCACTCCTTGAATGCTGGAACTACAGATAGGTGCCACCACATCCAAGCATGTGCTGTTTTCTTACTGACTCTCCTATTGCTGCAAAGAGATACAATGACCAAGGCAACTATTCTAAGAGAAAGCATTTAATTGGGGTCTTGATGAGAGTTTCAGAAGATTAGTCCATGGTTATTGTAGCTATAAGGGTGCTGGCATTCAGGCAGGCACTGTAGCAGGAGCTTAGGACTATATTTTGATCTATAGATAGAGAGACTCTGGGTTTGCCATGGGCTTTTGAAACCTCAAAGCCCACCCCTAGCGACACTCTTCTTCCAACAAGCCCACACCTCCTAACCCTTTTAATCCTTTCATACAGTGCCCTGGTGACTAAACCCTCAAATATCTGAGCCCGTGGAGATCATTCTCATTAAAACCATGACAGCTGTGTTGGGGATAGAGCCCAGAACATTGTGCATGATAGGCAGGCACACTATTGCCTAAGATACATCCCCCGACCACAAAGCAGTTTAAAAAAAAGTCTTCCCAGTAAGTGGCACCCTTTCTGGAACGTCACTGAGTCTAAGACAAGGTCAACTGTTTCCATCCGAAATTTGGAAAGCAGCTGGCTGACACCATTAGAATCCTAATCTCCAGTCTGTCTCAACATTGACCTTCAAGGGCTGGATTAAGATTCTGGGGAATCTCCCTGCTCTATGCCAGGTGCATGGGCTCCTCATTTGCTTATATATTAAAAGGGAGGAGAAAGACTTCTGGAGCATTTTAGAATCTCATATGTAATCAAAATCTGCCTTATTGTTTTTCTCCTTAAAAAAAAAAAAGGCATCCGTGGGCTATTGAGTTACCTCCCTGGCTTGTGTAATGGTGGGCGTCATTTCCATAATGTGTCCCTGACAGGGCTTCTCAGTCTGAGAGGGGAAAATTGAGATACACTGTCAGCAGCTTTCAGGTCCAGGATGGGTGTCTGCCAAGAATCTACAGATCACCTTTGTGACATCTCTGTATGGAGAGTATCCCGTGGGATTGGAAATCCAGAGGGACCATGATATCAGAGTCCCCGGAGGGATGGAGAGAAGCCGAAGAGCTGCTCCCTCTGGTACAAATAAGCCAAGCTTCCCCAAGAGGCAGCTTCACACAGGGTCACGCAGTAGTCTAAACAGGACCAAGATGTAGTGTCATAGAAATACCAAAGGCCCCAGAGAAATCCCAGTCCTGGCTCACTGAAGACACACAAAGCTCTGTCACTCATACAAAACCCACAACGGCAAGAAGGTTTGAGCATGAGGGAGCAAGAGACGCAGAAGTATGAGATGCAGCTGGGTGCCCATGGCGGAGGCTCCCTGTGGATTGATGTGTGCTGGGGTTGGGGAGAGAAGAAGGCATGGAGTTTCACGTCTGTCGTGCTGGGGACCGGGTGGCTTTGTAGTCACTCAGCCTTTGCCAGTAACACTTCAAGCTCCACAGCAGAAATGACTAATCAGCCCCAGTCTCACCCTTCCCTACCCCAGGGCAGGGATTCCCAGCATGCCCCACTGGGTCATTCCCAGCAGTGCTAGACCCATGGCTTATCTCTGATGTGTACTGAGCAAAGCTATCTTTTTCTCTTTATTCCTGTCATTAGTGTTGTTTTAATTAACATTTTTCTGGCTCTGTAAGGATTCAGTTAAAGGGGTTGGAGGGATGGCTCAGTGGTCAAGAGCACTGACTGCTCTTCCAGGGGTCTTAAGTTCAATTCCCAGCAACCACATGGTGGCTCACAACCATCTATAAAGGGATCTGATGTCCTCTTCTGGTGTGTCTGCAACTATAGTGTACTCATATTCATACATAAATAAATAAATCTTTAAAAAAAAAAGGATCCAGCTAAAGAACTCCACCAGCCATTATCAGGAAGAGATTTCCAACCTTGTCCCCATAGACTGTCCAGGTGGCTCTTTCTCATCAGACTCCAGACTGGACTATTGCAGTGTAGGGTATGTACACAGCATTTCCTTCAATAGTTTTCCCTACTGAAGTGCCCTGCGGGCTAAGGGTGGCCTTCACAGAGGCTCTGCTTCTCTTGCAGGGAGGGCACTACCCAGGCAAGCCTTCCCTGGTGGCTTGCATATAAAACAGTGCAGGGCACCGCTGAGACATATAATGTGGGACTATAAATGGGAGCCCAGCTCTATTTTTAGAAACAGCATTCACAACTGAAATGTCGTGAAAGGTCTATAATTTTTCTTGGGCTGAGAGGAGAATGCAGCTCCATCAGTATTTGCCAGTATTTGCGAACGTGTCTCAAGCTTGGGTTTGAGGTGACACAATTGCCCGGGGCCCTCCCTTCTTTGGCCCAGGTCCCTGGGTGGGAGAATGAGATACTGGCCCTGGAGGGTTAGCCTGGGTGGTCTGTGTGTTGGCTTCATATATAGCAATTCTGGGTCAGGAGTACTGGGTCACAGCTGAGGCTGTGGGTTGTGGCTGTGGCCAGGGTGTCTGGAGTTGCCTCCACTCCTTGGGCTGGTAGAGAAAGTTTAATGTGTCCCAAGGGCTAAGGGCAGTCTTGTCATGTAGGGAAGGAACATTCAGTAAATGGCAGCACACTGACGGAGGCAGTTGTCCTTCTGTCCCTAGGTGTCCTCAGAATTACCACTCTTCATATGGGCATTCATCTGCAACCAGCCCCAGATAGATCATGGCTAAGCACACAGTGCAGCAGGAATGAACACTGTCCATGAAGAACGGAGAACAGAGCTGGACATGGTAGAAAGCAGAGTTAAAATGCCAGCATTTTGGCTTGGAGAGGAATCCACCTGAGGGCCTGAGTATGTGGGGTGGTCAGGCACACTGGCTTTTAATTGTTCAGGACTTCTCTAGCTGCTTCCTCCCTTATAAATTTCCCTGACTATAAAATGGTTCATTCTGATGGAACAGGTATGGGTGGCCTTCCATGAGCTGAGATTTGAGGAAAACAGGGTGTGTTTGTCACATCACTGTGACAAAATACAGGACAAGAAGCAATTTAAGAGGGAAAGGGTTTATACTGGCTTACCAGTTCATCTTGACTGGTAAGTTCATCAGAATGATGGATGGCTCAGATCCCATGGTCAGTGTTCAGTGCTGGCATTTACTGAGTGCCTGCCCATGAGACAAGACTGCCTTTAATACTTGGGGGTGCATTAAACTTTTCCTACCTGCCCAAGGAATGGAGGTGACTCCAGACACCCTGGCCACAGCCACAACCACAGCCTCAGCTCTGGCCCAGTACTCCTGACCCAGAATTGCTACAGCAAAGCCAATGCACAGACCACCCAGGCTAACCCTCCAGGGCCAGTATCTCATTCTCCCATACAGGGACCTGGGCCACAGCAATGGACCACATGACAGCAGGCAAGGGAGGCATGGCAGCAGGAGCAGGAGACAGCTAGTCACATTACATGCACAGTCAGGAAGTAGAGAGAGATGAATCCTTAGGTTGAGCTGGCTTCCTTCTCTTTATGTAGTTCAAGCCCAGGAAACCAGGTTACCAGCCTTTAGGGTGGGCTTCCTACCTCAATTAACCAATCAAGACATCCCTCGCAGGCATGCCCAAAGGCTACCCTCTGAGGTAAGTCCAGGTTCTGTCAAGTTGATGGTCAGCACGAGTCATCATGCAGGGCTAGAGCATCATTCCACGTCCACCGACTGGCCATGTGTGATTCAGTTCCTCATAGCTGACATCCAAGGATGACACTAAGTCCTGGATTTAACTTTCTTTTTTTCCCAAACAGAAACAAAATTGTCACCAGACGTTAATTCAGCTGTCAAGATTATAGACGGCCTGGTTAGACAGTTGAGGTTTAAACCATATTAAAAAATACTGTTAGGACCCATGGAGAGGACCCCCAACTCAAGTCCTGATCAGCACGCCCCCAAGGAGACACGAGAGACTGATTTGATGCAAAATAGCAAAAGGCAGTTTACTAACAAGGGCCCTTAGATCGAAACTCATCCCATGCAGGGGAGAGAAACCACAGGAAACAAATGAGGCTTATTCCAATGGTGAAGGTTGTGAGGGAACTGTCTTAGCCAGATAGGCCCAAGATTAAGAAGAGACAAGGACAGAGGTGACAGGGCTAGGGTGAAAAGCCATGCCTGGCACAGGGTCTTAGCTTCTGGGGGTTTTGTCCTCATGAGATGGTGCTGGAGGTACTGGGAAGCTCAAGAACTGTACACTATGAACAGGGACCAGGTAGCTGGACTTGCCCTCCCCAGTAACGTATCACCACCTGATGCTGGAGGAAGGAGACAGTAACTGGATCCTTTGAACAGGAAAACTTAAGAGGAGGCTCTCTGCTCCTCCCTGTACTAGAGATCACCACATCTTCTTGTGCAGTGCCAGCCTCGTCCCACAGACAAAATGGTGAAGGTTGGTGTGAACGGATTTGGCTGTATTGGGGGCCTGGTTACCAGGGCTGCCTTCAGCTCTGCACTTGGCAAAGTGGAGATTGTTGCCATCAATGACCCTTTTATTGACCTCAACTACATGGTCTACATGTTCCAGTATGACTCCACTCATGGCAAATTCAATGGCACAGTCAAGGCTGAGAATGGGAAACCCATCACCATCTTCCAGGAGCGAGATCCCGCTAACATCAAATGGGGTGATGCTGGTGCTGAGTATGTCGTATCCGAAAGGGTCATCATCTCTGCCCCTTCTGCTGATGCCCCCATGTTTGTGATGGGTGTGAACCATGAGAAATATGACAACTCGCTCAAGATTGTCAGCAATGCATCCTACACCGCCAACTGCTTAGCCCCCCTGGCCATGGTCATCCATGACAAGTTTGGCATGTGGAAGGGCTCATGACTACGGTCCATGCCATCACTGCCACTCAGAAGACTGTGGATGACCCCTCTGGAAAGCTGTGGTGTGATGGCCATGGGGCTGCCCAGAACATCATCCCTGCACCCACTGGTGCTGCCAAGGCTGTGGGCAAGGTCATCCCATAGCTGAACAAGAAGCTCACTGGCATGGCCTTCCGAGTTCCTACCCCCAATGTATCTGTTGTGGATCTGACATGCCGCCTGGAGAAACCTGCCAAGTATGATGACATCAAGAAGGTGGTGATGCAGGCATCTGAGGGCCCACTGAAGGGCATCCTGGGCTACACTGAAGATCAGGCTCTCTCCTGCGACTTCAACAGCAACCCCCACTCTTCCACCTTTGATGCTGGGGCTAGCATTGCTCTCAATGACAACATTGTAAAACTCATTTCCTGGTATGACAATGAATACGGCTACAGCAACAGAGTCGTGGACCTCATGGGCTACATGGCCTCCAAGGAGTAAGAAACCCTGGATCACCCACCCCAGCAAGGACACTGAGAGCAAGAAAGAGGCTCTCGGTTGCTGAGGAGTCCCTGTCCCCAACACGGAGCATCTCCCTCACAATTTCCTTCCCAGACCCCTATAACAACAGGAGGGGCCTAGGGAGCCCTCCCTACTCTCTTAAATACCATCAATAAATGTTCACTGCACAAAAAGCAAAACAAAACAAACAAACAAACAAAAACCTTAAGAGGAGATGGGAGGAGGCAAGAGCCAGAACTGGTCATAGCTAACTGACTGGGTGCCCAGATGAAGTGTGTACATTCCACAGGCACTGTGGGTCTGTGGCTCATCTGAGTAGGACCTGGACTGGATGCTGCTAGGGATGGCTTTGAGAATGTTTCTGTCTACAGTAGTAGCCTCCAACTTGACAGAGATCTCCTGATGTCTTTCTGGGAGAAGGTGCCTGGTCTGTGTGTGAGTGTGTAAATGTGTGTATGTTAAGTCTATGTACGTTTGTGTGTGTGGATACATACGCTTGTATATGTGAGGATGTGTATGTTTGTACGTACACATGTCCAAGTGTGTAAGCATGTGTGTGACCACTTTGCACACACAACCTGCTCTTTTTCATGAGTATCTCAAAGTGAGGCCCCTGTTGGATTGCCCAGCCTGGGTAGTATCCTGCTCCTCAGTTCTTCCTATTTCTTGTGGTTCAGTGGTTCTCAGTCTTTCTAATGCTGTGACCCTTTAATACAGTTTCTCATGTTATGGTGACCTCCAGCCATAAAATTATTTTGTTGTTACTCCAAAACTATAATTTTGCTACTGTTATGAATCATAATATAAATATATTGTACACAGGATACCTGATACATGATCCCTAAGAGGGTCATGACCCACAGGTTCGGAACCACTGTTGAAGTTGGATCTATGTAGTGTTTTACCTCTGGTTGCCACATACTCAGGGATGGCCAGCTGCTCTGCTCGAACCCAGCCTCGCTTCTGTGCTGGAACACCCAAGGACTGTTTGTGGGCAGCTGTTGAAAGTCTCCCTGCTCCCTCAGTACTTTCTCTGAAATGTTCCTTTCTCTGTACCACCACAGTCCTTAGCATCTTCTGACCAGGGACCTGTGTTCTCTGACTCCTTCTGGTGAAGAGTTGGTAATGAGAGGACACTTTGGAATTGAGTTCTGGTATTGCTATCTCTCTGCTGGGTGGCTGTGAATAGATTACTCTCTGTTCTGGACTGAAAATGGGGACAGGAATTTTGCTCTTAGAAGTTATTTAGGGAATTCCCATAATACTAAAACAGAAGTTAGCTCTCTGCTTCTTTTAGCCCACAGAGATGAGCCCACTGTTCATTTCTGTGAGCTTTCAAGCAAGTGTAGATCTTAACTGCTTTGAACCAACCGGGTTCACAGTTGGCCTCTTCTACAATGGCTGGGGATCTGGGAGAGCCATCAGTATAGAACATGAGCTGGGCTTAAATGTGGCTCCACCTTGGATCAAATGGTGACTTGAATAGTCCTCTCTGGGGACAACGATGTTGAACTTGAGGTGCCCAGGGGTAGGTGGTCCTAATTGGAGATGGGCATAGAATGGGTGTTGCACTTCTCATTTCTGTTCTCACCATCAGGTCTTCTGTCACACCCTCCCCCTTGCTTCCTGTGGTTTAGCTGATAAGCCTGCAAGGGGGAAGACTCTTGTACTCTCAGTGATGATGGGTGAGAATGGCAGGTAGGCAATGATACCACGGTGTGTGTGTGTGGGGGGGCATTAACAGCCTTCCAAATGCCCCATATGGCCTGTCAGCCTTCCTCAGCTATGTTAACAGGACCTCTGACTGGTGTGAGTAGATGAGAGCATGGTGAGACAATCTAGTCAGTCCACCTCACAAGGAAAAGCTCAGTGGGTTGGATAGTGGAACTTCTGCCAAGACCACCAGACCCATGAAGAAAGCTTTCCTAGTAACCTTTCCTGGGCCATTTTGCTACCCCTTAACCAGTACTCCTACTGGGGTGGACTTGCAGCCTCTAACATGGAGGACTCTTTCCCCAAATTAAAGTCTAGGGGAGAGAGAGAGAGAGAGAGAGAGAGAGAGAGAGAGAGAGAGAGAGAG
>NW_021604659.1:3760267-3815243 GCF_004785775.1 Grammomys surdaster
AGAGAGAGAGAGAGAGAGAGAGAGAGAGAGAGAGAGAGAGAGAGAGAATGAATGGGAGGGAAAGAGAGAGAGGAATCTCTCTGGTTAAGAAAGTAACCTGCGATTCTCTTGACCAGTAGGTAGAAAGCAAGTTTCAACTTATTCTTTAAAGATGGCTGCTGCTTCTCAAAATGGCTGCCACAACATCTCCTCAGCCATTGACCATAGGTGGAAGCCCAGATCCTTTGTTCTCTTAGGAAACACAAGGTTGGCATTTTGCATAGCAGCTTTTAATACCCAAAAGATTGACCAGAAGGTAGGATGCAAGTTTCAGTCTGTATTCCTCAAAGATAGGTGCCACTTTTCAAGATGGCTACCACACCATTCCCCCTGGCATTGACTACGGGTAGAAGGTCCTGGAAAAATGAGATGCATGTAGGGGAAGCTCTAAAGATCTACCTTCAGGAGAGGATCTGCTGTGACTGGGAGGCCTCCACAGGGGCCTAACTCAGGCTTTCAGAGCAAGCCTGGGAAGCCCTCTCTCCCTCACTTCCTCACACCTCTTCCTGCTTTGGCATCCCAAGGAGCTCCATAACTCAGACTGGCCTTATTTATTGACAGCTGTGTTTATCTCAGACTGCCAAGGCCCAGTCATTGGTGCCAGTGGCCTCCTATGGGTGAAAAGTCCATAGCCATTTTCCAACCCCTCAGAGCCTTGGTCCCAACTGTGGGATTAGAGACAATATTCACTTGACAGGTTTATTGTGAAGGCTGAGCAAGACATGTGACCCTGACCCCACCACACTGGGCCTCCTTGCACTGTGTCTGTCTGCACACTGGCCTGTAGAACACCCAAGAACTCGAGGCTGAGTCCATGATATTGAAAGGATGCCTGCAGGGTTTTTTTCAGGGGAATTAATGAGGGGTTCATTCTTAATAAGACATGATAGCATTTTCCCACTTCCCATTTGGAGACCAAGTGCAGGACAGGACTCACTATGCTTGAGTTACAGTTAGCTGTTCAAGTTTGTCTCCTCAAGAAAGAGCCACAGCCCTCAGATCCCTCCTCCTAACTGCCTGCTAGCTCCCCGAGTAAGCTGTTCTTGCTTTTTTTTTCCTTCCCAAGCTGCTATCCATCCTGCTTCCTCTTAGTCTCTTTCCCTGGCATTTCCTCTGATTTGCCCTTTACCATCCAGTGTGGTCATCCTCAGCCATGTCTGGCTCTACCAGAGATGAAGCCCCTCCCCGAGGCTCTCCCACACCTTCCTGTCTGTCAGCACACTTCTGGCTCAGAGCTATCTGCTTTCCTCTCAGAGCACTGAGGCCTGGCCCTGTGTTTGGTAAGGTCAGGGACAGTGCCCATCCTGTTGCCATGGTGTCCCCAGACACTGCTGTGTGCTGCTTCTTCACACCAATGGAAGAATGAGCAGGCTTGCTTTGTCGTGTGCTCAACCAACACATGTGGCTTGTCGAGTTTCTGGAACCCTAGTTGGGTCTAGTTTTCATGAGAGGTAAAACTTCTCAATTAGGTTGATACTGGAGATTACCAGGTCAAAGTCTGGGCTCTGGTAGCACCAAAAAGGTAGCTTCAGCCACTTGTACCCCAAGTGCCATTTAAATAGAAAAATTGTAGTGAAAATCAGAGAAAGGAGATTTATCCTACATGGCCACATCAGGAAAACAAAACAGAATGAAGACCAAAAAACAAATAAAGAGGTCCAGAAACACCCCAAGTCCATCTTAAGTGTCCTGAGAAGAGTTAGGCTGAAGTAGAGGACAAGAGGGATGCAGAGCTGAGCAGTTCTGGCCCAGGTATTGTCCGTATCCATCACTGACCTGTCATGGCTCACCTCCAGTCTTTACTGCAAAGTGGTCCAAAACATCGTCTGAACTGTTTGAAATCTCTTCCTGGGAACCAAGTTCCTATTGTGGTTAGCCCCAGAGCCCAAGCCTTTCCTTTCTCCCAGTATGGGATTCTGGGTAAATACGTGTGTATGTGTGTGTGTGTGTGTGTGTGTGTGTGTGCGCGCGTGTGTATACATATTTATATGTGTGTGTATATATATATGTATATATGTGTAAATATACATGTAAATGTACATGTTAATATATATGTGTATTTATATAATATGAATATATATTTATATAAAAGAGATATAGGTAAATCTATATGTAATTATGCACATATGTGTGTCTTTGTGTGTGAGTACCAGAGGCGCATCAGATTCTCAGAGCTGGAGAACAGGAAGTTGCGAACTACCTGATGCAAATGCTGGGAGCCGAACTCTAATCCTCTGCAAAAGGAGCTCACATTCTTATTCCTATCCACTGAGCCATCTCCGCAACTAACTCCCAAGTTTGAATTCTTTGAGGTCTATTGTCTGATAACCAAAGGGAGGGCACAAGTGTCTCTCTTTTTACCTCCTCTCCTGCCAGAGCAACTGCAAGATCAATTATTTGTTCATGCAGAAACAAAAATCCATACCAGCAATTTGGTTAAATTAAGGCTCCCCATGGTATTCTCTTCCCTCGGACCAGCCTCCAGACCTGGATCTCCAGCTTGATTGTTCCTGCAAAGTCCTCAGTCGCCTGGCCCAGGAGCAGGTGGCAGCAAGGCTTGGGCTAAGACAATGCTGTTCCCGTTTTTTTTTCAAGCGATGCCATGCTCTAGGGAAAACTCTTTGAGCACACACTGTCTCTCCGCCAGCCCTTCAGCAGGTTAGTTTAGCTTAGTAATTAGCAATCACAATATGAGCTGGGCTAATTATCCCCAAAAGTCAGAAGAAAAACACAGATGTTTTTAAAGCTGCACAGTAGAGATTTTGCCTTTTCGATTGTAATAGTTTAGCATTCAAAATGAGTTAGATGCCGGCTTTCCCCGAGACTTAATTTCTAAGGTAGACTGAAGGAAATCATAGTGATTTGTAAAGAACAGTCTTGGACAGGGTGGGCAAACACACACAGCAGTTTTCAAAACCCAGAAAGAAGCAAAGGAGGCTGGATTGAATGAATCAGTATCCAGAGGATTTATCTGCTGGGATTTGAGTTAAAGCTTTCTCCTAATTGGAAACTTCCGAGAGGTTCTCTGGCACTGAAATGCAGAATGACAGGTATGTGCTCACACTTGCATGGCTGCCATGTCTGCACAGGGATGACAGATCACCAGGAGAATGGATCTGAGAGGATGAGTGGATCCTTTAGGCAGCTCTGAGAAGGGTGGAGCAGCCCTCACTAAGTCTCAGATCATTCCTGTGGCCACCTCGCTGGCCCTTCACTCGAATTCTGCTATAATCACAGGGAGATATATACCAGGAAGGGCCCTGAGGGGCTGTGCTAGCCAGGGCTCTATAGAGGAATAGTCTCTATTGAATTAATACATAGCTTGAATTTATATGCAAAGGGTTATCAGATTGGCTTACACACTATGGCGTGAGTGTCCAACCACGGCTGTCTTCACACCAGAGATTCTGAGAACAGCAGCTCCTTACTCCACAGTGATGGGTGCCTTAGCTGTCCCAATCTTGTACTGAAGGCATGGAGGTATCCTGAAGAGCCATGTTGGAAGCCTGAAGAAGCTGAGTTCTAGTGTCAGGGAGAAGGGCAATAGCAGAGCAGCAGCAGCATGGTGGATGAATCTGACAGCAAGGTTCAAACAGAATAGATGAACTTGCTCCCATTCTCTCCCCTCCCAGTGTGAGTATGAGTGAGCATGTATCTCTGCGCACGTGTGTGTGTGTGTGTGTGTGTGTCTGTGTGTATGTGTGTATGTGTCTGTGTGTGTGTGAAAGCCAGAGGCCATGTTATGTTGAATGTCTTCCTCAATCACTCTCCACATTATTTTTCGAGACAGGGTCTCTCAGCAAACCTGGATCTCACAAATCACCTATCCTGGCTGGCAGGCTGCAGGGATCCTCTTGCCTTCATCTCCTCAGCAGCACTAGGATTATAAATAAAAATGTATTACATCACCACATCTGGGTGTTCACGTGAGTGATGAAGACTTGAACTTGGGTCCTTATGCTTGCTTGGCAAAACCTTTACCCTCTAAGCCATCATCCCATCCCTCTGGACTGCCTCACTTCTGTGAAGACTTGGGTGGAGGTGTGGGTTTGAGCTACAGGTCTTCTATGGACTCACTTGGTTTTGTACACATACTTTCCCCACTTTACTGGAGTTTCCTCAAGGATAAACTGAACATTGCTTTGGTCAATCTTTCTCAAGATGTCCCGTGGAATTATAGTTTGAAGAGATCCTAACAGATGCTGCACAAACCCCAAAGCATCCTGGAGGATGACACTTTTCTGGGGGCAGTGGCTCTTAACTGGGCTGATGTCCTCTGCTATCCCTCTACTCCCAGCCCCACACTGGGGACACTTGGCAATGCCTGGAGACAGTTTTTAGTTCTCACAAAGGGGAAAGGTGCTATCTCATCAGTTGGGTAAAGTCCAGCGATCCTGCCAGCATCCTCCAGTGCTAGCCCACCATAGTCATCCCTCCCTCCCCATCCCACCTGATCACTAAGACTTGCCTAACCCTAATCACCAGCGTTAAAATCCTAGGGCAGATTGGAATACTACATACTGCGGGTCACCCCGCCTGTGCGGAGGAGGGAGCTTCACAGGCAGGAAAGAGCAGGAAAAGGCAGAACCAGGGAACAGTGGATCAGTTCTTTCAAAGCTACTTTCTTGACAGTGGAAGCAGAGGGAACTGTTAGCAGTTAAGACTGGCCCATTGGTGGGTTGCTAGCATCTCTTTCCTGCTTCCTCAGAATATCTAATAGTCAGCTTAGCTCTGGTGTGGTATGAAGATCTTAACAATGATGACTTTATTTTGGTCTAGTCTGGGGGTTCAGTGGAGACACTGAGCAGAAACCAATGGCTTCTCAAACATTTTCTTTGACAGAAATGAGATTGAACGCTTTCTTCCAGTTGTTGTGTCCACTTTGTATCTGTTTCTTGTGGGTGGTCTTATGTACCGTCTTTACCCACAACCACCTGCTTGTTCACTCAGAAGTTCTCACTGTGTATTAAAGACAGTGACCGTAACAGGTTTTCTGCCCATCTATCATTGTGACAACATATCTTTCGTGAAGAGTCCTCAGGAAGAGTTCTTGATTTTGGTTCATAGGCTCATGGTTTCAGAGCTTCTAGTCCGTGGTCCTTAGCTCCATCAATTCAGGCCCTGTGATGAGACAGAACAGACAGAAAGCAGAGAGGGAGGGAGGGAGGGACAAAAAGAGGGAGAGAGGGAGAAAAAGAGGAAGGGAGAAAGAAAGAGAGAGACAGAGAGACACAGACACAGACACAGACACAGACACACACACACACACACACAGAGAGAGAGAGAGAGAGAGAGAGAGAGAGAGAGAAACAGACAGACAGATAGACAGACAGACAAAGACAAAGAAAAAGACAGAGACATAGAGACAGAAAGACACACACAGAGAACAGTCAGTAATCATCCCAGCAAGAATAAAGACATCCTAGAGACACCGGCAGGCCTCCCTCTGCTATGGGGCTATTGAGACACTGGCCCTAAAGGAATTAGAAGTCCTCCAGAAATCTCATGCTGGGAGAAGAAAAAGGTGGAGGGTGAGTGCCAGCCAGAGGAGACATTTGTCTTTAGAAAGAAATTTCACACAAGCAGTGATGGGTGGGTCAGCAGTGGGCGGGACCACACCTGGACCAGAACTGCTTCCTTAGACACACCTTTGTCCTGTTTAAACCTAGACCTCCTGTCAGGACCCAAAAGATGGGCTTGAGGTTTACTGGACCTCTTTATGTGTTCTTTTTCTTAATGTGGCCACAGGGAATAATACATCTCTAGTCTGCTTTCCACTATTACTCTTTAAATGACAACATGTGAACCAGCCTGACTTGTGGGGCATCAGACTGGACTCTAAAATCTTTGGTAGCAAGCCAACTGAGAAGTTTACTTTTTGTGGAATCTGGACTTAACCAAATTTCTAGAACTCAGGATCTCTGGAAGAGCAGCCAGTGCTCTTAATCTGTGAGCCATCTCACTAGCCCAGGGACATTCATTCTTTGGTTGGTGTGAGCCTTTTGTGAAGCAGCAGGACTTGGAGGTGGGCATCTCTGCATTGCTTTATCTGTTCCTCTTCCCAAGGCAGCCACAGTGAACAAACCTCCTCTCTCTCTGCTTTTCACTATTCCTTGTTGTTTCAATGGCTTATCAAGGATGGCTGGCTCCACCTCATTTGTTGGGACTGTCAGGGCCCAGGCTTTGATTTCAACAACTCTGGTAACAGGACCAAGGACCAGATACAACCTTCAAAGCCATGCCCCTCAGTAACTTCCTCTGGACTAGGTCCTGTGTTCTGTAGTTTCTTTTACCTCTCAGAACAGCACTGCCTGGTGGGCTGAAGGACTAACATGTGAGCCTGTGGGGCATTTTGGATTCAAGCCACATCTACCTTGTGTGCTGCTGGTGCCTCCAGCTGCGTTTCTCCATTTCTTGCCTTCCCAGTCTTCTGGCTGTTGGCATTGACATTGGATTTTGAGACCTATACTTTTCAGATAGAGACTGTTTCCTAGTAAGTGAGCATTTGGCCAAGCCTTTAGCTTAAGGTTCTCTTTCCCATGATCCCCATCCTCTACTTGGTCAAAGTGAAGCTCAGCTGGGATGTGACAGTTCACTGGGGAAGAAGTTCAAGGGGTCAGGCATATCCTGTTCCTCATTTCACAAACCACAGTGCTAATTGCCCAATTTAGAGTGATTTGGCGGTATCTCTTGGCAGCAGGCTGCAAACTATCTCACTTGGACAACTGGCAGCTGAAGATGTTTTCCTTCATTGAGTGGTGTGCACAGGAAGTCTCCTGGTGGCCTCTTGGGTCCGGAAAAACTGGTCCTGGAGTCATTGGACCAGGCCCCACCTCCAACTGGGCTCTGTGTGGCCTTGAGTTGTCATTTTGCCTCTGAGCTTCCTGTGTCTGACAGATGCATTCCTCTGCTTGCACTTTGGGGTCCCAGGGATGCAGTGAGGGGAAGTGTGACATGGTTGTGGCAGTCACAGATTTGAAAAGACTGCCCCCACCCCCACTGACCTGGTCCAGCTTACAAGATGTGGCATGACAACTCTTTCTTTCTTTTCTCCCTGTGTGCTGGGATTCGGTTTCCACTTCTTATCCATAAAATGGAATGAATTATTTTCATCGTGGTGAATGGAATGTGTTCACCATGTCCCCTGGGCTGTTTGGGTTCTTTGAATGGAACTGTGGGTCATGCACTTCACAGGCATTTCTGCTGGCAGCAAATTCCAGGAAAAGACCCTTCAAGGCAACAGTCAATGACACCCTCCTTACAGGAAATGGGAAATTTAACATGGCTCTGGCTAAACAAGCCCAAGTCACAGGTCAGCATGGGATGCAGTGATGGCTGCTGGTTGCCAAAGATACATTGGCCGCTGGGCCCTATGTGACACATTGACACCACATTGTATGGGTATCCATCCTCAGGAGCGGACAAGTAGCTGTGTAAATACACATGACATGCTCTCACCTTCATAGAAATACACCGACACATGTTATCACATCAAAACCTAAAGATATACTCTCACACCAACAAAATTCACACACACACACACACACACACCTGGACACAAGCACATATTTACACTTTTAAAGATTTAGTTTTCTTTCATGAATGTGAGGGTTTGTTTGCATGTATCTATGTGTTCCTTGTGGCTGAGGTGCCTATGGAAGACATAGGGGGTGTTGTAAGCCCTAGAACTGGAGTTGCAGATCATGTGTAGGTGCTGGGAACCCAACTAGCGTCGGTTAATGCATATGATTATGTGTGTGCAGGTACATGTTTGTACAAGCACATATATGGAGGCCAGGGTCATCCTTTTACATTGTCTACTTCCTTTGAGGCAGACTCTCTCATTGGCCTGAGCTCATTGATTCGACTGGCAAGTCAATATGCCCTAAAGTACCCCTACCTCTACCTCCCCAGTGCAGAAATTATAAGAGCACTTGGCCACACCTGCTATTTCTGTGTGGGTTCTGGGGGATCGAACTCAGGTCCTCATACTTGCAAGGAAGGCAAATGTTTTACAGGTAGAATCGTCCCCAGTCTCATGTAGTCTTATTTAGTCAGACACAAAGGTGCATACACAAACACACACAAGAGCCCAGAACTGTGCTAGCTCCTGACCATCACCCCCAAGGAAGGGCAAACACAGAACGAGGCCCACTGGGAAGAGGGCTAGGGGTAGGATCCCTCTGCTACTCTGGAAGCCATGAAGTTATCAAGTTTCCAGCTAGAAGATGAAGCTGGGATCCTATGAAACATCCCGAAACTGGTCCATGTGCTTTCTTATGGAGGCCAAGAGACTCTGAGAATAAGGACTATGGGGGGTGTCTTAGCTCAGAGGGGACAAGGCATTTGAGTCACCTATGCTGGGCCAGGTTTTGGATAAAGCTTCGAAGAGAGAGAACCATCACCATTTCACCCGGAAGCGTATGCTCTTCAGACAAGAATGACCGAAAGGATCATCATATCAGGCTGTGATAGGTGGGCTCTGTAGGGATGAAGAGCTGAGAATGCTGTGTGAGCCAGCAGGTCACTGAGCACCCCAGCAACTGTGCGGAGAGGGCTGAGTTGAGGTGGGCAGGAATGAACTTTGAGACCAGACACAGTTTGGAAAAGAGTTCCTACAAGATCCTGTCCGACCGTGTCACAGGACTGACAGGGAGGCTCCACGATTGGGAGTTCCTTTGTTCCCCACCGTCCTCTTCTTCAATGGCATAATAGGAGCCTGCTCTGTAGTTTAAAGAGATTAAGGATTCCTCTAGCAACCTTCCCCATCATTGTTTCTCAAAGATAAAAAGGGTCTACTTCTGCAAATGATCCCTTTCAGTCCAGAGAACAACCTGCAGAGTAGGCGGGAGGGAGAGAGGGAGGGAGGGAGGGAAGACGAGGAGTGCTACAACTGTTTTTGCTGTGTTCCCTTAGGCACATTACTTGTCCTCTCTGGGCATTTTCTGGAGTTGAGATGGATAATTTCATAGCTACTCCAATCCTATAGCCTATGAGCAACCCTGTACTGACTGTGCCCACAAGGGGTGAGTGGGCAGGCACACCCTGCAACAGCTGCCAGGCTAAGATCAAACGTCCAGGCAGGAATGTTTTTACAGTGATGCTATTTATTCCTTTCTGGGTTTCAGAACAAAACCCCAGAAGCAAAAAGCCACTTACTTCACGGCCCCCAGAGATTCCTCTACAAGGATGGTATGTGCTAACCAAAGACAGCTGCATCTGTACGGAGAATTTTCTTTACACCCTGCTCGGTAAATCTCCACACTGGACACACCATTTGTCTGCTGCAAAACTCAGACTATCACTTTAAATAGATTGCCTCAGGGACTGAGACTTCAACAGAAGGCAGATCTGCCCACAGCCAAGAGCAAATAAGAAATGCAAAAGTTATCTGAAACTTACATCTTACAAGTCTCATGGACCAGACAATGTTTAATGAAATGACAGTGTTGCTAATGGCTTTAATCCTCACAGTCTTTGACAGTCCAAGGCCTACCAATCAAGAATGGACGTGGAATGCTTTCTCATCCCTTCCCAGACATAGTCCAAATTCAAACACCCGAGCTCAGCCAGCTTGATGGCTGGACAGAGAACTCTGGGCTCAGAAGAGTCTCCTGCTTAGCTTTGTGCTCTCTTGTCCTGAGAATTTTTACTAATCAACCAACAAACAGAATTTGTTCCAACATACACTTGCAGTTCAAAGTCAACAAAAGCCCTCAGAACACTTCAGATAAGGTTCTAGATTGGTCTTCTATTCCTGTGATAAACACCACAACCAAATGAACTTGGGGAGTGAAGGATTTATTTCATCTTATACTTCCAGGTCGTGGTTTATCGTTAAAGAAAATCAGGATAGGAATTCAAGCTAGGCACCTGGAGGTAAGACCTGAAGCAGAAGCCATAGAGAAGTCATGTTTATTGGCTTCCTCACCCTGCTTCCTTGTGTAATTCAAGACCACAGGCTCATGGGTGGCACTGCCCACAGTCAGCTGGGTCCTCTTACATTAATTAGCAGTCAAGAAAATGCCCCTGCAAACATGGCCATAGGTCAATCTGATATGGGCAATTCTTAAGTAGAGGCTCCATATTCCCAGGTGACTCTAGGTTTGGGTTGGCAGCTGTAAAACATAAATAGAAGAACCAGAGAATTCCATTCACAGAATGACACATCCCTATCAATCAAGAGATGGAAAGGTTTTGACCAGTGAAAGAATATATCAACAACTCCATAGCTAATCAATACTTATAATTTTTAAAACAATTTGTGGCAGCTTGTAAAAATGTATTACTTGGTGAATCTTAAACTCTCAGTGAGTACAAGAGAGCTAACACAGTATTAACTGTCCTCAGCATTGACACTTAGAATCATCAATGTAGATAAATGTATGTTTGGAAGATGCTTTAGCCTGACTGTCTGTGCCTCCCTCAGGATGCTGCAGCTCTGCTTGCCAGGGTGACAGTATTAGTGCCCAGGACCTCACAGACAGGATCGATGCCCTTGTGAGAGGCTCACAAGAGCCTCTTGACTTCTCCTATGTGAGGACATAGACAAGAACCTGTCACCTGAGTTGGAAAACAGGGCCCTTGGGAGATAATGAATTTGCCAGCACATGGATTTGGAACTGTAAAAAGTAAAGTTTTGGTATTCATAGCCACCCAGTTTATGGGATTGTATACATATCCACATATAGATACACATACATATATATGTGTGTATACATGTATACAAATATACACATACACACACACACACACACACACACATATATATACATCCATCTGGATGGACAAGGACAGAAATTTTTAAAATACCTTGAAGTAACATAGAAGTTAAATATAGTAAATCAGCACAAGAATTAAAAACCAAAACCTAAGAGTAGAGAATAAAGAACAGTATAGGAAAAGCCCAGGAGGGACAACAAAACAATATTCAGAAGAAATGCATAGCCTTAGTTATAAACTAAGGAGTCCACTCGGGTACCTGGGAAAAGAAAAGAAGGAAAATGATAAACATCAGAGCAGAAATTGACAAAGTAGAAAACAAAACAATCAATCACTCCATTTGAGAAACATGTGAACAAGATTCTGGGTTTTAAAATTTTTGTTTGATTTAGTTCGGATTAGGGTCTCACTATGTAGTGGAGTCTGGCCTCAAAATCGTTCTGCCTTAGCTTCCCAAATACTTGGATTACAAACATGAGCCACTGTGTGTGGCTCAAAAGGTTTTATTAGAACAGACAATTTTTAGTAAATGTCACTAGCACGGTCATCTGCTTAATTGCTCTGTTCCCCTGAAACCTATGTCTTGTGTTCATTTCAGATGTCATTCTGTTCTTAGAGTCTGGTCCCTAGGCACAGTCATTAAATAGTCTCAGGTTGAATGAATGAAAGGACTTCTAGGCCCTTCTTGCTGTGTGCCTTTGAATCTGCTATTTAATCAACCTGAGTCCCTTGGCTCCGGATTCTTTGGCTGCCAGCTGTGTAGAGCGATGCCTTCCTCACCTGGCAGGGTAAACACTACATGCAGGTGTGAGTTCTAGCTCCAGGGTGGAAGAGATGGCATTACAAATCAAGCTCAGACACTGCAAGGGGACCTGCCTCTAATCCTCTGCAGCTGCCTCCTCTTTCACATCCCCCAGCATTTTGGAAATTCATCTTGTCCTTTGGTTTCTGGTAAACAGTGGGAGATGCTGGTGATGGATCCAAGAATGGAAGCAGAGACCATGCTCCACCCCTGTGCTGCTTTGGGGACCATCTCCAGTGGCTACTCCATTTCCTTTGCAGTTCCAGATCTTGCCGAACAGTCCTGTCCCCATTTTGCTCCACCTGTGTTCTGGAACCTTGTGCTTCCCTGTCTCCCAGCTAGAGCTGGGGTGGCCTCCCGTGATAGCTGATTTCCAGAGAGCCACAACTATACAATTGGTCCCTTCTGCTTTCTGTAATTAATTCCCTATATCAACAAATTTCTCTTTCTTAGGGTGTATCTCAGTAAGTAGAGTGCTTGCCTGGCATGCATGAAGTCTGGTTTGGATTCCCAGCATTTGGGGGGTAGAAATAGAAGGGCCAAAAGTTCAAGGCTATGAACTACATGGAAATTTCAGGAGCAGCATAGAACACAAGAACCGTGTTTCCAAAAACATATAGACATAGAGAAAGAGATAGAGAGATAGAGAGATATAGGGATAAAATCTTTCTCTTGATATGCTGTCTTCAGTGGAGAGCAATTGATGTTCCTTGGAGAAGCTGTTTCTCATCATCCCAGGGGAAGTAGCTTGGGACTCTTTTCATTATATCCTGCCCACCATCCTGGAAGGATTAACCAAGCACACGGCTGAATGGTAGAAAATTGCTCTCATTTTCTCTCAATGGGATGGTTAACTGGAGGACAGGAATGTCATCCTTTCACCCTGGGGTTCCTAGCACCTAGGAAAGCGCTGGCACCCAGGAAGTGCTCTGAATGTTTAGGACCTGCCTCTTGGTGCCACTGTTTCTACCCCCAAGACCTCATATTACCAACTATCAAAAAGAATGGGACTTGTTAAGTAGCGGATGTTAAATGTCAGGGATTCTGTGACTTTGCTTTGCAATTACGATTATAATTCAGCTAATTTGGAAATAACTCAGGATGTCTAATTTCCTTGTCCAGAGTTGTCAGTGTGGCTAACTGAAGTCAGAAATCACTTACTCCTCCAAGGCTTTGTTTTGCTGGAAGACCATCTGTCCTGGGAGGCACAGCTCTGGAGTAAGTGTTCAAACGTGTGCACCCATTAGGAAGAACTGAGAAGCCATCATTTAGTGTCAGCCACAGCCTGACAACAAGGGCTGCTCACAGGAGCCACTGCAGATGTCAATAAATACGTAATTAAAGCACCAGAAGCCTAGCCATGTTCCCTGGTATCAGCCTCTAAGTTGTCTTTGGCAATACATGGAAGGCTGGAACCTTCTGCTTTGAACTTGAACACAGCCACATGCCGGGAAGTCATTCCCTACAGCATCAGAATCCTTTTGAAACATGGGTCATGGGGCTCAGTTTTGACAGTTCCTTGCAGCCCATCGCTGCTGCTGCTGCTGCTCATCACCCCCCCACCACCACCACCAGCTCCCAGGAAGTCCCTTCTCTGTTCTTTCCTACTCCATTTTTCCTAAACCATCTTTGGTGTACACTTTGATTGGCAAATTTACAAAAACTTAGCTAACTTGTTTATTTCCTTAATTAACTAATTAATTGCCCCACCTCATATAGTCTGAGGTAGGGATCTAATTACAGGCATAAACTTCTATATCTGGTTTATATGGTAGTGGGAATCACTGAGGGGCACAGCCAGCCTTCTATATTCTCTTAATATAATGAAATCATTGGTAATTTGTTAATAATAAGATACTTTGATATTTCTAGGATAACACCGCTTGGTGATGAAGTGTTATTTATCAGTAGGTATGGATAGACTTAAGTTTTTAACATCTTGGGCTGTTCATATGTATGTGTGTATCTGGTGTGTGTGTGTCTGTGTGTGTATAATGTGAATCTCTGTGTGTATATAGCATGTATGTGTATATGTGTATAGAGACTAGAGTTGTGTTCATTCAAGACAGACACCAGGCCACATATGTGTGTATGTGTGTATATGTGTGTAAGTGTGTATATGTGTGCATGTGTATACATGTATGTTTGTATGTGCATGTGTGTGTGTTGTAAGATTGCAATTTAAAGGAAGTCTGACAGAACTTTTTCACTGAAGCATCTGAGCCTTATGGTTTTTTCTGGACACTAATTCAAATGTATTTTGTCTTACCTTTTTTGTTGGTTTCTTGGTTTGTTTTTTTCTTGTTTGGTGCAGAAATTCATTAGGACTTACAGGAAGCTCAGGTACTGTAGGAAGTCTTCTGTGACTCCCCTGCCAATATTGGACTAAATCACCTTCCTGCTGCCTCCCACATAGGATGGTACTGCCATTCAGTATAGCAGTAGCTAGTGAATATCTGTCAAATGTGCCAGGGGAGACACATGGAATAAAATAGGCAAAAATCCCTGTTCTCAGACTCTATGCCCTAGTAGGAGAAAGCAGTGGATACTTCAAATGAGTGGGCTGTGCAGTATGCCAGAGAGGAACAAGGGAAATGAAACTGAGACACACTGAGTCAATCCAAGGAGAGCCAGAGCGGGACAGACAGGGCTCTGAGCTTTAATGCAATCTTCAAAGAGATCTTCACTCAAAAAATGCTTATTGGAGCCTAGCATGGTGGCTCAGGCCTATAATCCCAAGACCCAGAAGGTTAAGGCTGGAGGTTCAAGGCCAGAAGTTCAAGGGCAGCTTGAACTAGACAGTAAGTATCAGGCCAGCCATGACTGTGCAGTCAGGGGGCTGGGTATGTGGTTTAGTTGGTAGAGTGATTTTCTAGCATGCACCAAACCCTGCATTTGACCCCAGCACCATATAAAAACCAATGTGGTGACAAATGCTTGCAAGCACATCACTTGGGAAGTAAAAGCAGAGGAGGATCAGAGGTTCAAACTCATCCTTAGCTAAATAGTGAGTTTGAGGCCATCCTGGGCTACACTTGAGGCCATCCTGGGCTACACAAGACCCTGCTTCAAACTTACAAACAATGAAAACAAAAGAAAAACAAAAGAAATAAAAGAAGGAGAAAATGCATTGGGTACTTACAGGGTCCAGGCGCTAGATTGCAGAGGGAATGGACAGACATCGCTGTTGTTCTTGTAGAGTTTATATCGTGAATAATCAAATCAATAGGGTCCTGTCAGGCACAGGTGGAAGGAGAGATCCCAGGTCTCAAGAAGGCTGGATGCCCCAGTGGGTGGGAATTTGAGGGTGGGGAGGTGGGAGGGGGTGGTAGGTAGGGGTACATCCGCAGAGAAGCAGAAGGAGGGGTGAGGGGATAGGGGGTTTCTGGGTGGGGGGTGATGGGGTAAGGGGATAACATATGAAATGTAAATAAAACATCCAATTAAAAAAACAAGAAAGAAATCCTATGCGGTTTGACATAGACAGCAGGATGCTTGTTTTAAACAGATGTCCAGCAAAACCCCTCTGAAGAGGACCCTGAAGCTAGATGTCCAAACTGAATGGAATCCCCTAGAGCGGAGCGACATATTGAAAACTCACTTCTGGTCTCTTCCTGGAGCCCTGAGCTCCTGGGAGGAAGGTGCTATGACGCATTCATCTACACCTCAGTGTAGCACCGGGGCTGGAACATTATAGATGCTCACCAAGGGTAAGAATTGAATATTGCCATTCACTGGCAGGAAGAATCTCGGTTTGTGATTCGGGCAGCAGGTAACGGCAATAGATACAAATAGCACCTGGCTTTGGGTTATAGGTGGCAAGAGAGACCCCCACACACACACACTACCCCCAGGCACTGCAATCCAGAGGTGAGACAGACTAGAGTCGTGTTTATTTAAGACAGAGACCAGGCCCCAAGCAACCCTATCCCTTAGGGACAGGAAGTGACTAGCTGTGGGGCAGGGTTTCATATCTCTGTTGTTTACCCTCTCTGCCATGTCCTGTGGAAAGGTGCGTGTGGTGGTAGAGCTGGCTCTGGTCCTCCCTATCTTTGGGATGGATATGGGTTGTATCCAAGCTCCACAAAAGGGTCACTTACTAGATGGCTTTAGAATAAGACCCAAGTCACCCTTGTAACAAAAAATAGGTAAAACAAATGCCTCTTCCCAGCTTGTTCTGGGTGCTGGCAAATGTTCCCTGGTCCTCAGCCCATGGTTGACTTAAATCATGTCTATACTTGCTGCCTGCCTCAAGGACTTTGGTAGTATTAATGGACAAGATCCACACTAAGCAGGGACAAATTGTCCACTGAGATGCGTCATGAAGAGTGACAGCATCTGAAGTTAATTGGGCAGGGCCACGTCTCCTCATTGTCCAACAGTGTGCAAGTGACATCGCTGCTGGCTTGCTCCATGTAGTCTTCCCGGACAGCTGAAGTATGTTTACTTTGTATATGTGGGCATCTGTGAGTTACTGCTAATTTTTCTATGGGGGAGACTGGCATGTGACAAAGTCAGAAAAATAAGCTGTTCCACTTCCTGAGATTCAACTCCAGGCCTCATGCTGGCTAAGCGAGTGCTTTACCACTGAGCCAGATCCTCAGCCCAAAATAAAAATTTAAATTACATTAACCAAGAATGCCCTTACATATGTGTGACTACCTAAGACCTCGGGACCTGCTAATTTCTCCTAGATACTATCAATTAGGATTGTGTGTTCAGCCATGGCTTGTTTTCCCAAAGAATGATCAGAGGATAAATCATAGTGGTATGAACATCTCAGGGTGAGTTGGGCAGCTATGATGTCACTATCTATTCTCATGAGAGAGGTCACTGATGCAGTCTGTGGTCCTTGATGGAAACATCATTATGCAGCTCACAGCTATACCAAAGACAACAGGCTCCCTCACTAAACAAGAGTTCAAAGGAGTCTTCGCTACTTTATGTTGTTTGCTATAGGGTCTCTCAATGCCCCACCCCCTCTGGCAGGGGAATCCAGTACACCTTCAGGAGACCATCCTTCCCTAGTTTCTGATCCAACTGCCTTTGTCTATGTACTTCACACCAGACGATGCGTTTGTTTGTTTGAGCAATTGAATTAAATAACCTGAGATTTGGGCAGTGCATAGATGTCAGAGGCAAATAGTAGCCTTACAATGAAGCAGGAGCCTGGCAAACGTTTGTGCAGCAAATGAAGGGAATTATTAATTTTCTTATAACTGTTGTATAGGGACACACATCAAAAGGTAGCTGTCGTTTTAAATCCTTTTAAAACTTCTTTAAATCTTTATGGATGTTCACAGGCAAACAGACCACTACTCTGCAGTTGGTTTAAGATTTATTTATTTTGTATATGGCTGGTTTGCCTGCATCTGTTTGTGTACTGAATGCAAGCAGTACCTAATGCAACCAGAAGAGGGTATTGGATCCTCTGGGACTGGAGTTACAATTATAAGCCATTATATGGGTGCTGTGGACTGAGCCCCAGAGCTCTGTAAGAGCAGCCAGGGGTCTTCACTGCTGGGCCATTTTTCCAGCTTTATTTTTTTAAATCACATTTTTTTTAAATTAGTTCTTGAAAGTCTCAAGTTTCATATGTTTTGATCATGGTCCACCCCCATAGCTCTTCCCAGATCCACCCCTCTTCCCTACTCATGCAACTTTGTACAACTTTTTTAAAAAAATCTTTATGGCAAAGCATTCTTGTTTTTAGAAAAGTAGATGTACCATGTTAATTTTTAATATCTAGGAACTTCTGAGTTCCAGCCTGAGGCAAAACTAGAAATATCAGGGACTCTGGAGAGATTGGCAGAGTGACAAAGGAAAAGGAGGGGCCTGGCTTCTGCAGGAAATCCCCATGTGCACAGCAAAATGCCATGGATAACATTATTGCAAAAGCTTTCTCTCCTAGCTTAGATTTTGAGTTGTTTCTCTCTTTATCTTATTCCATTATTCACGGTTCCTGAGAGCTCATCGCCTCTTGTTAGTCTCCTGTTTTCTGGGTTTATTTAAGTCCTCTTGGGGATAAACATCATATTCCTTGATTGGACCTAAAACTCAAGAATCAAAAAGAGGTAGAGAGAGAAGTGAAGGAATGAGGAAAGGGCAGGGGATGAGACCACGCCCCCTGCCTAGACCCGCCAATGCCAATGTATCTCCTTGCAGCATGAGATCCACTAACACTTCCCCCAGAGGCATGCTTCTGGCTTAGCATCTCCTCTCTGGCTATGACCTGAGTCCAGGTACCTGTACATCATTAGGATGCTCTACATTTCTGGGTGTCTGCCTCAGTTTCCCTGATGAGCAAACCAAGCCTACCGAGGTCCTGAGCTTTTGCCCCTGGTAGATCCCAGCTCAGTGGACTCTGTCCTTTCCAAAGTCCCTTTAACCATTTCTTGTGCTGCAGAGGGCTAGTTGAGGATTCACATTAACTGTGCATAGCAAGTCAAAATAAGTCCACTGTGTTGGGGCTGTGACCTTGTGCACTTGAGGCTGTAGACTCCTTCCTTCTACCTTGCATGCCAGGAGAGCAACAGAACCTTCCAGCTTCCTCCAGCAAGGGGGCTGTGGCTTCCTCATCCTGTGGAAAGGCCCAGTGAGGAGACAGGCACTTATCAGGGATATGCTTGTTCATAGTGGTCCAGCAGCTTTTGGAGAACTTTGCCTTGAGTCCTGGTCCTGCTATTTCTGCATCAATAACAGGAGGCAGCTGGTGTTTAGCACCTCTTTGGGGCTCAGGTTGACACCTGTGAAACCACAACCGCTGCTTCACCTGCTTTGCCAGTCTGCTGGGAGGCCCTGTGTGGGAGCAGCTGGTCCACAGAGTCTCAGTGTTCTGACTGAGTTCCTTGCACTTGTTGCCCCAGCTCTACCACATTGTCCTACTGGAGACTAGTAATAAATTGTTATAAAAGGAGCGGGGGTCTGAGAAACATGGCTCAGCCCTTTCAGTCTATAGTCTGGGATATGAAGGGTTAACCACCAAATGCCTCAAGTGGACTGAGAAGTTCTGGACAGGAAAGTACACTTGACTGATAATGCCCATAGAAGTTTCTGATCAGGAGACTCACACATCAAACACAGTCTCCGATCCCGGGAGAGACGGGCCCTTCAGTTGTTCTGAACAAAGAACAAGTCTGATTCTGGAGATACCGGTCTGCGTTCTTTTGTTTCCATGTCAACCCATCAATCCCAGTCTAACATGGTATACAGGCCTGGCTCCATGACATGGCTCATCCTCCCCCCCCCCCCCCTGCTTTCTGTCTGCCAAAAACGGACAGATTTGGAATACATGCAAGAAAATGAGAAGGTACTAAAGACCTGGGTGCTTCTGGAAGCCTCTTAGGAGGATTTGTAGGGAATGGAGGCACAACAAGAAGCAAGATTAGAAAGCCCTTCATTACACTAATTACCCCTCTTGCAGTGGCTTCCCAGGAAGCTTTTAACATCCTGCATTATGGTTGTACCAGCTCAGGCTATGCATAGGGAAAAAGAAGGCTCATCAATTATACATTGCCCCAGTGGGTGGAGTTGGTGCCCCAAGAGAGGCTCTGTATTGACATGCCACAGGCTTGGACCCATGATCCCTTGGGAGAATGTAGGAATGTGGCTAATTTCCCAGGCTGCTCTACCTGGCTTCACCCCCTGGGCTGGGCCTTTCCCTGAGTATCTCGGAAGTGAAGAGTCATGGTGATGAAATATGGAAAGAGGAAGTACATCACAGCTGGAGCATGTGGTTAGCAGGGTGAACACAGCACCCTGTGGGTTTCCAGGGATGTGCTAGACTCTGGAGACGGGGTGCGGTGCTTAGTGAAAAAGCCTTGAGGAGTGTCTGATTCAGTCTTAATTTACAGATGAGGTTGCACCAAGGTTGATATGACCCACCCAAAGTCACACAGCAGGGTCCTCAGGAGGCCCAGGTTCTGTTTCTGGGAGCTTAGGAAAGAGAGAAAAAGGCAGTAGGAAGGGAGGAAGGATGAGGAGGGAGAGAAGGAGGCAAGCTCTAGTGAGCTCACCGTCCTCTTGAGGCCTCTTCATCATGCTTCCTTAGAAGAGAAAAACAAGGTTTGTAGATGAAGTATTTCTTCACTTAGAGGGCATTGGGTGGCAGAGCTGGGACTTGAACCCTGGCCCTTCATCTGTCTCATCTGATCCACAGCAGACATCAGGTTGAACCAGGATCCTTTAGAAGTCTGACAACACTGTTAACACAAAACACAGCTCTCACCACCACAGGAGGAAGAGATAGCTGATTCTGGAGCCAAATTTGAGTGATCATGGCCCGGAAACAGATTAGTGACCCCCAAAGCCCATGCTCCAATGTGGAAACAGTTTCATGAAGTTTTTACAAGTAACAGAACAAAGAAAATCATAAAACAAAACATACCAATCCCGCTGCACAGTCTCCACTCCTGGAGAGACTGAGGCCCTTCGGTTCTGATTAAAGAACTATTCTGCTTCTGAAGATGCCTGTCTGCCTCGGTGGAAACAGCAGAGCAGTAGAGGAGAAATCTCAGGTCCAGGTCTCAGATGTTATCTGATAGCATTCTTAGCCCTTTGGTTGGTGAGAATAGGGTCTCGTTAAACTAATACATTCCAAAGATTTTTATCTGTTTATTAAGATGTTAGGTCTGACACAGAGATGGGCAAGGAGTGGTTCATTAGAGGCCAGAGATAGCAAAAGACAAATTGTAATTAGACTCTGGCTCGGCCACATTCCGAACCCACCACAGTCACTGAGGTTTGAATCAGTGAATCAGATTTGTAAACACGGCTTCTTTCCAGGAATTCTTGTTCATAATGCAGCCTTTGGTCACTTGCTACCATAAAGGCTGTCAGTGCCATCAGCTTGCCCCCGGGACCAATGCTTCACTAGTGTCACTGAGCACTGGCAGTGGGGGTGGAGGATGACTGACCTCTGGCCTACCCTTGGGGTCCGTGAAAGCCATGGTGGAGCAGTTAAGGGCTTTGGAAAACTGGAATTAGACATGATGCTGTCTAGGAGAAGGAAGAGGGTGCTCTTGGGTACAAGACTTACCCATTCTTAGAAAGAAAGTGGTCACTAGGCCACCTGTGGTGGTTTGAATCTGTGTGCCCAGAGAGTGGTACTCTTAGGGGGTGTGTCCTTGTTGAAGGAAGTGTGCCACTGTGGGGGTAGACAACGAGACCCTCTTCCTAACCATGTGGGAGCCAGTCTTCTCCTAGTAGCCTTCAGTCTTCTCCTAGCAGCCTTCAGATGAAGATGTAGAACTCTCAGCTCTTCCTGTACCGTGCCTGCTGGGATGCTTCCATACTCTCACATCGATGATACTGGACTGAACCTCTGAACCTGTAAGCCAGCTGCAATTAAATGCTGTCCTTATAAGAGTTGCCTTGGTCATGATGTCTCTTCATGGGGATGGAAATCCTAAGACACCACCTGAACAAGTTGATGTCTTACCTGAAATCCCCAAGACCTTTCATTTTCTCTTATCTTTGGGACCAGAGACTATGCCCTCAGTGGGTCTGGCGTGGTGGGCTAGTCTTGTTCTAGGAACTCTGTCTTTGCCCACTTACGCTTTGCCTTGCCAGGCACTCAAGGGTTAGTCTCACAGGGACCTCTGCCTTCCTGGCCTCAAGTCATGACTTGGGCCTCTTGTGGGCTGTGTCCTGTGCCTGCCCTCTGCAGGCCCTGCCCTTTTATCCAGCTGACAATTTGCACCTTGCTAGGGCTGGAGCTCTGAGGTCTTCTAGCTGCTCCATCTCTACTGTAATCCAAAGACTCTGTTGGGGGTTTCCTTTCCGCCCAGGGTGACAGACATTCCCAGCTGGCCTAAATTGCAGATATGAATCTACCTAAGCAATGGAGCCATTTTGATACAGTCAAAGGGTCTTAATTAGGTCAGTTAAAGAATAAAAGGCAATCTTGAGCGAAGGTAGAGAAATCTCACACCACAGAGTCAGCAGTTGAAGTGGGTGAGGAAACACATGCAGCTGATATACAGAGAAAAAGGCCCTGTGCAAAGCAGAGGTGGAAGTGGGAAAGGAAAAAAAAATCCAGTCTTCCTCTCTTTTTAAAAGTCTTCTCTAATTAGGGACTGGTTGGTTTGAGGGCACTGTCTGGATCAGGCCTCCAACTCCTTGAGCCAGTCCATCAGCAGGGGGCCAGGCTGGTGGGAGAAAAAACCTACAAGGCCTTTGTTTTAAGCTGTCAGGGTTTTATCACCTGGCTATGGCCACTACCCATATCTGTCTGACAGGGAAACTAACTCCTAGTCTCCCACCTCCAGGTGGAGGGACTGGAATGGTCATCATAGCCATGTTGGAACCCTCCTCTAGACCCAAGCAAGAAAGAAGATGCGGTGAGGGCCTGTGCTGGGCTAACTTAGCAGTGAGTGGTTTGAGGAGTGGGGAGGGGCTAGGGGTAGATGTATGCTGTATGTCCATTCAAAGCACCCTTCACAACCTACTGAAGGTTGCGTTCAGTTTGCAGCTGGACTGAAAGCTGTGTTAGAAATAAGCGTGGAACAGTAAAGAAAGGGACCACCATTCCAACCAAAGTGTCTGGACAAGGCAAACTTCACCGTGGTCAGGAGGGCGTGCTCCGGGAAGAGTGATCACACGGGGAGATAAGTGCATTTGGTTTTTATTCTGAGGAGGTGATGTTTGTGAACCCCCGCCCCAGTTGGCTGTGCGCACACTATCTTATTCAATTGGCTACTCTGAAAAGAACTGATACACAGGAAGTTAAGGAGGCGGGGCAAACATTGGTCACTGCTCCAAGAAAAGAAGGGCTGAGCAGTGGGCCAGTGAGTAAACAAACATTTTTAGTGGATGGAGAGGGTTAAAACATTTACAAGTCTTACAAAGTGGGGGAGGCAAAAAGATCCTTTTGTTGTTTTTCTGAGACCTTGGAGGGCATTGGGGAGTAGTTTCTTCTCTCTCTCCCCCCACCTCCCTCTCTGCACATGACGGCACACCAAGAAGGTTTCATTTACCGGTGGGGAAGTGCCCTCATCAGAATTCAGTCCAGCTTCTGTTCTGACCCTGGATTTCCGACCTCCAGGATGGCAAGAATGAATGCCTGTCCAGTCTGTGGTCCTCTGTTGTCACAGCCTGAGCTGATGAATGACAGCTGGCTACCCCACCTTCATCATCTCTGAATCACCCAGGATTTTTTTTCTAACATGTATTTGTGGTGTGTGTGGTGAGGGGCTGTGAATGCGTGTGGAGGTCAGAAAACAACTTGTAGAAGTCGGTTCTGCTTGCATGTGGGTCCCAGGGATTGAACTCATACTCTCAGGCTTGGAGGCAAGCACCTTTGTTTGCCTGCTGAGCCATCCTGCCAGCCCCACCCTGAATCTTTGATGACATATTTTAGAAAGGAAAATGCATGTGCTTCTCACTTTGGCTTTGTTTTATTAGCCCCAGTGAGTCTCCAAGCTCTAGTTCCATGGATGTTTTCAGTTTGATGCCCAAGGGACAATGGGGGGCAGATTGAGTGTCTGTCCAGAATTCTTTATTAAGGGGCAATTTCTTTCCTGTTATAAATCCATTAGAAAATTTGAAATCTCAGTTATGACTTTAAAGTATGGGAATGGAATTTTCTTCAAAGTCCCCTAGGTAAATTTTGTTTTCCTGTGGTAAATGCAGTCATGGAATGGATTTAAGCCCTCTTGGTGAGGGTGACACTTCCAGAGGGGGCTGCTGTACCCACCTATTCACCAGCTTACAACTAAGATCTCATTTTCAGGAAAGCTGACATAAAAATCTCACAATTCTGGCTACAGACTGGAACTGTGAGCTCACAGGGACAAAGTACCTACTGGGTGCTGGGGTCCACTGGATGCTGAGCTGTGTGGTGGAGAATAGGGAAAGGAAGAGAGGCAGGCAGAGGGATGCCTAAATGGCTTGGATACACCCAGAGTTTGGTCCAGCTGTGTTTCGAGACAGGCCTGAGAAGGACAATGCCCATATAGTTTGATAAACATGATTTCAGAGCAACATCACACCAGGGGTCCACCAGGACAAGAATACAGCCAGAAAATATTAGCTTGTAAACAGGACTAGTCTATAGCCAGAGGAGCTACGGCACATGCAGTGAAATTAGCAAAGCATTTCAAACATCGAGGCTGTGTGTAGGCCAGGTCTGAATGTTGCAATGGCCCACAGATCGGAAATCAGACACAGATTATGGACTCGGAAATCAACAGACCTTGATGCAGAACAAACTCAAGACCTGGGCCTGCCAATGCTGAGATGAGCAGAGAAAGGCTCTGGGGAGCTAGCTATCTTCCTGGAGGTAAAATCAGGTTCTCCCCCCCCAACAGCTGTGCTTCCACTGAGGCAGAGGAGTCATCTCTAGCTGGGCCATCAGACAGCAAGCAGAAGTGGCCTGCAGTGAGGCCTGTGGCCTGTGGCTGGGTCAGGGTCAACTCCTAGCACCCAGAAAATTGCAGTTTGATGGCAGAGAATAGAACCTAGATTGACCTCAAAGGTAGAAGAGGAAAATGCATGTGCAAATGAACATTCCGTTTGATTCCCCAAAGTCAGATAACATTCCACAAGAATATTTGTGTACACCTTGATTGCACCTAAGGAGGATGCTCACCAACACCTACATCAGAATCTTTATGGCTGATTTTTCAAGGTGTTTATACTCAGATCACATGTCAAATTTACCAAGTCAGGACATCTGTACCATGTTCAAGGGATTTGGGTGTCTAATAAGCTCCACGTGATTTTAGTATGATCCAAAGTTTTGAGGTACTTTTGTAAGGAAATGTTAACTTCTTATAACATACTGCACCCCAGCTCTCACCAATTTAACATGATCAGCCTTTGCGTTCTCTCTCTCTCTCTCTCTCCCTCCTTCCCTCCCTCCCTCCCTCCCTCCCTCTCTCTCTCTCTCTCTCTCTCTCTCTCTCCCACACACACACACACACCATTGTTGTTTGTTTTTTAGAGTTTCTCTATGTAGCCCTGGCTATACTGGACCTTGCTCTATAGGCATGGCTGGCCTCAAACTCAAAAATCCAACTGCCTCTGCCTCCTGAACGCTGGGATTAAGGCATGTACCACCATGCCTGGCTTTGTTCTCACTCTTGTAGCAATCCATGAAATGTCCTAATAGCTATCTACCAAGACATTATTGACTTATTCTAGTTCCTTCTGTCCTCAATGCCATCTTCAGCCATCTCTGGGGTCTCACTGGACTGCCTATTCTCATGAGATGAAAGGGAACAAGCATGGAACACCTATGGAAGGTTTTGATGGGACAGGTGGGAAACAGAGTATCTTATTTGCTTTCTCTGATGAGAACAGAGTCATATAGCCACCCACACCTTCTGAAAGGGCTGCTGGGAGAGGTAGTTCATTGGCAGATGGCTGTCTGCTACAGCAATGGTTAACAGATACTGTCTAAGACATCTTTTGGCAGCAACTTTCTTGAATGTTCATCTGTTTTTTCGCCATAGCCTTCAGCTTGAACATCTGTGTGAAGCTGTTTTCTTCCACCTCCATTTAGGCATTTCTCTGTGTTGTATCTCCCCCAGATGGTGTCTCAACGAGCAAGGGTTTGTCCTGCTTATCACTCTTCTTTCACTGCAGAGCATCCGCCACACTGTTTTGCACAGATTATGGATTCAGATGTTACCTTAGTGGATGACTTAACTATATTGTCGGCACAAAAGTTCTCAGTCCTGGGAAGAAGGACAGGAGGCTGGTGCTGCCTGCCAAGTTTCTGCCCTGGCTGTCTCCTACTGGGAAGCCATCCTTAAGCTGTGGTCTCAGTGAAACTGGGTAACTGAACCAAGCCATTTGACTGCTGGAAGGATGAGTGAGGTTATGGTGACATCAAGGCTATGGAGACACCATGCTGCTACCGCATCTTGGCACATGGCTTCTACTGTTGTGACAAAGCTCTAGCCATCAAGATGGGGGCAAACCAGATCATTTTGTATTTGCAAATGGCCTGGGCAGGATGTTTGTCATCATGGAAAACAACATGCCATTATGTGTGTGTGTGTGTTTCTGTGTGTGTGTGTTTGTGTGTGTGTGTGTGTGAGGGAGGGATGCTGTGGGATGAGCTGTCAATAAGAAGGGGACCAAGGCCACTAAAACTGGGTACTTCCTGTCTCTTAGAAGTTCCTCCAGCAAGGTAGCCCCAGAGCAGAACAATGGTCTCCAGCAGGTTGACAAGGGTTGTGAACATTGTGGAAAGCACAGAGAGTTCTCAGGGAAACTGGTGTTCAGAGGAGCTTGGGCTTTCAAAAATGATCATTTCCAGAGTAAGAGATGGTGAAGTCAGGAAATGCAACCCAACAGAACAGACCCTATGATGGAGGTAGGAACCATGTGTTTGCTGTAGGTAGGTCAGGAACACTGCAGAAGGCTTGGGCTGTGAGGTCATCAGAACTCAGGTAGAGTAGGTCATCTCTGAGACTCCATCTCTCCCTGAGTCTGTCTGCACCTCCATGCTCCCTCTCTTCTCTCTGAATGGCATTTCCTCTCCAGCTCTTTCTACCACCACAGCAATTTGATCCTGAAGTGTCCACATCCCGGACATTGCCTCATCTCTAGATCACTTGCTCTGGTCCTCCCTTCAGCTAGCATCTGTGAGATGCCACCATGAGCCTGGCACTGTAAGCTAAGGGAACACAGGGAGAGTGAGGCAAGTTGACTCTATGGGCTTATTTTGAACTTCTAATTCTCTAGAGAAAGAAGCTAAGTGGTAGAAACCAAAAGACTGATGGCCTTGGAGTCTGTCACTCTGGTTCAATCACCTACAGAAGGAAAAGTCACATCATGTGACTCCAGAGCTTCAGAGGTGTTGCAGATCTGAGTGCTACCGGCAGCTAATTCCTCAGAATGCAGCCAAGTCTACTTTTTGGTATGTCAACTCATTGATATGCAGAGCTATGATAAGACGCTCTGCATCTGCAAAGACAAAGGCATTGACTAAGTTTGCTGAAAAATTCATGAAAATCATAAAAAGACACACACACACACACACACACACTACACCCATCGGTGGCTCTGGTCTCACACTGATAGGCAGTATTCCTCCCACAACTTGTCTACCTAAATACTACACACCACATATATACCATATACCACATACACAGATGCCACGTATATACCCACACTAACATACCATTCACACACAAATCATTCATATACATCATATACATATCACACCATACAACACACACCCACACATTTGCCTACAGATAGCCACACTATACGCCTCTCTCTCTCTCTCTCTCTCTCTCTCTCTCTCTCTCTCTCTTTCTCTGTCTGTGTGTATGTGTCTTTTTATGATTTTCATGAATTTTTCAGCAAACTTAGTCACACACACACACACACACGGAGAGAGAGAGAGAGAGAGGTGGGGGAAGGGAGAGAGGGAGAGACAGAGACAGAGAGAGCCATAGAGAGAGATAGAGAGAACCATTTCCTGCTGTCCGTCTTGTCAAGCCGACCCTCTCCCTTCTCTCTGCTTCACACCACCAGCATCCTAAACGAAGGCTTCTGAGCCATTCAGCAGGATTCAGGCTGAGTTCCCAGTTCCCTCTCATTTCCTCTTATTGTTCCAGGGAAATGTGTTTGAAGCTGGGTGTTTGTGGGGGAGGAAATGGCCACAGGATGGCCAGTGTTCCTCAAGGACAGAAGGGTAGCTTTTTTGTGCTGATTCTGTGGTGGTTCCAGCAGGAGCAAGCCTACGCCTCTTTTCAAGCCCTTTGCCACGGCTTCAGCACATAACTGCTGAATATTCATCGTATCTATGAGGGAGAGCAAAGGAGAATTAGAAAGAGACACTCACAGCATTTGGTGGGGAGCAAGTATTCCTCATCTTTGTTGGTGCTAGCTATGGGCATGGGGACTATGGGCATGTAGTTAGTCCCTCCCGCTGTGTCACCTCAGAGCTGGGCTCCATTCTACCCCGATGTTGGCAATGAAAGAGATAGGGTCTGATAGGAGTAATGCCACAATTAGGAAGAAGCGGTAAGGTTTGAACTCTCTTCTGCAGTGGCTGGGTCACCAGACCAGATTGACTTTGGGAATGAAGTAAAACAAAACAAAGCAAAAAACAAAAAACATTTCCACCTCACCATACCCGGATGTGCAGAAAACCAACAACAGCAAAACCAAACAAACAACAACAACAAATCATTAGTTCCCACTGCACTGTAGCTGAGTCCAGGGAGCAGCCAGAACAAAGAACAAACTTCTCCTGGGATGAGGGTGGGGCTTTTTAGTGAGGAAGAAGGACACCTGCTCTGGGTTCTAGAAAGGGGCTTCCAATACGTGATCCCTGCTCACAGTCAGCTGGCTAAACCAAACTGCCTAATCAGCTCTGCCTGGGAGCCTTCCTCCTAGAAATGTCTGGAGAGGTGCTTGGCCAACACTTGCCTGCAAAATCAGCTCAGCCTTGGGACTTTCCTCCTAGGTCTGGAGGGTGCTTGTCCAGAACTTACCTACCCTCCTCACCTCTTCACTTGTCTCCCTTCATCAAGCAAAGCTGGTGGGTGAGGTGCTGCTGGCTCTCACAGTCTGTTTCCTTCCAAAATAACTTCTTTTACAATATGGAAAGGGGAGAGTTATCATTTTTCAACTTCCAATCTTAATAATACAGTCCAGCTGCTCTGTGTCATCCCTCAGGGTGCCTGCTGGCAGGCCACTGTCAATTGGTGGCTGATGGAAAATTAAAAGGATACAGATAGATGGAATCCCAGCTTGGGTCACAGCTGGGCTACTGAGACTGGGCAGGAGCGATCCCTGCAAAAACCACCTCATGCTGGTTCTCGGCCTAGTCCCACACATTCTGTATAAATGTATATCTGGCCCAGGAGCTTCAAAATGTTGGCTTAGAGATAGACTCATCTCCAAGAATGAGACCCTCGTCGGCTCGGCTTCCCACTAAGTAATCCAAGCAGTGGGCTGAATTAGCAACGTCAAATATATGGCCTTGGATCCAGAAGGGACTGGGGCACAGTTACAGCTTCTTAGTTGAGTGTTGATTTTGGCCTTGTTTATTTTTAACACAAGCTAATCCATTTCTGGTGGCACTCCTGTCCTTCTGGACCCTTCTGTATCAGCTATGACTGGGGGGCAGATGGGGACTTTGACAATTATGCCTGGGTCCCCATTCAGCAGAGGATTCTGAGAGCCATGAGACCACATGTACTCAGAGGGGCAGGCTTCCTCTGAGCTTCAGCCTCTGCCAGCCATAGCTGAGGTGGGAAGGAGCCTTAGCCTCCTGGGCTGGTGTCTTGGGGCTGTTTGTGAAAGTGACTGGGAGAGATATGGAGGAAAATAGATCTCCCTTCTATATCCCCAGCCACAGAGGCCCTCTGAAGCAGCTTTGCTGAAGGGCTGATTTTATCAAGTGTGGATCAGAGCCAAGTCTGTTATCTGAAGTGGGGCCTGAACGGGCGGCTCACCTGAGAAACAGTCCCTCTGTGGTGTTCTCCTGTTGCAAGTCTGGCTCAGCCTGCTCCCACCCCCTCTCAGCCTTGTCTTCAGAAGTGAAATGAAATCTCAAATGGAATGTGTTTTTAGGGTAACAGTGAATAATTTTTATAAAAGTACGATTTCATTTTCTTTTTCAAATTCTCAGTGGAACATATGACTATTAGCATTAAAAAAAGTATTCAGGGGGCTGATCCGGGGGCAATTAGAGCAGTCACTTTAAAATCCCCAAAGTGCTCTGAAAGTGGTGTGCTAATGGTGATCAAATTATAAATGCAAGCCGGGTTCCCACTGGAAAGAGAGAGAGAGAGAGAGAGAGAGAGAGAAAAAGCTTGAAGGATGCTCTACTTTTCAAGTTAGGAACCTAAGGATAATAGCAGCCCGATCCCAGTTGCACGTGGAGACCGTTCAGGCATGGTGAGAACCGTAGGTAGAAAGGAGGGCATGATGCCCGCCCTGAGAAGCAAACCTGCTCCATTCTCGGGAAAGTCTCTAGATCACTCACTCAGTCAGACTGAGGGTCAGATTGCTGAACCCTGCTAAATTGTCAGGTCCACTTGAAAGTTGGTGAGGACGAACGAGACCCTCGGTGAGAAAGTATAGAACAAGGGTGGAGGCTGGGAAGAATGCTCAGTGGTAAAGAGCATGTACATTCTGCTCTCAAGAGTCTGAGTCAGTTCCCAGCACCCATGGCAGGTGGCTCACAAACCACCTGTAGTAAAACAGAAAACAAGATGGGAACCTGGGCTGGTGCCTTGAAATTGCAGGGGTATTCCCTTCTTGCATGCTGTAGACATGACTATTGAGAAACCCTCCCCCTTATTGAGTCTTATTTATTCTATCTGTAAAATGGGTTTGTTGGGTGGACCCCAGGTATGTTTTGTAAAAAAACCAAATCAATGCCTCAAAGCAGATGGAGATTCTTAAGTAAGATGCTTGAGTGAAGATTTCCCTCAATCAAAGCTGTAGCTGGTATCTGAACCTCCCTCCACCTCATTGGTTTCTTGTATTCAGTAATCTATTGACCCCATGAGGAGGCCTTTCCCTGAGATCTGCTCCCTTCTCACCGTCCTTTCTCCTTTTTCTCTTCCAGCATGAAGTCACCAGGTTGTCATGGCAGTCCCTGCTTGCTATCTACCCTCCAGCTCAGCCCCTCAGTGTGGGTACCAGAAAACATAGCTACGCCATGTGGCTTCTCCTTGAGCTCTGAACTGTGATCCCAGACATCTGGTCACACTCCTACTCTCTGGCCTTTACAAATACTCCAATCCCATGTCCTTGTACCTACTTCAGTGAAAACACAAAGCCACGTAAGATACCCCCACTCTCTGCCTGATTACCCCTCCCCCTTCCAATCTCTCCTCTCCCTGTGGACAGGTCTCTACAGCTAGGTGAGTCCTAATCTATGATGCCAAATCTCACCTTCTTTCACCTGCTTCTAGACATTCTTCTAGCAGTTTCTGACTTCCTCTGAACCAAAGCTTTCATCCTTTGTGGGTTAACAGATACCCAAAGCTATTCAAACATGCTGTACTTCCCCCTCAGAGAACAAAATTCATCTTGTGATTCTATTTCTGCTCTGTGCACACCCTGCTCATCTGCTTCCTGTCAGAGCTACACTTCTTGAGGACACTGTCTATACTCTCTTGTCAATCTTTATGGTCTCCTTGTTTCATTTTGCTCTTCTCTGAGTAATTGTCCCCCCCCCCATTGACTTGGTCTTGGCATGATACATATTTTACAATCTACCTTAATATCCACCAGGAATTGGCTCTATGACTCCATTTTATATCAGGTCCATTATAATACTAACATATTACCTACATATATCCGTCCCTAGATTGGAAATGATACAAATCATTACTTATAGCGCCCAGGATAATGTAAGTGTTATGTAAATAGTTGTTATGCCATATTGTTTAGGGAGCGATACCAAGAAGAAATGTCTGCACATGTTCACTACAAATGCAATGTTTTTCAAATATTTGCAATCTGTAGTTGAGTCCTCTCATATAGAACTAGAGGATATGGAGAGATGACAGCATTTACACACCTGGCTTGGCACCTTCTTCCAGCTCTCTGAGGTCAGGATTCAATCTATTTAATTTGTGGCTGTAACCTTAACACCTAGATCAGTGCCTGTACTGGGAAGAACTAAATAGATATTTTTAAACAATAAGCAGAATTCACAGACTATGAAATACCCTCACATGCATGAATGAATTATGCAAAACCAGGACCCTCTGTTTTGCATATGTAAGTGTAGGACATACGGCACTGGACGCAGCTTGATGTCTCTGGACCATGATGGTAATGGGGCTAGTCTCTGAAGTCCTGCCTCCAACTCTGCTCTGTGCTTCATCCATTCTCCAATGGCTCTCTCCAGCAAAAGTCCCTCCTTGCTTCTGTTTTTCTGGATCCTTGAAGAGAGGAGGCTTCTGAGCACTAATTTTCCTAATGGGTAAATATTAAGTGAGGACCTAGACTCAAGTAGGAGGTGACCTGCATTAGCCGTGTGGATCAACATCTTAGTGTTCTCCTCCTTCATCCAAGTGATGACCTTCCGTGGCCTCCTGAACCACCAGCATTCGGCAAGACATTGATTGCATGATGTCTTGGTTAAGATATTACATTTGGGGGTGTAATTAATTCAGAGGCAATTAGGCATTCAATATTCCTGATTCTGTCCTCCAGTAAGAATTAATAGAAAACCTTTCAATCAGCAACAACTACAGAACCAGTTGCTGCCCCCAAAGATAATCAATATTACCCAGAAGAGCGTTCTTCTGGCTTCAGTGGCTCATGCATCCCTGGTCCATTTGAAACAAGAGCAGAACATTCTACTTCCAATTTCATCAAATGCTCCTGCCCTCATTCTTTATGGACAACCTTTAAAATGGTATAGAGCTCAATGTGGCTTTTCCCAGTCCAGCTGCATGCCATGGTCCAGGTGCTAGAAGGGCTCATAGAAAGCCATACGCAGTGGGAAGGTGGCGAATGCCAGTCACATCCATTAGGGACATTGCCTACTACCCTTCAGGAGTCTTTCTACCAGAGTTTCCAGGGCCCTGAGGAGGAAATAGAAGTGTATAAGGCCCTTTGCTCTGAAGTCTCTCTGAGCTAGTATTTTAAGGAGCACCCCTGAGCCACTGTTGGCATCTTCTCTCTCTTCCACTATACATGACTAGTCCTAGTGTTGACCTTTGCCTCAGTTTCTATACTACCTTGAGAAGGGAATTGCCTTCTTGGTCATGATTGTGTTGTCCTGTCCAGCTCTTGCTAGTTGTCTCTCCTAGGTGAGACACTCAGAGCAAAGGTTTTACTGGTTCTTAACTCTCAGTTCCCTCTCTTCACCCTCCATTCTGCCTCCTGGTTTTACACTATGCATTGCTCTCAGGCCTCCAGGGAGTATAGCAGGGTTCAGGTAGGGGCTGTGGCCAGCAATAGATGGGAAAGGTTTTCATATGCTAATAGAGTCAGCTGGCCCAGAGACATTTATATACTGCAGGGTAAAGGAGACTATAGATCAGATCATGAAAGAGATACTGAGAACGTTCTAGAACAAAGGCACCTCTTACACTAGCTTCTTAGATGAAACATCCCATGGGAACTAATATCAATTCTGTAATTTTAGGCTTAACTATCTGTTTCTGGAAGCTGCACAGTATGAGCTTTTACCTGTTACCTTGGATTCATTTTAATGCTAGCCCAGTACGCTGAGGCCCTGAAGACACAAGGGCAATCCTGAAAGGGGAAGGAAAAGCTACTATGTATCTTTTAGAGGAAGCTCCTCTCTGAGAGGCCACCTCTGAGGACATACCTCCCTGTTTCCCTCCAACCCTTATACAAGGGAAGAGGGATCTGTGAGCTTCAAGGGTTTGAAGTGGGATATAAACATGAAGGCTGTGACCAAGCAGGCCAGCAGAGTGCAGGCGACACTGGAGGAAGCCTGTGAACCTGTCAGAGCACTGCCATTTTGGAAGTGTGATTGTAGATTCAGGAGCCTGCCACTCAGCTAATACAACTGAGGGAAGTCTTAGCCAGTCTCATTTCCAGAAAACAGAGGTACATTCTCTTCAGACCGAATACCAGTGTAATATTTAACCTAGGAAAGATTACATTTTCGGAGCCTGAACGCCATCACCCAGGTATTCATGCCCAATGGCAAGCCTATGTCTCCAACCTCTCTAGTTCCTCTCCTTCCCCACATGCATGTTCCCTCCACCCATCTTAATTCTTTGTCTTCCGTCCTCCACAGAGCCAAGTTCCACCCCCATGTTCAGCAGCAAATGAATCCACACAAAAAGCGAGTCTCCCTCTTCATGTGACTCTTGGGGAAATTGAGATCCTAAGGCATAAAGGGACTACTGCCCAGAGTCATGAGCTAGGAAACAAAGAGAGAGCTGAGATATTATACTAACCCAAGTCTGTGATTCTACATGCCGTCCACAATGGGGCTCCCGAGAGATTTTGGATTAACTTCACACAAATGTCCCTTAAGTGCTCCAAGCATCCGGTTGTCCATTTACCAAGCGTCTAATGGGTGTTTAGGATGCATTAGGCAGCTGCCTCAGGCAGTGTGGCTTATCTAAGCATCTCAGAAGGGACCGCACACCCTCATTGCTGTGATCTGTTTTTCCCAAGTCCCTACACTACCATTTCCTGAGCTTAGGGACTGAGACTTCCTGCGTTGTTTATTGGTGGATGGAGCAAGAAGGTGATGCCTGCACTTAAATGGCTGTGTTTTCAATTAGCCATGTTTTCTAAGGACTTTGTGTTGATGCAAGGAAACAAGAAACTGGTCTTCATAGGTAGAAAGGCTGTGTCTCTGGGGAGTTCTTACTTACATCAGCCTGGCAGCATGGATAAGAGCCTATTGCACTGGGTGTCTGGTGTCTTCCTAGGTTGTGATACAGTCTCAGGCTCTGGGTGGGCTGCTCCAAGGTCGCCTGCTCCTGGTGAAGTCTCTTTGCAAGGGTGGGGATGTCACAGACTGGGAGGCACTCAGCTTTTACTTGCTTCCAATCTTTCCTGCTCTTAGCTCACAAAACTCCCTTCTGAAGAACTCATCTTCTTTATAGTAGCTTTGTGCTTTTGACCAGGCAGTATCTATCTGTCCATCCCTCCATCCCTCAGCCCTCCCTTCTTCCATCCTTCCCTCCATCCATCCTTCCATCCCCCATCCCTCCAACCCTCCACCCCCCATCCCTCCATCCCTCATTCCTCCATCCATCCATCCCTTCCTCCATCCTTCTCTCCATCCATCCCTCTATCCCCCATCCCTCTATCCTTCCCTCTGTCCTCCCTTCCTCCATCCATCCCTCCATCCCTCCATCCCTCCATCCATCCATCTATTCATGATATATTCATGACATATTCTCCATGGCCTCCAGAACAAATCTCAGGTTTCTACTTATCAATTTAGGATGCTTTTGCTCTAAGTAACAGAAAGCCTCAATTCCAACTAATTTGAGCTATAAGGACATTCGTTATGTCAGTTCAGAAGTATAGAAATGGCTACACTTCCAAGTAGAATGACTTTGATTCCACCTCTCTTCCATCCCATTGGCTTTGCCCAATTATGCTTGTTGATTTCTCCCTTAGACTGGATGCATCATGACGAATATGACATTGTCCAGGAATAAGAAGGAGTCTCTCTTCCTTTGTCTTCTTTTTGTAGATGGCAGGGGAGGGCTGGGCAGGGCAGTGGGCAGGGCAGATGGAAGACAGGCTTTGGCTTTCTCTTTATCCCAAGAGAAACCAGGAGGTGACTGGACTTGGAGGTGTCTTCAAGTGTGGACTTGGTGGCCTGTTATAAACCAGGCCAGGTCCAGTGGGAAAAGATCAACAGACAACCACCTTCTGTGGATTCCTGGAACCCAGTAGCTCGTGGGAGGACCACAGCCATTTCAGCAAACGTCTGCCCCAAGATAGCACCGAGAGTCCCTTTCCCCCAGAGCTTGACATTAGCAGCCAGTTGGTGAAGAACAAAATACAAGCTGTCTGCTCCCCTCCCAGCCGTCTTCCTGCTGTCACACCCACTCTGGGAGCTGACCTCCCTTGGCCTCCTAACAGCCTTCCTGCTTGTTACCTAAGGTCACTTTTTTTCTTGCCCAGTACTGAAGACGGTGGGCATAATGGCCCCCTTGTGTTGCGTGTGATGCTAGAAGCAAGCCTGCCAGCGCTGCCTGCAGCTCCCTTCTGCCTTGCTCTGCTCCCTGTGCCTGCAACTGAGGTGCCTCAGGCCCACAAACTTCTCCACCTTTATAAGTAGATGACAGAAGGTGGGGCAGTCAAGTGGACTCTGGACTTAGACAGAGTCCAACAGATGCCATTGAGTTGAGTGCCCTGGGAGAATCCAGGGATGGAGCCTGTGGCTATCCATTGTGTGTGTTTGTGTGTGTGTTTGTTTGTGTGTCTATGTTTGAGTGTGCATGCATATGGAACTCAGAGATTGTCCTTGCTAGTTTTTTCCAGAGGCTGTCCTAGCTTGCTTTATTTGTCTGTGTGTCAACTTTACACAAACTAGAATCATTTAAAAAGAAGCATTCTCAATTGAGAACATGCCTTCCTTAGATTGGCCTATGGGCATGTCTGTGAAGATTTATCTTATCTTGTGATTGATGCCCAGCTCACTGGAAACAGTGCAATCTCTCAACAGATGGTCCTGGATGGTATAGGAAAGCAGCAAGCCATGGGAGAAAGCCAATAAGCAGCACCCCTCCATGGTCTCTGCTTCAGTTCCTGCCTCTAGGTTCCTTCCCTGTTTGAGTTTCTGCTCTGACTTCCTGGATGATAGACTTGTACCTATAAGCTAAAACAAAACCTTTTCTCATGAGCATGCTTTGGGGCATGGTGTTTTATCACAGTAATAGAAACCCTAACTAAGAGAGAGGTCAACCTTGGATGTTGTTCCTCAGTATCTTTTGAGATAGCATCTTTCACTGAGACCTAGGACTTATGATTCAACTGGCACGACTAGTCAGTGAGCTTCAGGGATCCTTCTGTCTCCTTCTTCAGGGTGCTGGGATTATAAGCATATGCCATTACTCCTTGCTAAAGGTTGAACTTAGGTTCTCATGGTTGCATAGCTATCTCCCCAGTCTACAACCGCCTTTCTTTATAGAATTATTTGTTGAATGAAGCTGAAAGGGAATTTCTTCTTCAGAGTACTGGGATTATAAGCATATGCCATCACTCCCTGCTAAAGGTTGAACTTAGGTTCTCATGGTTGCACTGAGCTATCTCCCTAGTCCCCAACCACCTTTCTTTATAGAATTATTTGTTGAATGAAGCTGAAAGGGAATTTCTAGAGCTAGCTGGCCTGGTGAGAAAGCTTGGAAGGGCACCGTCTGGGCATAGCCCACCTCTGCCCACCACCTAGCAGGTTCAATCTTTCCCATGAGCCTCTACCACATAAAAGGAAGGTCATAAAGAAGTGTGTCTCTTAAGTAGTGACACAACAAACTTCACCAAGTACTTCTTGGATGCTGAATCTGTACTAAGTGCTAGGGATTTATGAGGAGGAACGGGAAAGGACTAGCAGCACTGAGGCACACCAGCTAAGAGCTTGGGGAGATAGACTCTGAGCTCTAGATGCCTAATCCAGTTACATGACCCTTTGGGACAACACATGACTGATGCCCAAAATGGGAAGAATTAATGTTCCTCTTCAGAGAGGGCTCCTGAGGACTGGATGAGATGCAGTGTGTGTCAAGTGTAAATGACAGATGGAGTTGGGAGATGGGTCCGTGGTTATAGTGCATGCTGTGCACGCATGAAGACTGGAATTCAGATCTCTAGGGCCCATGTGGGTGGGTGCTGAGTAGGTGTGGTGTCCTTCAAAAGGCAGAGGCAGGGGATCTCTAGAGGAAGATGATTGTGGAGACTAGCCAGATCATGGAACTTTGGGTTTGGTTGAAGCCTTGGTGAATAAGACAAAAAGCAATTGCGGACGATGCCTGAATGTCTTCACCTGCATGCATATACATGTGAACAAACATACATGTATGCTCATACACATACTAACAAACATAGACATTCTTATACACACATATGGAGAAAGAGAGAGAGAGCAAGAGAGGGAGAGGAAGGGAGGGGGAGGGAGGGAGGGAGAGAGAGAGGGGGGGAGGGGGCGGGGGGGGGGGGGAGGGCGGGAGGGAGAGAGAGAGAGAGAGAGAGAGAGAGAGAGAGAAAGAGAGAGAGAGAGAAGCAAGCAAACAAAATAAAAAAACAGGGAGTGACAGTGACCAAGTTTCTCATTTGTAGAAATCATAGGAAGCCATTGAACAGTTTAGTATGTGGCCTGCTAGAGGGTGACTTAAATGTACTAGTCTAGGTAGGCAAGCTTGGCCTCTACTACTGTCTGCTACCCCAGACTTCACCAGTTAAACATTTAATCTACCTATGTGTACCATGCAGAGGTTGTGTCCAAGGGCTCAGCATCTGGTGTCCTTACAGAAGTTCAGTAATTGACATGGCTTTGGCTTCAGTGGTCCAGTATCTCAGCATCAATAGGATGCTGACATGGCTTTGGCTTCAGTGGTCCAGTATCTCAGCATCAATAGGATGCTGACATGGCTTTGGCTTCAGTGGTCCAGTATCTCAGCATCAATAGGATGCTGACATGGCTTTGGCTTCAGTGGTCCAGCATCTCAGCATCAATAGGAAGCTGAATAACAGCATCTGCTCTTCCCCATTCAGCCAGAAATGACACTTGCCATCCCATTCCTAGTGTCTTGGCAAGAACTCATCACAGGCATTAATCCCATGAGAAGGCAGCTATGAAATGCAGGAGGACTCGTGGCTACTCAGTGGGCAATGTTGTGTGCATATAGGCTGTGGTAGAGTGCCTTCCAGGCTATGGGGAGGGACAAGAAGGGGTCACTGCCGTGGAAGCTCTGAGCAGCTCTGAGCAGCTCATCGCTAGTGAGGAGAGAAAGGATACGGGTTGGATGGGGGCTAGATAATCTCTGGGATAAGACATTCAGTCAGCTGTGTTCATGAGCTCTTGTCACAGTGAAGGTGATGGTGTGAAGGGCCGGCCAAGGTTGGGATAAGGAGACACTGTGGAAATCTATTCTAGGGATCTGATCAAGGGGATGGGTGCAGGCCCGGACTGGGCTTATGGCAGTGGGTCACAGTGTCAACAGTGTCACCAGGTAGAAGATAATGGCAGTTCTCTAGCTCTTCATCCAGTGACTGTTGTGTCTCAGGTGTGATTCAGAGAGTCAGGATCAGCTTTAATGGACAACCAGGAGATCAGAAGTGGATGTGCCAGCATCTACAGGACACCAGCTTTGAAGGCTTAGGATAGAGAGGCCTGACCATGGAGCTGTCCACTGACTGCACCACTCAGCTGACAAAACCTAGCATTGGCTACAGGGCCTTCCTCTCTTTCAGCTTGCCTGCCTAAAGAAACTGGGAAACCAAACCAAACATTTTCTATAATCCAGAGACAAATATAATCAGACTGAAAAGTTCACAGACTAGCTTGGAGTCAAAGTTCTGATTCTGGTAGTAGATAGGATTCTTAATGTGAACAAATCCAACCTGGGGATGGCAGCTAGGTTGGGATATAGACCCTATATCAAGTGGTTTGATCTTGTAATGCAGAGAACCTGGACACACAAACCTTGTGTGCTATTGAGTAGTGGTGTAGTTGGTGTGTTCTAGGACCTTAATCTACTCAAACTTGAGAGATCTGCTTGCCTCTGCCTCCCAAGTGCTAGAATTAAAGGTCTACGCCAGGCATCACCCAGCTTTGCCGACCAGGCCAGCCTTGAACTAACAGAAATCTGTCTGCCTCTATCTCTGCCTCTGTGCCGAAATTAAAGGGCATCATGTTTCTTCTGCTGTTTTCTAGCATCTGAATGATTATTTTTTTAAAAAAGATTTATTTATTTTATTTATAATATATTATAACAAATACATAATTTATTTATTTTATTTATATGAGTACACTGTAGCTGTCTTCAGACAGACCAGAGGAAGGCATCAGATCCCATTACAGATGGTTGTGAGCCACCGTGTGGGTGCTGAAAATTGAACTCAGGACCTTTGGAAGAAGAGTCAGTGCTATGAACTGCTGGGCCATATTTGTATCCCTTTGAAGAATCACTTTTAAGCACTTCAAGCTCAGGAACAAGACCCCACTACCCTTAGCAGGAGCCCTTATCTTACTTCTGGGAAGAACTGGGTACTGGGAACTGTGATGAATACTCTTGGTTGTCAACTTGATTCCATTTAGGATTAACTAAAGCCCAAGTGGCTGGGCACACCTGTAAGAAATTTTTCTTCATTGGGTCATTTAAAATGGGAGGACCCACCCTAAATCTGGGACATACCTTCTGCCTAAATCAGTGGTTCTCAATCTGTGGATCGAGACTCCTTTGGGGATAGAATGACTTTTTCACAGAGGCCCCATATCAGATATCCTGCACATCAGATATTTACATTACAATTCATAACAGTAGCAAAATCACAGTTATAACGTGGCAGCAGGGGCTGGAGAGATGTTCAGTGGTTAAGAGCACTAACTGCTCTTCCTAAGGTCCTGAGTTCAATTCCCAGCAACCACATGGTGGGTTCACAGCCATCTGTACTGGAATCCAATGCCTTCTTCTGGTATGTCTGAAAACAGCTACAGTGTACACATATAAACAAAATAAATCTTAAAAAAAATAACGTGACAACAGAATAATTTCATGGTTGGGGGTTACCCATGCTGTTATGCGGAACTAGGAACGGCTGAGAACCACTCACTGGCCTATATAAAGGGCACGAAAGATGGGAGCTCGTGTTCTGCCTGCTTGTGCTTACTCTTGCTTCACTGGCACTAGAGCCCACTTCTTCAGGATTCTGGTGTAGCCTGAAGACCAGCTGAGGCATCCAGCTTATGAACTGAACAGCTATTGGATTCTTGGACTTTCTGTTGGGAGACAGCCACTGTTGCAATAGTCAGACTACAGCCCGTCACCCATTCTAATAAGCTGATAGGATTCATTCTATCAATTCTGTGTCTCTAGAGAACCCAGAAGAATTCAAGGACCCACTGGAAGAACATTCTTTGCAAATGTATCAAGTCCTGCCTTTCGCCCTAGCCGTTTCACAGATAGTGAAGGTGAGCCAGAGGGCTAAGTCACTGAGGAAGAAAAGGCAAGGAGGAGAAAGGGAGGCAGGAGCTGGCAAATTTGAATCCTGGCTGCTTTCTACTCTCTGCAGAGGACAACGCAGCCTGCTAGAGTCACAGTGGAGAACCCTATGCCTAAAGAATCCCACAGGGACATGGCAGGCTGAGGAATTCAGCTGTGCCTGCAAAGCCCTCTGCCCAGGCAAGAGGCCCTGGTGCCTTTTATTAGACAGAAGACCATTCTACAATAAATACTCCTCACACAGGCCAGAGAAGTTACCATGGTTGGCTCCTTCCCAGCAGAGCTGAGTCAGCAGGAAATCTGCCAAGGTGCAGCAAACCCCGTGTCTTGTGGGTTCCCTGTGTTGATATTTTTTAAAGCCTGAGGCTGAGAGCTTGAACACCAAGTGTGCAGTAGGCACACCACCCCTGTGGGTCCCATGTCCTGTGAAGGGGTGAGTAGATGAGTGGATGGTCTAGCAGTCTTGCAAAGGGGTCAAAGCAAGTTTCTTATTTATGACATAAGCCAAAGAATATTAACTCCTCAGAGGTTTGAGGACCTTGAGATTTCCCAAGCTTTATATTTGATTTTATCTGTTTATGTATTCAATTGCCATGCTGGACATTGACCCCCGGCCTTGAATATGTTTGCAAAGTGTCCTAGCAATGAGCCAAACCTTCAGTCCTGCGTGGTGTACTGAAGAGCTATTAACTATGGTTTTCTGAGTATGAGATGTCTCTTTTCTCACTCTGTTGTTAACGTTACCAAACAGTGCACATGTATTTCCTCTATGAACATTGGGTTTTATGAACTAGCTCAAAGGACCAGAGTGATAAGGAAGAGTTTGTAAACTGTAAAGCTCTAGAGAAGACCAAAGCATAATTATTTTTGGCATGGGGTAGGTCCTGAACAGCTAAGGGTCCTCGTTTCTCTAATCCGGACTTCATGGAAAGGGGCTATATCCATGGGATGGCTCTTGTTCACAATCAATACTTCAGAGGAGAGTTACACAAGAGCTAGGGGTGGCTCAGGTGGTAGAGTGCTTGCATAGCATGTGTGAACTAGGTATGGTGAGGTGGTACATGTTTGTAATCCCAGCTCTCGGGAAGCAGGGGCAGGAAGATCAGAACTTCAAGATCATCCTAGACTATACAGCCAGCTTGAGGTCAACCTAGTCTATATGAGACCCTATTTTTTAAAACAAAGAAGTCTGTCTGTCTGTCTGTCTGTCTGTCTACCTCCCTACCTCCATCCCAGTAGCCTCTGAGTATATTTCTCAATTTTTCCATCACCTGTTCAGTTCTCTGACTAAACTGCAAGAAAAGAATAACTGTTTTTACAGCTGCCTAGTAGTTAGGCTCTATCTCATCCTCAGGAGGGAAAACTTGTTAGGCTAGTTGAGGATAAGAAGTGTAGGGAGGCCCAGGGTGGCAGGCTATGCCTTTCATCCTAGCTCTTGGGGAGCAGGTGCCAGCCTGCTCTACATAGCAGGCTGAAGGCCAGCCATTGATACATAGTGAGACCCTGTAGAAGAGGAGGAAGAAGAGGAGGAAGTAGTGGTATAGGCACTTGTCAGAGTTGGTGGATCTAATAATATAAGTTATAGTCATCTGATAAGAGGAAATCTCAACCAAACAAACATCCCCATAAGACTGAATTGTAGGCAAGCCTGTGGGGTATTTCATTAATTGACAATTGATGTGGAATGGCCCAGCCCATTGTGGGCACTGTCGCCCTTGGGCAATATGGCCCTGGGGTATATAAGAAAGTGAACTGAGCAGGCTAGAAGAGCAACTTGCTTTGGGTCAGTGTTTTATCACAACAATAAAAACTAACTAAGAAGAGAGGCAAAGCTAGGAGGCCAGGAGCGAGTCCAACCTTTTCTTTTTGAAATGCAGACCCCTGGTTGCTTAGGGCTTCTCCACTCTCTAACTCCCCTCCAGTCTAAACACCCTCCCTGTTCCTGTGCATCACAATCACCAGCTAAGATGCTAGAGGGCTGGTGGGGGGCCTTAGGGCTCACCTATTCCTTGGGGGTGGGGTTTAGGGGGTGCATGGATGAGCTGTTAAAAATAAAAGGTGTGCTGGAGAGATGGCTCATCCTGTGAAGGCTCGATGCCCCAGCAGTATAGAGGAATGCCAGGGCAGGGAAGCGGAAGTGGGTGTGTGGGTGGGGGAACACCCTCATAGAAGCAGGGGGAGGGGGATGGGGGGGATGAGATTCAAGTCCAGGCTGACCTTGAACTTACAACAATGCTGTTTCAGTCTTCCAGCAGCAGGGATCATAAGCATGTATAGTCTCCTGAGAAGTCTTAGAAAGTTTTCCCAGTGAGAAAACCCATGGTACTCTGGCTCTTGTCCTCCAGCCCTGCTCACAGCCCTGTTCTAATGTAAAGCCTTTGTTTACTTTTCAGTCTGTTTATTTTGTGAATTTTTAAAATAGTAAATGATAGTGCTCTTTCTATTTCAGTGAAAACGAATTATCCTTTATGGATACCACTGAAGATCTTCTCATGGTGCATTATGTCCCAATATAAACGATGCTGGAGAAGCCTTGGAGGCATCTGCCCTCCAGCCTAAGCCAACTTTCCCCATTCCCCATCACAGAGACAGCTCCCAGCAGCTGCACAGCTCTCTCTGCCTATTTTTTTAGGCTAGGGATGTTTCCCTGAGAGTGTGTTGATAGAATGTGGGACTGGAAGTGAAAATCATGGCACAGGGAAGTCCTGGCTAGGGCAAACACCTAAACGGCATGGAGTGGCTGAGGTTGGTGACCTCTGCTCAGGCTAGCTCCTTACCAAGTCTTTAAGAGAGGAGGCAAGAACCAGCTAGTTTTAGCCCTGGTTTGTCATGTCCTTGCAGACTCCGGGCCTCTAAGGGTAGAGTGGGGCCCTTGAGGCTCCTGGCTATGCTTAGGAGGAAGTGGATGAGCAAGCATGTTTACTTCCTGATGCAGAAGAGAAAGTGGGCCAGAGGTTTAAAGGACCCCTGTGGTGATCAATTTTAAGCAGCACCTTGGCTGAGCCTTGAGATACCGATGGTATGCTGGGTGTATCTGTGAGATGGACATTGGAATCAGCGGACTGAGTACAGATGATTGTTCTCCTTAGTGAGGGTGCGCCTCATCCAATCAGTTGAGAACTTGTATAGAGAGGAAAAGGTTGAGTGAGAAAGGGGTCTCTCTGTACCAATCTTCTCTTGAATTTTGTGAGCTATTGCATTGTATTCCTCATTACCACTGTGTTTGGGATGGCATGTTACATAGCAACAGGAGACTGGCAAAAGTAGTGAGCCAGTCCTATTGTGTCCACTTCTCTGGATGGGTAGCAAGGATTCTGATGTCAATTTGAGACCATCCAGTCCTACCACTCATTTCCAAAGGAAGGATGTGAGACACAGAGCTGTCAAATGAGGTTCAAACCAGAGCCTAAGTGCTTGTAGCATCCTCTGGAATATCATTATGCATCTAGAAAAGCCCTGGTGGAATAGAGGAGAGGGTCTTGATCTGGGTATCAAGACCAGATACACACCCACAGCCAAAGCTATACAGACATTGGGTGTTAACTTCATCAGAGTTTAACTTCATCAGAGTTTCTCTCTCTCTCTCTCTCTCTCTCTCTCTCTCTCTCTCTCTCTCTCTCTTAAATACTTGATGATTTATTTCATACATATGAGTACACTGTCATTGTCTTCAGACACACCAGAAGAAGGCATCAGATCCCATTACAGATGGTTGTGAGCCACCATGTGGTTGCTGGGAATCAAACTCAAGACCTCTGGAAGAGCAGTCAGTGTTCTTAACTGCTGAGCCTTCTCTCTAGGCCCCATCAGAGTGATTTCTAAGAGGGCTGAATTTCTCCAGTTGACATCTATCTAAGAGAAGATAGTTTCTGGACATAGACACTGGTGTTTCATGATGATATTGACACAGAGGTCCTGTCTGAATCAACAATAGCTGATGAGAGATGGAACAAGTGAAGAGGCAGGCTCCATCATTGTGGGGGCCTTGGCCCATACCTGGCTATATAGACCCCAGTTGTCTTGTTTGTGCCATGGAGGCTTGAGATGAGTGTCAAGGTTTTAACCAGAAGACTGACAGGACCAGATAATGTTTGGGGAAGATACTGGTGTATATGAAGGAAGAATCATTAAGTGGGACCAAGGGAGGAAACGGCTAGTTAGCAGGAGAATGAGCTAAAGTAACAGTCCCAAGGAAGAATGGACATAGGTCCGAGGGAGCCTGTGACATGTAACCAACCAGGACCCAGGATTCTACATTTTAAAATTTCCCAGAGACTTGGGACCAGGACAGAAGCTAACCGCCCCTGGATAATGCAGTGTCAAGAATTACGGGTGGCACTCTTGAAGGCACCCAGGCAGGTGCACTTGATAGCATCATAGAACTGGGGTGGTGGGAGTTGGATCCACAGGAAGGAGAGGTAGGGGAGAAGTCCACATCACAGTCAGCTCCCAGCACCTTCCTGTGTGTGCCATTCCATTATCTTCCTGAGCACCGTGTGGTAACATTGGACTGCATTAAGCCCGCATCCAGGAAAAACAAATCTATTTAGAGGGTGCAGATATTTCACTTTTAGGGCAAGCGATGATGCTTGCGATTTACCACGTCAACAGCTTGTTCTTCTTGTTGGGTGTGGGTTGTAGATCTTATGGCAGAAGCTAGTAAGTGAGATGCTCCCGGTTGTAATCTTGATCTTATTGGCAAACTGTCTATTATGCAGCTAAAAACATCTAGTTAATAGGCACTGCCCTTCAACAACCAGTAGCAACTAAAGTCCTGGGTGGTGATAACAGTGACATTATGTCTCTTTTATCACCCCTGGTTTCTTTATGCTGCCAATTACCTGGCACGTGCCCTCCTGGCTTCTGGGACCATGCTCTCATGGTCACTGGGTTTTCCTGGGGGCTCTGTTTGTGCTTGTAGCATCCCTGAGTTCCACTGGTGGGGAGAGAATCTGATTTTTAGAAAGCAATGATGAACCCAGGAGGCAAAGGATGACAGAGGAGTCAAGCAGGTGACTCTAATAGAGCCATTTGCCAAGCACCTAGTAGGTGTGTCTGTGGCAACAGATTCTGAGCTCTGGGCTGGGAATACAGTAAAAGGCAAGACTAGAAGAGTCTGAAATCTCAGTGATCTGGCAGCATTGTTTTGGAATCAGTAAACTGCCCTCCTCCCTCCACAGAGCTTTTTCATGTGAGTGTGAATGTTTGCTGAAAACTAGCTCCTCCGGCCTTTCTCCCCTGAATGTTCAATGCCAAGCCAAGTCTGCCGCTTTAGGGAATCTCTTACTATCTTAGATCCTGTCGAAGGCTTGGATCCAGTGTAGGAAATTTTCACAAGAACCCAAATTTCACGTCGATTTGTGATGGATTAGCATACCAAAATTGGTTTAAAGTGCGCTTAATGGATGCATTCCTGCGGGAGGGATCCGCCCAACCAGAGGATTTCTAAATTTATAAAATTGAAATGCACTTCGGGTTACTGAGAAGTCTAAATTTGTCAAAGTCACGGGGTGGGAGGCAGGTCGCTGCAGAAATCTGAAGCCAGGGCTGCCAAATTCAAGAGCCCCGGCAACGGCATCTAAGGGCCCCTGGGACAAGCCCTTTTCACGGCAGAAGCGGGGTCCGTGCCTTGTAGGCCTCATGTTTACTAAGCTCTGGCATGAGTGAGGGACCAAAGGTGACAGGAACCCAGTTCTAATGGGTTTGCCCCACATTGCTTGATATCATTGACATCAGTATACATTTATGGTACAGGAATGACTTTAAGTCTGCTTCTGCATGCTTGATTTCTGAGCCTCAGTCTTTCAGCCTGAAGGATGGGCATGAGCAGCATTGATGGTTGGAAAGGATTAAGGACACAGAATGAGAAAGTCTCTTGTCTCATGTGGCCTTTGTTCCTTTAGGGAGAGAGTGGACCTTCATTATCTCAACGACTCCCTCTTCATCCTAGTGTGTGGCAGACACATAGTTGGTGCTCAGGGAATGTTTACAGATGAAATGAGTGTGACTGTAAGGGCTGTGGTGGGGGCTCTTGTTACAATACTCTGAGGTCTTTGTGCTGCCCCTTATAAAGTCTCCATTCGAGTTAGAATTGTCACACATTTAATTCATTATCAGCTATGTGCAAACTATATGCAAAGCTCTCAATAACGATACTTATTAATAATAGCTAATATGTTGATCCCTATAGCCTGATAATTGCACTTATCATTTTTATAAAGATTTATTTTTATTTTTTTATGGATATGGATGTTTTGCCTTTGTGTTATGTCTGTACACAGTGTGAATGAATGCCTGCCAGAAAAGGACATTGGATGCCCTGATATTGTCATTACAGATAGCTGTGAGCCATTGTGTGGGTGCTGAGAACCAAATCCAAGTCCTCTGTAAGAACAGCCAGCAGTCCTAACTGCTGAGCTATCTCTCCCACCCCCATGTTTAGTGTGTTTCAAATATTTGTCACAAACCCATTGCTGTGACAGAGCAGTCAGCTACCACCACAACAGTGCTGTGCAACAAAACAGCTTACAACAAGTCAGCACTCCCCCTACCTCATTCCTGTGTGTGTGAGTCAGCTGGAGCTGGGATAACTTGCCTCCAGGGTGCAAGCTGAACTCAGGTCTGCTTCATGGGTGTTCATTCTGGAGCCTTGCTGGAAGAGAAAGCTCCCATTTAAGACAAGCTCTTTAGAAGGTGGGCCACTAGAATACAACAAAGCAAGCCGGACCTTGGAAGAGTGTTTCCAGCCTCTGACCCAGTTGTTCTTCAATATCTCATTGTCAAAAACAAACAAACAAACAAACAAACAACCCCAAACCAAGTCAAAAGTCAAGTCATGGAGGGATGTAGCCTGTATACCATGAGGTGGTGGCAGGGGAGATATATGTCACTGTTGGCATTTGGAAGTGTGTCTGCTGAGCGTGCATATGGTGAAATGTAATTCTCATTGTGACATTAAAGACTAGAAATTTCACTCAACTATAATGTTTTTAGGTGAGGCTCTGTAATCAGAATCAAAAAGGGTCATTAGAGTAGGAAGTACTGTGATTAGATACCTGTGGCTTTATAAGAAAAGAGAGAGAGAGACCAGAATACACACACACACACACACACACACATGCGGGGGGAGGAGAGAGGGGGACAGACAGACAAACAGACAGACATGTGATCCCGGCTATGTAATGGACCACCTTGCGAGTCTGCTAGATAGATTCTGGCTCTTGAGCCTCCAGGAGCATGAAGTAAGTAAGTAAACCTCTTTTCTTTATGGTACTACCCAGCTTCAGGTATTTTGTTATTGTGACACAAAATGTACTTGGGTAACCACTGTGGAAGATTGAAGAGCTGGGATCAATAACTCAATGTACCACTAGTAGCTCGGAAGGAAAGAGTGAGTTACTCAGCAGTGCTCAGTAGGTGGTAGAAGAAGAATTAGAACCTAGACAATGTGGAGGACATGGTCTGCTTATTGTCTTACACTTTCTGCATTTGTTTCTCTCTGTTTCAGGTTTGTTTGTTTTTTGCTTCTTTTGTTTCACCTCCGCCCCTTCCTAAGACAGGGTTTCTCTGTGTAGTCTTGGCTATCCTGGAACTCCATCTCTAGATCAGGCTGCACTCACAGAGATCCATCTGCCTCTGCCTCCCCAGTGCTGGAATTAAAGGCGCAGACCCCATTGCTTGGCTCTACATATGCTTCCTACACAGGAATTGCTGAAGGCCTGAGCACAAGCTATTCTCACAGACCTATGCATCTGTCTTTCCTGGTCTTCATTCACACAAGGCAACTGGGTGTTGTCAGAGCTTTATGGAATAACAGGCTAATTTTTTGAAGTTGAGGGAGGAAAATAAAAATTCTTCTCCAGGTAATCTCAGGAACATGTATAATACCTTGGAAAGTCCCAGTGGAACTCATATCAAAGTGGCCCTGGGATTTTACTTAAAAACAATTTGTTCCCACGTCAGCTGTGATTTCTGACACCTGAATTTGAAAGTCATCTGGGTGGGCCCAGCACCATCTCCATAATGGGGCATGTATTGGAAAGTCCCCATACGTGTGGCCCAGGGATCATGTTCCACACACTCTTACAGGAAGGGATTTCCTTCTTGCTGTTTCCAAAGAACCTTCCCTGTGTTTGCATAAACCGGCTGCATGCCCTGGTCTGACAGCTGCCTGGCCCAGGACTTTGCTTGCAGGCGCCTGCACAACCCACCCTCTTAAACAGCAACCTGCACTGTGTCCCAGTGCAATTACTTGAATATATAAACCTTACTGAAAGGCAGTCTTTTCTCCGGAGCTAATAAATAAACCCCAAAGCCACAACGTGTGTAAGACCATGAAAAATGGCATCATTATCTATTGGGAATTGTGAACTCTGCAAAAACCAGCTCATTGTATTTTTAGAAAAAAAGGTTTTTGTTTAAAAAAAATAATAAAGACCTCCAAATTACTAAGCTGAGTCTACATGGGGGAAAAGCAATCCAGTCTACTGACTGGGAGGGCAGACTCACTGCTTCATTAATCTTTCTTTGCAGATTTTTATGTAAGAGGCAGTATTTGTTGGGAAACAAGACAGTGGTTTTGAAGAACTCCCCTGTCATCCAGGGTTCCCATCTGCAGCCATAATCCTCTGATTGTGACCTCTGATTCAGTCGCTGTGGATGTTGAACCAGAACTTTAGGACTTCAGGGTGGTAATAGCTTCTGGGGGCGGGGGGGTGAGGTAGGAACCTCAGGCAAGAGAGAAAGGGACTCCTTTTGTCTAGAATCACCTTTAGCACATACGCCAGCATTTTACAGTTAGGGAGCATTTTCCTGGTTACTTCAAGAAAGAAGGTGCTGGACTCTGGCCATGGGAACTGGGCAGGCCAAAGACTGTGGCTTCTATCCTGTTCCCCAGAGTATGGGTTTGGTGCTCCAAAGGCTGTCCCGAACAAATCAAGAGTTTAAGGTGTCTTTCTTTAACTGATTTCATCTTCAGCCCGCAGCCAATGAGTCGATCATTGGAGCCTTTCCTTGGAGCAGCCCCCATGGGCCACTGCGGCAGACACTTAGGGTCCTGTAGAACCTTACCTCCCAGAAGAAGCAAACCTACAGGGCCCAAGAGCTAGCCAGCCTTTCGTAGGTTGCAAAAATACAACAGAGGGCGCCGAAACCAACAGCGTCAGTGGCCTTGAATATCAATGTATGGGCTGTCTCTAGACTGCCAAGTTCCTTAAAACTGTCTCTGATAGCCGGGACACTGCCACACATACCAGGTTTCGGTTTTGTCTTGTTGAAGTCACCGCAATACACAAACTGTATTTACTTGCTGGGCGAGGGGGCGGGAACCAAACCCACCGCTCAGCAGGGCGCGCACGCCTTGATCTTGCATTCCAGGCTCGAGCTGATGTGTGTCAGCGCGACATGGGGCGGGGGGAGGGTTCTGTTCAGAGGTTTCATTCGCCATCTGCAAGTCACTCCCAAACTTTTCCTCCCAGCGCTCGGGGAGTCAGGTTGACGCGCCCTGGATGCGGGGTGCTAAGCGCGGGGCTGGGCGCGCGCTCCCGCGGAGTCGGAGCTGCAGAGGCTTCCGAGCTCGTCTTGGGCTTTTCAGGTACAAGTTGGGCGCTGGGTGACTGGGCTGGGGGCGGCGAGAAGCGGCGGGCGGAGGCTTGGCTCTAGGTTCCGGTGCCCCTGTGCGGGTTCCGCTCAGGTTGGCCGGGACTGGGCGCTGGGTGTCCGGGCGGCAGGGGCTGTGTTCAGCCTCACTCCCTGTGCGGAGGCTCCCGACGCGGAGGTGGCGGCGGCCCAGGCAGACAATGAACTTGGAGCGCGCCGAGCTCCAGCAGGTTTGGGCCCGCACCCCTCGGTCAGGCCTCCAAGCTCCAGGCACGATCCCCTGTAGGAGGCGTCCCTTTCGCTGCGCGGTCCTGGCCGTGCTCTAGGTGTCCAGCACGCTTGGGGACCTTGCGGGAAGGACTGCCGGTGGCGGCTCCGGGGCTCACACGCCCCCTCCCTAGACAGAGCGAATGTGGTCCGAGCTCCGAGACAGAGGACCGGGTACTGGCGTGGTGGCGCTGTGGATAGCTGGAGGCCGGCGGAAGACGCACGCCGCGGGGCACGCACCGGCTGGCTGTCCCGCAGAACCACCCCAAGGAGTCAGAATTCGCGCGACCCTGGGTCGGCCAGGAACTGAGGGGGAAGGACGACTGAATGTAAGGCCAATGGGTAGGTAGATTGGCGATTTTCTGGAGAGAGCTCTCCACGGGCAGAACTGGGGACCGGGATTCCCCTAGTCGTGCTCACTACCCCTCCCCCGCACACTTTGGGGGAAGTTTCCACGCGTAGCCTGGGGCAGGTACGTGGGCATCTGCCACTGTCTCTGGGTACCAATCGGAGCCGCCTCGGGAGCCGCCTCGGGAACCAGGGCTCTAGCCGCACTGCCGCTCTGGGTGGAAAGGCACATGTGGGTCTCGGGGAACAGCCCCAGGCGACAGCGTCTGTGGGACCTTGATTCCCGAGGAGGGACTGTGGGGATAGGCCTGGGAGGAACCGAGGGAGCAGTCTCAACTTTTTTTTTTTAACTCGCCGCTTTTTCCTTCGTCCCTGTAACCTAGTCCCCGAAGCAGTCTGACTAAGGAGTCACAGCAGAGTCTTCCGCCGGCTAGGGAGCAGAGAGCAGAACGAGGCTGCTTTGAGCTCAGCCGTGGGGGTGGCAGTGGCGGCGGGGAGCCGAGAAGGCAGCGGCCCGGACTCGGGGGACGACGCTGGGGATGGCGATAGTGTACTAGTCGGTGGGGCTGTGTGCTCCGATGGAGTGGAAGCGGGCGTTGTGTCTGGTAGCGGGTCTTGGCGCACTTGCCCGGGAGGAGCCCGGGGATCCTGGATGGCGCCAGGGCTAGGGGAGCAAGGCTGTGTAGGGAATGAATGGAGAGCTGGGAAAGCGCCTTCTTTCTCCTTCTGGCGAATCGATTGGCCGGCTTGGGCTCATTTGTGTCCACGTTTAGGACTCAGAAGTCCCGCACACCCTCGTTTGACTGCCCCACCGTGGTCGAGTGTCCACGTTGCCTGTCTTGAGCCCCAGGGCAGACGAAACTGCTGGAGCCGCTAGAGCGAGCAGCCCAGTGCTAGGGCTGGGTTGCTTACTGCCAGGCTACTGGTGGCTGGACATGGGCACCTCTAGTAAGCTTACTTTGTTGGGGTTGGAACCAGCTGCTGGGAGTGGGAAGGGGCACCTTATCCTAAGTCTCCTAATCTGCTGGACTCTCGCTGCGTCTCTTGTCTGTGTTGAGTAAGTTAATGGCATGGAGTTTTCAAGAATTAAGTTCAGGGAAAGCCTTGTGACAGAGCCTGTGGCCAGCGACTCTGAGCTTACTTACTCTTCTATCAACTGCTACTTCAGGCCAGTGGGGTGCCTCTGTTAGTGTGGACTAGGTCTTCAGAGCATCCACCTTTGCAATTCCTGACTGGGTGGTGTGGCTCACTTCCTGGGTTAGGGTGATGACCCCAAAAGTTCATCTGTGAGCATCTCTACTCACCTCTACTCCACTTGTGACGGAGGACACGGAGGCCTGGAGGCTTTCCTGAAGTTTCTCTTGGAACTCCCTTGTTCTCCAACTGATTTTTCCTGTTAGCTGTCTCATTGCAAAATCAAGACCCCCTTCTGCAGAATATGACATTTACTGGTTTTGCAAAGTTGACTGATCTGTTGACTGATCCACGAACGCACACGTGGTTTTGTTCAAAGTAGCCTGGGAAGAAAAATGCCTTATAATTGGGTTGGGTTTGACCAACAAGTTTGCTTCCCCCACAAACTAAAGAAAATAATTTTTCTTTTCTTGCCATTTCAAGAGATGGAGTTTGGAGGGGAAGTGGCTTGCTATTGTTGTTTCTCCACTAGAGCAGAGGTGAGCAGGAAGTGAAGCTCTGGGTCCGGGCTTCCTCCCAAGATCTTGCTCCCCCAGGTAGTTATCTCAAGGTCTCCTGAAGGAAAAACAGCACTGAGGAGAGTGGTTGATCATGGTTGCTTTTTGATGTATGTGGGACCTGGACTACTGTCCTAGCCAAAGATTCAGTGTTGTTACCTGCCATTGTCCTTCATCATCCTTTCTTCCTGGTGTCTGAAGAGGGGCCTTGCTTTCCACATTCCCAAGAGATTGATCCTTGCATCAGGAAGAAGCTACACTTGAGGGAAAGGTTGGGGCCAGAGCCAAGTAGACTTTGCTTACTCAGTGCCTTGAGAAGGAACTAAGGAATAATCTCAAATTATCAAGTTGGGCCCTGGAAGCTGGGGAGCTTTGAACCTGGAAAGAGCAAGCTGGAGATTAGTGGTGTGTGCGTGCTGGGAAGAGGAGGGAGACGCCTTTAGCAGGTGAACAACATAGAGGAAAGCCTCCACCCAGCTCTAGCCAGTTGTTCACGGGCCTTGTAATTTTGACATAGTTCTTAACCCTAGATATGGAAGCGTGGGCTGGAGTCTCAGAATGATAGAGGTGGGGTGGTGATGGTAGTGATGGTGGTGATGGTGATAGTGGTGGTGGTGGTGGTGGTGGTGGTGAATATTCTTCTCCAGTTCAAAGCTCTACATCTGGCCCCATGCTGCTACGTCAGAGAAGATCCACACTGATACAGACAAGGACTAGTGTACTACTTGTCATACCTGGGGCTTGCCTAGGCCCCTCCACATGCTGTGTGTCATGTGTCCATAGCTAATCCAGGCACTGCCTTAATGGACAGTGAGGCTTTACATAAAACTTTTTTATACTGGCTTACTGAATACACCCTATAGTTGATCCTAGGGATACCCTGGGGGTAGGATAGACAAAGGGCTTGCCTTCTTTTAAAAGGGGCAGACAGACATGCTGGTGTCGGACAGAAAATGATCCTTAAGTTGCAGGCTCTCAAGTTAAGAGGAAGAGTGAGACAAAGGAAGTGCAAGAGAGGGATTGGCTGTGGGGACAGGAGAGGAGCCCGGGCTGGGGCTCTTTATGGCCACTGTGCTAGCTTGGATCTCTTAAAATGTCCCAGATAAAGACACCCCTTGGAGTTGGCAGCTGTCACTTTGCGCCTGTTCCTCTTCCTGGAGCTTCAGCTGGCCCCTATTTGTAGAGACACTTTTTGAAGACCATTTGTATGAGAGAGGAGATGTTTTTCAAAAGTGGTAGCTGGCCCAGGCGTGTCAGTCATTTGAGCAGTCACTCAGAAGATGTGTCTTCAGCGGTGTAGGGTTGAGTCAATGGGAATAAGCATTCAACCTGTGTCTCTTTCTGAGTTGTAAGGAGGCTCAGGTACCGTAGACATTAAGTTACTTCAAAGGGCACTTTGGTCCTCCAGCTGGGAATAAAGAGATCTTGTTTGTTCTTAACTGGCTGATTGTACAGACAGGTTTCAACTCACACAGTGGATTTCTTTATTGTCCTCAAATACTGGGGTCTGGTGTGTTCCCTGAGACTGCTTCTCCTCTGAAACACTAGGACCTAATGATACACATGGAGACCTGGCTCCTGGCTCTTCACATTCTGAGGTGAACATAAAGGGGTGCATGCTTGGCTTATCCAGCCTAATGTTCAGGAAGTAAAGAGTTTGTGTCGACATGGGCCAATAGAGATTGTTCTTCTAAAACACGAGACTCGAGGAGCAGGCAGGTTTTTGTAACAGCTGTCATTAACTGTGTCCCTATACATTCACAGCTAGCCCTGTGCTGGGCAGGTCCCACAGATGTATCTATCTCTTCGCCTCTCATTGAGGTCTGGGGAAAGGCAATGGACACCCCCATGATTTTGGTTATTTATATGTGCAGGGAGGGATGACGGAAGTGGGGTGGGGACAGGACCCAGAAGGATATTGGCTGTGCAGATCTTAAGTGGTTAAGTGTGTGTGTGTGTGTGTGTGTGTGTGTGTGTGTGTGTTGGCCAGTGGGAAGTGACTTTTGTCCTTTACAGAATTTGCTAGGATGCGGAGGGAAGGGGAGTCTCCTCTCTGTCATTCGCAGCAGCTCTGTACAGTATTTATGCATTCCCTTTAGGCGTGGCCCCGGGCCAGGCGCACAGGGTGGGGGGGGGCAGAAAGTCAGCTCTCAGCACGCAGTCCCTGCACAGCGATGAGATTAGTGGGCGAGGCAGAACCTGTGCAAGTCAGAATTACATAATGCTGCTGACAGACGTCTTTGAGGGGCCTTGGGAAAGTACAGTGGGAGGCTGGTGAGTGGCTCGGGGGTGGGAGCCTTTGGGATGATTTCCAGGTGTCCTATGCCAGGTGCTGGGGACAATGCCTGGCAAATAGCACTCAGTGAGCACTGGCGGTTGTGGTTTTATCTTTCTTTCTTTCTTTTTCTTTTTGGTTTATAGAAGTCATAACTGAAGATGGAGAGATATCTCTGAGGCCTAAGATTTCATGGCACCCTCCACCCCGACCCCTTATACGTACATTTCCTTAGAGCAGCGTTTCTCAACCTGTGGGTTGTGACTCCTTTGGAGGTCAAAACAGCCTTTTCCCGGGGGTCCCCTAAGACCACTGCAAGACACAGATATTTACATTGCAATTCACAACAGTAGCAAAGTTTCAGTTATGAAGTAGCCATGAAAATAACTGTATGGTTGGGGCTCAGCACAGCATGAGGACCTGTATTAAAGGGTCAGGGTTAGGACGGTGGAGACCCACTGGCCTAGGGCACTATATCCTCCGTCCAATATAGTCTACTCTGGGACCGTGGCTGAGATTATAGTACAGTGATAGGCGGCTTGCCTATCATATGCAAAGAAAAAATAGAAAAGCATGGGGGGGGGGAGAGAAAGAGAGAGAGAGAGAGAGAGAGAGAGACAGAGACAGAGAC